>NC_054879.1:40054156-40361266 GCF_018320785.1 Cheilinus undulatus | reverse complement strand
CAGTTAATGTACATTATGGTGTTGGATTACACTGTAATTTCCACATTAATTGTTGCCACTGGTGCATGTGATAGGCACAAGTTGCTTAATGAGCATGAGAATGTAATGACTGGCTTTATGGAGCCGAACACCAATGTTCCCACCACCTTTAATTATCTTACCTCGCGTTTTCTTCAGGTCCAGTGAGATTTCCTTGATGGCAAAATCGGTGTGAAATGGGGCAATCTGTTCGCGCATTATCAGCAGGTGCTTGATCAGGAAAAGTTGCCCATCTATTTGCGTCTACGGAAAGTGATAGCACACTGTTAAATCCACACTGCAGGCTGCCAGCACAAAAGGGCATCTGCTGACTATCCAAGCTTCACAGAACATAAAAGCAGCAGCTTTAGAGAAGATAAGGGAATATGTCTAATTAATAACTGCTGATTAACCACGACTGGAAAGGGAAGCGTTACTGTGACAGAAAAAGCAGCTGAAGCCATTTATTGCTCAGCTAGCGACTAAAACATTGGAAAAAAAGACATCATCAACACAGGGAGGGAACATGTCCTCTGAGATTGATGCTGCCGCTTTAATTTCAAGTGTTAGGTTGAAACGGGCCAGTTAGCACAGATAGACGGCAAATTTGAAGGTGAGAGAAGCCCATAAATAAAGGATGGTCTGCTGAACACTCTGTAGAGCATAATAAAGCGCTCATTAAAATAAACTCGCAATGACATCCCAGCTGCTTTAGTTAAGGATCCTGCAGCCGCAAGGAATTTAAATAACAGATCACATTTCATCTAAGAGGGAACTAATCTTGTTTACTATGTCAAAAGAAAGGCACATTTCCAGCTCCTTTGATAAGAATAAGTCTGAAAAGTTCAGTAACAAACTGAGAACAAAACTCTACTCCTAACCATGAGTGCCAACCTTGTTTTTAAGGATGATATCTGAGGCTTTAAGCAGGGACTGGATGCAGGCAGATAAGGCTTCTTGAGATAAACCCTGGAAGACTGCTCTCTGGAAGAAGACCAAGGCACAGTAAGAAACACTGGAATAAGATGCAAACTATACACCACATATCAGAAAAGGATAACTGACGAGCAACACAGGGAACTCACATCTATGCATCTGTAGAGTTTGGACAGACAAACCAGCGTTCGTCTGACAGTAGGGTACCACATGCCGTGCAGATCAGCAGGAGAGATAGATGTCTGTAAGCTTGTTGCTTCTGCAGTCAGAGTATTTGTGGAAGAGGGAAAAGCCATGAGAAAAATGACTACATCACAACCGTGAAAGCAAAAAATAAGTGTAACATTCTGGAAACACTCACCAGCATTACTGTTCCTTCTACCATCAGGATCTTCAAGCTGAACATCAGAAAACATGGACTCCTGTGACATCTGCTTCATCTGCTCCTCCTTCAAGCTCTGAGCAATTCTCTGATGAGGACAATGGAAAAGAGAATAAAAAATTAGTAAAAAAAGGTCACATTTTGCCAAAACTTATTTTTGCATGTAAACTAAAAGAAGCTTGTGTAAACATATAGGTTTGTTTTAGTTTATCCTTATCTTACATGTGGAATGAACATTAGTTTATAATAAAAAAACAAAGCAGATGTCATGAAGAGGGCTTTCTAGCCTTGGCTAATTTGCAAACAGTCCTTGGCTCGGTTTTAAGAAATAAAACAGACACTTCATACTTAAAAAATAGAGACGCTAAAATAAATGCAGGCATTTCAGCACAATACAAATAAGGCTGCCCACCCAGTGCAAGCATTATCGCTTAAAACAATGGTTTTCAAACTTTTTTGCCCAAGGCACACCAAAAAGCAAGCTGACGTCTCAAGGCACACCATATTAATGTCCCTGCAAAATAGCCTTTTTAGCATGTGTAGCAAGTAGCAACAGTCCCAACTGCATGCAGTGTGAGCAAGTGCCAGCTACATCAGTCTGATTACAGTTTCCTTTTGTAGCATCCTGACACTCTGCAAGTGATGCACTGCAGCTCCCCAGGTTTATCCCCACTCACCCTGTTCCTATTTTCTCTCTGTCGCTCCTATTAAGATAGACAAGTGACAAGGGAAGAGGTTGCACAAAGGATGACAAGACACCAGGAGTGTCCCACCAGAGGATATTCTTAATTTTCTTCCACTTTTCTCACTCCTGAAACTTGTTAGCTTGTTTTACAAAGAGGAGTGTGTTGCATTGATATTCTCCATATCCATTTATGAATTTTTATGGTCCGACTTGTGCTAACATGGAGACAAAACTATGTGGCTCACAGCTGTTAGAGGCACCATACCTCCGATTTTTTAAGTAAAAGCGTGAGATGTCATATTTTTATATTTAAATTTACATTTGCATATTTATCAGATAACAGATGGACAGTGAGCATGCAATGCTATATGATGCAATGTAACGTGTAACGCTTGCATGCAGTAAGGACACTGATTATAGTCTCTTGAGTTGTTGCATAGTTGTAGTACTTATGTAAAGTCAGACGAATTTTCAAGGCCCACCTAGACTTGTCTCAAGGCACACCAGCGTGCCACAGCACACCATTTGAGAACCACTGGCTTAAAATTCTGATGTCTTTGTCTGTCCACAGTACTCTCTAAAATGTGGCCTGTCTCAAACTCCTGTATGAACTTCATAAATCCATAATCCATTCTGAATATTTGAGTCTTGCAGTACTCAGATGGTCTAGCACAAGGGTATCAAACTCAATCACAGCAGGGGCCTGATTCTGAATTTAGGTCTAACCTGAGAGCCTAACAGGGTCAACATGTAACCATAAACTGTCAACCTCACTTTCAGCAGTGATGAATTATGGGGAAAAAATTTGGAACTGATGTTTATGATTTTGAGATTCAAAATAAAAGTCAGAAGATAAGTTTAAAGGCTCAAAATCTAAGATAAAAAGTCAAACTTATTAGTTCAAAGGGTCAAAACATGAAATTAAAAATCAAAGTAAGTGTTTAAAAAGCAAATATATGAGGGAAAACTTTGAAATCTTGAGTTTTAAAGGTATTAGAAAAAATTAAAAATTGTGAGTTTAAAAGGTCAAAAAAAAAAAAAATGTTGAATGCAATGTTCAATGCAAAACTGAAAATTTTAAATGAAAACCTAAATTAATTTCTTTTCCACAACCTGACTTTTATCTACTTATTTTTACTATTTTAATTTTAATGCCTGAACAAGGATATTTTGAATCAACAAGGTTAAGTTTACATTTTTATACTGGGGGAAACCTGCAGACCTCATACCGGAGGGACGATCTCAACTGTGCCGGGCCGGATTTGGCCCCCAGGCCTCGAGTTTGACATCACTGGTCTAGCAGTTAGGTTGCGCCCCATGTATGTGTTCTCCCCCACTCTATCATCCTTGTTTCTGATTCTATCCACTGTCCTTCTCTATAAATAAAGGCATAAAAAGCCCAAATATATCTCTGAAAAGATTAATAAATAAATATACAAGTCTTGTGTTATGGTTATAAAGGGTTTTGGTGGACCCTAGGAAATGTTCAGGTCTGAAATCGGCCTGCAGCTTACTGGAGTTTGAGAAAGGCTGGTAGTTAGAAACACACCAACAAGACAAGAAGGAAGCTAAAGGATTTTGTTTGACTGATGCTGATGACTAGTCTCTCTGCCTGCTCCACCTTTCTGTTCCACCTTACAACACAGCCTTAATCCTCACTGTTTAATTTGCAAATATGAGTGACTAGCACTGGTTATAAATAAGAGATTATATTAGAGAGTATGAATTGATGCTACGCAAAGAAAGATTGATTCATTTATTAGTCTGATCAGGGTCTCAAAGATGCACACAGCAATGTTAGTGTCTGTTACAGACAGAGAGCAGAGATGAATTGCTGTCTCCTGGTCCCTAAAAGTTTTCCTCTACATCCATATGTGCTGATGACAGCCCTGCACAAATACTGACACAAATAAAAAGTCCCAAAGAGAAACAAATGAGAAATTACAGAGAGTAGAATCACTAAATTTAGAGGAAATATTTGATTTTAGGAGGCACGCTACATTTTTAGGAAAATCTTATTTACTTCAACTGATATAAAAAGTATGCCAAATTTTGGTAGGTGTTCACTTTTAGTGACTTTTTCTTATGTGCAGGTAGGAAATTGTAAAAAGTATCTGAATTAATCTGTTTTTTTGTCAAGGAGATCTTTTATGTTGCTGTGGTATCAGAACACGTATCAATGTCTTTGGATTTTGATTTATCATATTGATATTCAGCATTCTGGCATCATGACAACTCTGTAGCCCTGGGCCATAATACAATCAGAATTCTTCACATTAAGGTTAAAAAAGTGGTCAGACTTTCAGATCACAACAAAAATAGATCCTATTTCGTCCAAGTTGAGCTTCCTAAAGAGAGTTTTGAGTTCTGCCAGTATCTTCTGTAGTATTCTCTGCAGTGGCATTACTATGCGCATAGGAACATTTATAATTACTGAAAGCAGCCTTTCTAATCTTTTGAAATAAATCAATGAGGAAGAAATCACCTGAAATCTTGTGCTGCTCAACATAAATTAAAAAGCAATAAAGCCAGGATTCATAGAGGTGCAGTGTGATGTAAAATACATTTTGGATCTAATCTCTATAAATCTGTGAGCCTCTATCTGTCTGTCTGAACAGGAACTGCACTAGTATATTCTAATAATTCTCTGACATAGACAGATGCACCACAAGTGCATGTGAGCTAAAACCTGGCGTGAGATTTGAGCTTATCTTTCGCTCACATCCAGAATGATGAACACCAGCCTTTTAGTGAAAATGACTGTATACCCAGTCCTAGTTTTCTGTCATATGTATGGTTGATCAATGAGATATAATACTCATAAAAATAAAAATCAGATTTGGTTGGTTTGGGTCCAATAGGAGCAAAAAGTCAAATTCAGGTCACTCTGGCCTGCAGTGATATAGATATAGATGGAAATCTATTCCATAGTTGTTCCTAGCACCACTGTAAAACTAGCAAAACAAGTCAAGAAAAAAAAGTACAAATCTGATAAGTTTATTTATTCCTCTAATAAATAACAAGTTTTTAACCTTGTTAACACATCCATGTGGTGTTTTTAATGTTCAACAAGATACATTAGCAGCCAAAAAACTGCCTGCAGCCTTGGTTTTGCATCTTTTTTTTAAACTGCCAGTACCAACAGAAGCATCAAAAAGAAATGTGTGCATGTTTCTTGAATTGTTTTTACACCTGAAACCTCTAAAGCCAATCTACCTCTGGATAATGTATATTTAGGCTGGTCTGATCACGCTGTGATGGCTCTGCTTTCCACTATCATACATTTTAGCTAAAAGAGAACATAACACTGATAACATTTACCTACCAGGTAAAACTGGGCTCTTGGATGCAGGGGCTATATGCATATTCACACATTTTATCCATATTCATATCTAACAAGGGCAAAGGGGCCAAATCACAGCTAAGTTATTTATAAGCATCAAGGGATTTATTAATGGAAAATTATTCTAATTGTGTCATTTTGATGGACAGAGAGGAATTTTAAGGGTTTAATTAATCTTAAGTGAGGAATCTTAAACTTGTATAGTTGAACTTTAAAGCATTTTGAAAATATCTAAACCTGAGAACACATTTTTCAGCTGAAAACCCAAATATATGGACATGTAGTGTTTGTCAGATAGGATCCGAATCTTAACATTTAAGAATTTAAATTTAAAAAATCTGTGTATGAAATATGCATACTGGCCTCTACAGGTTGAAATGTGAATACTGCTAGTTACATTTTTAACCAGAAGGGATACAGCACTGTTGAAATCGCACAAATACGCTGCAGAAGCTATACTGAATAAAATAAGCGGGGGTTTTGTTCATGGAGATGCTACACGAGAAAAGTAGAAAGCACACTGAATCCATCCATTTCAGCAACAAGACTTACTTCCATCATCTCCAGTTTCTCAGGATAGGCCAGATCCCCTGGAGCCGGTTTGTAGCCTGTGATGTCAGTCTGGATGTAAATGTGAGTTCTGTAGACCAGCCTCTCTTGGACGTCCTCCAGCATCTGCTTCACCACCGCATCAAAGGCTCCCAACTGAGTAGCTACATAAGACACAGAGGTTGAATTACAAATCAGAATGACCCCAAACTCTGCCCCAAAACTTGGTCCTGAATGGACATATTCTCTTACCTTTCCCTAAAAGTTAATGATGCAGGTTCACAGATTGTAGCTAACAGGAAATGAGCTCAAGTTTTATCCAAACTCTTGTGACTGTTGATACTCAGTAGCTCAGATAGTTCAGTACAAGATTCCTCAAGACTATTGTCTCCCTGGCTAAATAATGCTAGGCGGTCTGCAGGATTCAGTCATAAATAGCATGAAATTTGGAAAAAAAAAAACACTGTTTTGTAAAGTTTAGCAACCATACTCAATGTACGTAGAAATTTAATGATGAAAATTGCAGCGCACAGGTCTATTTCAACTTTAGAGTTCAAAGTTTCCTCTGTTCCCATTCATTCCTCATGGCTGCCCTACACTTCCTGACCCCCACAGACATTTGGATCACATGTTGGAAACAAGCTATAGACCTCCTAACCTTGCAAAGCAGATGGATTTGCCTGTTTCTGTGTTTCTCACTGGCAAATCCATCTTGCAAAGCTCCTGTCTGATCAGACTGCGTCGGAGTTGCGATAAGGGACCGGTGCAATTATGGCAGAAGAGATTAATGTGGATGCTGCTAAAGTGCCAGTTTTATCAGAACTTGACAACATTTCCTAGTTAAAAGAAGAACAAAGAACAGCACTGAGTTCCTTTCTTTGCAGAAATGACAAAAGTCATGTACTGACATGTCTACAGTCGCCACGGTTCACGTTATGCAGTTCTGTATGGAGTTTACTCCTTGGTAGCGGCTACGACATCACATTTTGTTGCTCTGACTGGCCTCTAAAGATGTAACAGACAGAACGTTCATCCTATCACCCTCCGAGTATTTTTTCAGACTCTATCTATGAGAGGTTTTCCAGATGGATGTGGGAAAAAAATCCATCTGGCGCACCAGGTTTTAAACCTCCCACTCATTTTCTGAAAAACTGCCTGAAAACTGTCTAAAAAATTGCTGTAAATCTTTATATCCACTTGTGAGTTTTTTCTGCATTTTTCTATAATTTGAATAATTCAATTCAAAATGTACTGCTTGCATCATATTCGAAAAAGGGGACACATGTCTCCAAAACATTTGAAATTTCTCAGTTTTAACATTTGACATGTTCTATTTTTAGTGTTTTCAGTTAAATAAGGGGTTTTATTGTTTTGCATATCATCACATTCCACCTATATTTACATTTAAAATGACATTCCTCCTTATTCTGAATTGTTTTTTTTATATTTAGCCCAAGAGTTGCAATCATTTCAGCAAAAAAGATGATTTTGCCACATGGGAAAATGGGCAAAGACATCAAGCCAGGTCCGAGCTGCAAGAAATCAATCCCCAAACTTGAGCACAGCTGTATCATCATAAGCCCATATTTGATATTTCATATTTTTTCATACATCCATTTGATAAGTGAGACGCTGTGAGCAGAAAAATCCCTCACTTACCGTTGTTATGAACATGGTCTTCCAGCATCTCATTCTTGAGGATACTGCAGAGCTCAGACAGCGTTTCCAAGTGGATGATGTGGATGATGAGAGGCCGGAGGACATCATACAGGGACAAACATAACTTCTCCAGCAGCTCGCTGTCAGAGATTAAACACCGTTTAATAGCTTTGTAGTCTAAAATTACACTTCTGTTCATTTCAAGGTTTGGCTTAAAGTTAAGAGAACAAAGTAGCAACTAAAAATATTAAATGTTTTCGCTCTTCTAAGTTGTCTAGTAATTGCACATGAAGGGAAAATGTCTATGCAGCCGTCTGAAGTGTTACACCTTTAACAAACAACTGCTGTCTGCATGTGTGTTCAAAGATGAGAGCTGTGTGTGCTGTGTGGCGTAACTTACTCTAGTTTGGGTGTAGGTTTGGAGAAGAACTCATTGTACAGTTGGTGTTCATCCTGGCATACATGAACCATAAAAGCACAGCCACTGCGAACCTGCACAAACAATCATAATGATCTCTCCATCGCTCCTTTTGAAACAAGTAAACATCCTCCTACATAAATGATGCAGGTGCTCATTAGAGCAATTATTAATGAGATGCATACCCTTTATTAAAAGAAAAATCTCAGATAGGGGGTGCAGCTTTATGACACTTTTATGAAGTTCTGACCTTTAATTACAGTATCCCCATCAAGCCAATTAGTGAAGTATTTTTAAATACCACAGAAGCATCAAAAACAAAGTCTCTCCAGGTTCCTAAATTAGATCAGTTATTTCTCAAGTATCAAATTAGATTAAGAATATTTTGCATGATTTACTGTGCCAACCTTTAGGTCAGTTACATTTTTATACACAAGAGGAACATGCCAGAACATTCACACAATCCACTCTCTTCACAGAAATTCACTGGAGAATAAAAAAGAATACGCCTGCAGCACACACCCTTAGGTTACATTCATTTATCATGTGCACAGCAGCTTTGAGTCTCTTCCAAGCCCACACAAAACAATCCCACAGGGACTCAACGGTGAATTCTTCCCCTGCTCAAATGTCACCTCACAATATCTTAAGGTAGGCTCAGCTTTGAACGACTTACCAGAGCGCAGTGGTCTTTGCTGTTTTGGTTGGTCAGATCAGTGATAGTAGACGTGATGCTGGGACTGAGGAGCTGCTCTCTCTGGTCCAGGTAGCACTGATGGATTTCATCAAGGAGCTGTTGGTATCTGGTTACATAAATAAAATGAGGGATCCATTCATTTTAGTCAAGAAAGGTGGAAAAGATTGATTAAGGGAGTTGATAGGATTGTTTTGTTTTTTTCTAGTGAAATGCTAAAACTCACTCAGGAATCTTCTCTGCTCGCTGCTCTATCTGCTCGATCAACGTCTGAAAGACAAATATTCACATATACGTATGTTATCTATCATGATGCAAAAACAAATAACAAGGGATGTAAAAATGTGCTAAACTCAAGATACAATATGCATTACAGTACAGTACAGGGTTTAAGACACAAATTTGTCATGATCCTCCACTTTTTACTAAAACAATGAAATAGATGAATAAATATGACAATTGTATTTCACTGTTCTAACAATAGAAATGCATAATTTACTTATTTTTCTTTATTATTGTAAGGAAAACCCTTTCATGTATAAGTTGTGTGGTAACTGGGGATGCATCTATGCTACATTTCTCCAGACCAAGTACAAAATTTTAACTTGCACTAAGTGCTTCCAACAGATTTGGATGGACTCCTGAAAAACCCAGAGAATGGGCCCTCCAGTTGTGATTTATTGATAATGAAAAGCTTGTGTGTTGGATCAGTAGCACTGATGAAAGTATCCTGGCTAATGGTTGCCTCATTTTGGACCGGTAAAGTGTTTCAAACTATTACTGGGTTTTGATTTTCAATCATTAATTTATACTTATTTTTGCTGTCTGTTGCCCTTTTTGCCACGTCTATCAAATTTTTGCCATTTTTCACCTATTTGGCCACTGTTTTTGCCACTGTCTTTTTAGAACTTTAATCCCATTTTGCCATTTTCCAATTGATTTTAGGTATTTTTATCCAATTTTTGGCTGTTTTTTGACAATTTTTGCAACTTTCTGTTCTATTTTACCATTTTCTTTTCAGAACTTTTCCCCATTTTTAAGCACTTTATCCCAATTTTTTGCCACTTTTTGATAATTTTGGCCATTTTAAACAATTTTTCCACTTTCTATTAGAACTGTTAGCCCATTTCTTCCATTTTTAGCCGTTTCCCATTGCTTTTAGGCATTTGTATCTGTTTTAAGACCTTTTTATCCCATTTTGCCATTTCTAGTGTATTTTGCCATTGCTTTGAGGCACTTTCGTCCCATTTTCTTGTGCGTTATGACCATTTTTGACACTGTGAACCCATTTTTTCCACCTCCTGTCCATTTTTCCACTTCTTACATATTTAGCTGCTTTCAGTCCTTTTTTGCCACTTTCTGACCATTTTTACCACTTTTTGTAGAACTTTTCCCCATTTTTCACCCATTTTGCAATTGATTTTAGGCACTTTTACCCAATTTTTGCTGATATTTGACCACTTTTGCCACTTTTAATCAATTGATGCCACTTTCTGACCACTTTTGCCCTTCTTTTTAGAACTTTTTCCCATTTTTCGACCATTCTGCCATTGCTTTTAGGCACTTTTACCTAATTTTTTTGCTGTACTTTGACCCCTTTTGCCACTTTAAATTAATTTTTGCAACTTTCTGCCCCTTTGTTCCACCTTTAATGAAATTAAGCTGAGTTTCTATCCATTTTTGCTACTTTTGTGCCACTTTAACCTATCTTTGCATTTTTTTCTCAATCATATATTTGTTTTTCATTTAAATTGTGAAAGTTTTCTCTTCTTTATTTCTTGGCATGACCCAGATGTTTCTGTACATTATAATGTTGCAATGAAGTCTGGTTATTATAGTGGTTATTACTCAGGCTAAAAAAATAAATATCATTATCACAACTTAACTCGACAATGGACCATGATTTTAATGACTTCCCTGGGCCCCCAGTTTGACTAGGCCCCAGAGGGCTCCATCCTTAATACCCCCTGATGAGCTGCCTTGCTTGTACTCACAGATTTAGAGTACAAATATGAGTATTTCATAACACCATAGCTGTTTTTAGAGTTATTTTGAAAGGTTGTTTTCTTTTCATCAAATATTCTTTAACCCTCTTCTTGACCATTTATAAGAGTATAGCTTTCATTCTCCTCCACTTTTGTAATCCTCATTTATGTTTAAATATCACCAAATTGCAGATACGACTCCAACTTGTCTACATACTGACATAATAGGAGGTAAACATACTTTAAACTGACCATGACTTCAGTACCTGCTCGTATGAGTGCTAGTAATTAGGCTTGGTATCAATCAGCATCGATACCAGATATTGATAATGGTATCTGTGCATCCCTAGCAGCTACCAATAATAATGTTTTCCTTTAATTTAAAAATTGACACTGATAATTCCTCACAAAAACCTCCTGAGAGTGAAAGTGATGATAAAAATAAAAGATTTTTGCCTTTCAAACAAAATATCTACCAAATAAGTGCATGAATAACACAAACAGGGAAAATCTCTAAAACATTTTAATGACATCTTCCATTTAGGCATAACCTCACACCCCAGGTGGATTTGTTTCACACATCCATCTGGGAAACCTTCGATACACAGAATTTGGGAAAGGTGCAGAGGCTTTAAAAAAAAAAAAAAAAAAATTTGGAGGGTGATTGGATGAACGTTCTATCTGTCACATCTTTACAGGCCAATCAGAGCAACAGAACACGTGACGTCATCGTAGCTACAGAAGAATAAACTCCATATAGAACTGCATGACACAAACCATGGCAACTTTAGACATGTCAGTACACGACTTTTGTCATTGTTTAAGGGAAACAACTCACTGCTGTTCTTTGTTCTTCTTTTAACAAAGAAATGTGGTCAAGTTCTGATAAAACTGGCGCTTTAGCAGCATCCACACTAATGTCTTCCGCCATAACAGCACCGGTCTCTTGTTGCTGCTTGCTTACGTCACGACTCTGCTGCGCCCGAAAGTACTGCCCCTCATTGCTTATTGGTCCTGTCACTTTCTAACCAGGCCCAAGCGGTCCAGACAGGAGCTTTACAAGATGGATCCGCCAGTGAGAAACACAGACACGGGCGTATCCATCTGCTTTGCAAGGTTAATTTAGACATGAATCAACACTGACACACAAATTCTCTTAAGGGCAGATGGCGTTGGCCTGCTTCTAATTTTATGACTTCATGCAACATCTCTATGATTTGGATGGTCCTACCATTTTTATGAGTGTGATCACTGAACTGAAGCATGATTGCTGGAGTACTCATGTGGAAGGTGTATCGGATAAAATAAAATGTCTCGGTTGTAGCTTATTTAGCCTCCACACTGAAAAGTTGATGAATGAAAAAGTCTTCTTTTTAAGTTGAGCACAGTTACAGTGATGATGGCTGAGGACCTTAGCATGAACTTTCAAGCAAAGGCAATGATTTTAAGATAAAGCTAAGGTTGTAAACTTTGAAAGGGTTTGTATTTTACATTTCTATCTGCTACAGGCTTGAAAATTAATCATTTTTCTTTTCTTTATGGTTTAAAAAAATGTTACTGAACTTTATGGCAAAAGCAATGAATAAGAGTTAAAGCAAAAGGTTCAAGCTTCTAAGACTCTTTCTGCTACAGAGGCTTTGAAATGAAGATTTTTGTAAATGCTGATATTCTTTGCAGTTTTCAGAGAGTAAAAACGAGTTTGGTATGTGGTTGTCAAACAATACCTAGATGTTAGAAGGAAATTGGTTAATTTATGTTTTTGAAAGTTGGGTCATTTAAACTGACCTGATGGGTTAATCATTAAAGTGGGGGCATCATGCCTTTTTTTTGTAAGGCTTTACACATCTCTCTGATACCTACGTAGTAGCTTCACATTGTTTACAGCTCAAAGAACTCCTCATGTTTCTCACACTGGCATCCTGAAAAACCCTTATTTTAACCTCCGTCTGAAATGCTTCATTTTCATTGCTGTCTCTTTAACAGGCCCTCCTTTTTCCAGCTGTGCTTATAAGCAGGAAGCGCTGCGCTTTATGAGATAATCCATGAGAAAACAGACTTTAGAAGCTAAATTTGCTAGTGGAAAATTAATTATTCTCAACAGATACCTTTGTTATTATTAGACTTAGTTGGCAACGCATTTTTGTTTATATGTGCTGTGAAATTTCCCTTCCATATTACGATAGTGATGGCAACAGATTATTATGATTATCAATGAAAAAAAATAGATGTAATAATTTCCAAAGTTGATAGCTTGACTTTACCTAATGGAATTTGCACTGATAGCCCTCAAAATGAGAATATTTCCCCTTTTCACATTCATCTGTTTGCAATGTTCTAAAACCAGCTGTCTGGACAAGCTGAATCAAAGGTAACATCACCAGCTAGCTTGAATCACACTGCGACAGCTCGATTCAGACTGCTGGGACCTTTGAGCATGGCAATCGACTGCAACCATAGTGCACACGTGTGTTTTAAGAAATTTTGCCATTACTTTGAAGCATTTTTATCCCATTTTATTTCAGAAATTCATCATTTCGCCTGTATACATTGAGACAACTTTTCACTCTAGAGCTTGTTTTCAAATGTTTTCAGGCACCCAAAACACTGTTATCATGTAGACAGACTGCCAAAACGCTACTTAAGTTTTGCGTTGTCACCTGAAAACGTTGTGTGAACAGGGTCTAAGGAACCTTTGTGGCTCTTGCCCTTATTCAGTTGAGGAAGGTTATAAATCTACTTCTGTGTTCAAATCTGTTTTGGTGTCTTTTGTTTTATAGTGTGGCACTGATTTATGTCCTGCATCATGCTGGTACACTTCCTCAGTCTCTCATGCAATAACTGCACAGTTTTATCCATTTTCTGCTCACAATGCATCAAGACCCCGCCTCTCGAAACTTTACCTCTCAAGACTCTAGCTTTCTATCTGCAATTCAGTCTTTGTTTAGTGCAAATTCAAGCCAAATTTTATATCAAGAAACATCACAAAAAGAGCAGGTCTTGACCCTTTGTTAGGTACTTGTGTCTGCCATGTTTGCACACTTTTCTTCTTCAGACTCTGATGTTTGCAAAGAGATGCCAAAAGCAGACAGCACCCTCTTTTTGTTGTAAAATAATTTTGCTGTACATATTTTGATCCAGACTTTCATTGTCCATATTTGTTTCAATATTAGTTGTATTGCGATGTATCCTTACATCTGTTAAAAAAAGGCAGAAAGGGAAATAAACTTCAATACTCACTCTGACTTTCGGTGCAGCTGCTCTGAATTTAACATAGTAAAGTGTAAAGGCATTGTCTGCGTTGGTCAAGCCCATTGGGTCCTGGAAAAGAGAGAAAAAGGTGCAACACTGAACTTGACACATAAAATATCAACACTTCTAAAAAGAAGATTTGATTTTTCTTTCTCTTACCCTTTTTGTTAACTGGTTTGTAAGATTCTGCATAGTGTTTACGATGTAGATCTTCATGAAGTGCATAGCTTTAGATAGACATTGTTTAAACTTGGCTAAATAAACCGGATAGTCTTTGAAATTTGGCTGCAATGAACAGAGATAAGCAAAAGTCAGACAGCTTGAATTGCAAATCCACACAATAAAGTCAAAAGCAATCCTTCAAATGTAATGATATAAACTCAAAAAGTTCATTTCAGTGTCTTGGCTTAAATTTCTTATCTGAATAAAACAACACCCAGTACTGTGGGAATAACCATGCATTAATTACATGGAAAGCATCCAAACACATTTACAGCTTTCGGACATTGTGTTAGGCTTAATTCTATCTTTGCAAATTAAATGAGATCTATGCAGACATAACTTCATTGTATTAGGGATGCGAGCTACTTACATGAGAAGAAACATATTCAATGCAGTCATCCAGTTTTGAAAGCATCGGTATAAAGCCTTCGCTATTTACAGACAAGGTTGGTGAGTTCAGTTTCTGCAAAGAAAAATAAAAATGCTTAAAAGACTTCCAAGATTTCTCCGTCTTTATAGTCAGAAAAATGTTTTAATTTAAGTTTCCACTCCCAGAGATGTGTTCTTCTTTAACTTTGAAACCAGACCAAAGTAAAATCTGTACAGCCAGATTTTCAGATTTGCTGTGAAACTATTTGGAGGTGAGTCAAACTGTCCCAAACACTTTCTAAAAAGCTCTTCATTAGAGATAATTGGAAATGTAGATGACATCCAAGTTTTTCAGAATAATGTTTTAAATCTGGGGCATTACTGCTGGTCGTTTATGATAATAGGGTAAAATCAAATGAGTGCTGAATATTTATAACACATAAGTTTAGTTGTTAAAAAGTTACATGATGTAAATGACAAATAAAGCCAGCCTACCGTGTTTATGTTTTCTAACTCGTTAAAATATGACAGTTTCTGCTGGATGCTCTCCGCCAGGTCAACCAGCTCCGACTGCAAGACAGGAAAAAACAAACCAAAGCTGACACATTGCATCATGACAGTTTAATTTCAGATTAGGTCAAATTCAGTTCAGTCCAAGTTCCCTCAAAAAGCCCAAGCATATATTTGTGAACATAAGCAGCTATCTGTTAGAAGAGACAGAATGAAAAATGCTGTGTAAATAAGACATCAAACCTGCTACCACAAGAATGAGGAGAAGGATTTTTTTTTAACCTTTCTTTGCTTGCAAGGAATTTTCTATTCACATGAGATTTAATCTATGTCATGGAGTCCTGAACTAGATATTTCTCAGTTTCTCTTCAGCTCTAGAGACCCCTTTGTGTGCTATCACAGTTGTTTTTTTCTTAAAGTAGCCTGAAAGCTTAACTTCACAAAAATTTCAGGAGATTCTGTTTTTGAGTGTGGTGCATATTAATACACCGTCTGTGACAACAGAATCAATACATGCAGTAACTCTATGAATTTAGCATCTTTGACTCATCAAGTCTTGTTGATCTGCACATAATATAGTTTAAGGCTCTTGTGAGGAGGTTTTAGCTGGTAATAAAACAGACTAAAATTAAAACTGATGCCTCTATATGACATTAAAAAAACAAACCAGACTTTCAGAAAGAAGACTGGTTATTTCTAGAAAGTTATTTTTTTGGTGTGGCATAAGTTCATCAACAGCATCCTGCAAAATATTCCTCTCTTACATTTTCAATGACAAAGATTGATACCTTTGAATGTTTATAGAGATTTCTGTAGAGCTGGGCAATCAATCGCAAATTAGATTAAATCACAATATGTCCTGCTGCAATTTACAAATTGAAGAAGGTGTGAAATTTCCTTAACCTGAAATCTGTGACAAAATACCAGTTTAAAACATTTTTTTAGCAGCAGAGATGTTATGCATTACATATCATGCATCATTCTAGTGCCATAATTTTAGGATAGTGTACAAAAAAACATCCTATTTTCTTCATTTTTGTAGGTTTTTCTAATTAAATATGAGAGTGATATTAAAAAAAATCGTTCTCTTTAATACAACAATTCATGTCAAAATAAGTGTGCAAAATCAGTAAAAAATTTAGGGGTGCACCGACTGCAATTTTCTGGCCGATCACCGATCACTGATCTTTAAAAAGCCTGACCTGCCGATTCCGATTTTGGCCGATACCGATTTTTTTATAACTGACAGCATACACCATTAATGTTCCAATCTTATTTTATTAAATAACATTAAGGAAGACCCGTGAAACAGTCTTCATTTTTCACATTTTAGTAGGTAGAGGCATATGAAACTGATCTTATCCACCAATCTTATTTTTAAGGATCGGCCAATCGCCGTTCTCCTAAAATTAAGGACATTGGCGCCAATACCAATTTTGGCCGATCGATCGGTGCACCCTTAAAAATTATCACAATTCGATTTTTTTTATTTTTTATTTTTCAGCGCTAGTTTAATCTAAAATTCTGTTGGTTATAGTATGGAATAAAGTTTTGCTTGTTTTGGCTGTAAAATGCATGAGATGAGGGACTTACGAAATAATCACGTTAGATCTCAATCGCAAAAATTGCGATTAGATTATTTTTACAAATCATTCAGTCCTAATTTTTTGGTAAAAAATGATAATAATAATAATAAAACTACTAATCCCTGTATGGGATAAGCACAAGGATAAAGGGTACTATTTTGTAACACAGGGGGTGCAAAAAAAAAACAACATAAACTTGAGTTTCTCACTGGGGCTTCAATGCAGTATTTAAATTCTGCTGATAAGGCTCTTAATCAAAACCACAACAAAAGATGGCACTGCTTACATTTGTTTTGAATTCAAAATTAACAAAAACTGCACTTCATACTGTGTATTTACAAACAGCAAACCACTGTTGTCATTTCATGAATGAATTTTACAAATGGAGGGAAAAGCTGTTAAAATTAGCCCTCCTGGTCAGCATTGCAAGCTACTCACAAAGCATTCTGAGATTGCTCTTTGCTGAAAGACTCCACAATTCAAACTAACAAATAAGCCATGTAAGCAGGCAGAAACAAGACCCCCATTGGAGTCTGGAATTGTCTAGTGGAGTAACATCATTATAGGCACCACTAAAGGGGCCTACCAGCTCTATCCTCATGAATCCGGCACAGAACATGACTCCTCTCCCTCCTTACTAACGTCACAGTCTTATTGGGACATGGTGGCAATCCACCAACCATCCACTTCTCCTCCATTTGGACCATTCGGGGTTGCACAGCACTTATCAGTCAATAAGACAGTTTGAAAATGAGTCTTCATGTATTTTTAGGCCCACTGCAACCGTTTCTGCTTGTGAGCATTGGACAGGGGGGGCCGAATAGTAGGTTTATACACAACTACATGCCTCTGGAGGATCCTACACCTTGAGGTTAGTGGGACTCCAGATGCACCAGCAGCTTAAAATACCTGTTTGCTGCTTTGTAATGGTGTTTTAGCATTTGCTCTCTTAATCTGATGAATTTGTCCTTCCTCATTATGCCTTTATCTGAAGGAACCTGTCTGTGCTCTGAATCAGCCACAAATTTCTTCACAGTACGTTGCTCATGATTAATTTTTTGTTAAATATCTAATGTTATTCCTTGTCCAAGGCATTGCACTATTTGACACTTTTCGGCAGCAGAGAGATCCTTTTTCTTTCCCATATTGCTTGAAACCTGTAGCCTGCTTCATAATGTGGAAAAGTGCATTTTGAGGTTTTTGTTTTTTAAAAAATAACGGTTATCATCATGAAGTTTGTTCAAAAACATTTGAATTATGCTCTAACGGCCGATGACTTGAAAAATATTCTGGCATTTGCATGAATATTTACGAAAATAATAGAAAAATGTCATTTTCTTAATAATGTGGAAAGCGGTGTACATAACACCCAATTTTCTAAGAAAATTATTATATTAAAATTTAGTGTCGGTCATGACAGCTCTGTCATAACACGTACTGAAATAAGAATTTCTCTGGCTGTGACACTATTGGAAATAGTAAACGTGCATTTAAAATGTGGTTAACTGACCGGTCTAAGGAGGAGAAAATGATCAGAAGGCAGTCAAATTCATTCAAGGTTTATGTTGTTACAATGATATGCTGAGTAGAGCAAGGCTAAATTTAGCTGCTAGCTCTGCCCACCATCATTCCTGGGATCATATTAATGGTGTCTTTTATATGGTTAATTATCACTTTGGTTGAGTATTTATATGAGTATTACCCTAAGCAGCTTACATAAAACTAAATTTATATGTTCTAGTTAAAAACACTGCCATACTGCACTGTTCCTATGGTACACTAACAGCTAAGCTTCTCATGTTTACTCTCTGCCTAGTGCAGGGGAAAACCTCTAGCGGAAAGGTGGCTGCCATTAGCTGAAGCTACATCAGTTACTAGTGGTAGAAGGCTTCATTACAGTTTAAAAGAGCATTTCACTGGGATTTCAGGCATGTGTTTATAAGGATAGATAATTTGTTTAACTGACTCGTAAATCTAGCGCTTGCTGATTTGATAAACAAATTTGGCTATTTAGCTAGCTAATCATCCGCATCCCTAACAGAAGATGCGGATTATTAATTAGTTATTAATTAGACCTTTCTTTGCACAAATTTTACATAATGTACAATATGTAGGAATGCACATTATAATCTGTCTTCTATCAATATCAGTAGATATTGTAAAAAAGGCAATTATGTGTAACAGCAGATATTTATAAAAATCGAAACTATTTACTACTAATATTTTGGCTGTAAATATCTGCATACATCTACTGTAAAGTTTGGCCAAATACTAATAAGCTGATGGATCTTAAAGCTGGGCCAACAGACCTACGTCAGTGAGGTATTTTTCTTTGTTCATCCTTAAACTCAAAAGTGTTTTCAAACCACTGAATATCTGGGTCTGAAATACATATTTTAATATCAGTTTCGACATTGGTATTGGCTAAAATGAATTTGTAAATATGGGCATATCAGAATCAGAATCAGGTTTTATTGCCAACTACATTTTCACACACAAGGAGTTTGACTTGGTGTTTGGTGCAATACAAGTAAAACAGAGGAAGAATAAAAGTATTAACAACAACAATAATATTCTATCTTTAAGTTAAAGGATCTACACAACAGCCAAGGTCTTACCTGTTCTTTAAGGAGCTGTTCACAGGCCTCATGAAGGGTGCCAGTCTTATCGGACACAAACAGATACTGTTTCTGAAGAGAGTCCAAATGCTCCAGAGCAGCACAGCAATCCTTTAGAATAGCATCACACTGTTCCCTGTAGCAGTTTAGATCATCTCTTGTTTTCCTGAGGAGAGAAAAGACATCTTATCTGCTTGCTAACGGATAGACAAGGTGATGCAGTGGAGTTTGCAACTAGTTTAAAATGTCATTCTAAAACTCAATTCATGATACAACAGTTAACCTATTGGAGCGACACAACCTGCTTGCCCTGCTTCATTCTTCTGTGTGGAACAACAAGCCTGATGATATACTAGCCAATAAAACTCTGGCAGCTTATCAAAGCAAACTTGACACTTCTCTGTTGGCTTATGGTTGGATCCTGTGTCTTTGTTTGACAAGATAGTGTAACTGGAATAATTGCATTCAAGCAAACTTCAGCCATTTGAATTTCAAAACAAGTCTGAAACACAGGTGGTGTTTAAAAGCTAGGTTACAAAGGAATTGGATCTCACAGTTTTAGTTTCTACTATTTTCCTTTAAAAAAGTCTACGGAAAACATCTTAATATAAAGTACACTTAAATCTACATTTGTGTTTAGGTCACTACTTCTTAAAATTTTCCAAGTTTGCAAGGTAAACATCAAAACTTGGAATATCCTCTAAATCTTTCAGCCATGTTTTGCATAGTTTAATCCATCAAGTTTCTTAATAAGGGAGCCATTATATATGGCATTTCCCGTTGCTTATACACTTGCTATGTACCTTGCAAAACCCCTCTTCAAATAACATAGCTACCTCTTTGATCTAGAGCATTCTGAGTTTAAATGTCATTGAATTTGGATGTAAAATGTAGATATCAGTGTTTGCCAGTTTCCCATTTGTATTTCATGGCTGCTGAATTCAGGCTTAAGCAAGTTTCCCTTCAATTATGCATACAGCCAATCAGAGTGAGAATTAGCATCCACCGCCAGTCAAATGTGGATATCTTTGAGCAGTGTCAGGTGAATTACTCAACTTACCAGCCACTAAGGTGCGTAAATTAAAGTAGCCTAACCTTAAAGAGTAATTTTCTTAGAGTTAATAGTACAAATTAAACCCATTTTACCTTCTTGTTCCTGCTGACTTTATGAGCAAAGCTGAGTGGACCTACATGGTCAATGACCAAAAAAATCTTTCCTCCCCCTTCCTTTGTCAGAACTGCTGTCAAATGTTTTACACGCTGGTTCTCCACAGCAACTAGTATATCTGCTGAAGGTGTTTGAACCAATGTCTTGCTTGTCCCAAGTCCAACAGAGTTAAACAAAGCCTGAATTTTGGCTTGAGACTGCAGAAAATGCACACAAAGTATTACATTCTAGTGTGTCTAAAACTTATTATGCATGAAAATGCATATGGATTTAAAGCGCCCCTGCATGAAGCACAGCAAATGTTTTCATGGAGCCCAGGACAAATTGGTCAAAAGACCTGGTTTAAAATGAGCAACAGTTCACAGTATTTGTGCAACAAATCCCTCTTATTTAACAGCCTATAACTTGAAAACTATATGCCTAAATTTGTATATATATTCATTAAATAATGCTACTTGATAAAAAAGTGTGGCTGGTAGATATGTGATCATTGGCCACAGGGACAGCTAGATTAAATAAATTCCATTTCCAACCCTGCAGCCAATACTCAGTTTGATCACCTGTGTAAGAAAAGGCATTTAAATATTCATGCACCTGTGTTTCTCGCTCTCCTCCTGGTCCATGTTTCCCTGTAACTTGGCGAACCACGCAAAAAACTGCAAAACAAATGAACAGTGTGTTAAAAGCTTGCCTCTTATTATGCTACAGTAAGTCTGCCTGGCTCTATGGTGGATTTCTGCTGGCATGAAGACTCACCTGTTGTGCTGTTTCTATCCTGTCATCCTCCATATCCAGCGACTGGAAACCTTTCAGCAGGACGTCCTCTGTTGATGCGGGGACAGTGGCTGTGAAAGAGGACTGCAAGGACCGAGACGAAAGGCTGCACAAGTCCTCAATGGGCAACTGCAAAAGAAAGCAGGACTCTCTTGTCTCCAAACACGTAAAGCAGCTTTCAAATGGAGCTAGCAGGATGGCTCGACGTGGCGGAGTGCAATATCAAACCAGCTAGTTATCGAACAAGTTAACATTTCGTGATATGTTGACTAAATTATTATCCTGACATTCCGAATAAGTAAATTAAGGTCATAGCAGACAGCTTCAGGCTTTAGCTGACCTCACTGACGTTTCAAAAGTAAGTTAGCAGCCTCGTTAGCCAGCTAGCTTGCTATGGAGTAACAACTCACCTCTGCCGGGACAGAAAGCGTTTCAGCCGCGGCTCGGATCTCCAGGACAGAGTCCATTTGTTTCTCCGTGAGGGGGGCCATGGCATCAGTGCGGCGGTCCCACAGCGACAGTTTCTCCCTGGTTTCTTTATCTGTCAGGTCCAGGAGGGACTGATCTGTGAACGCCATCGTCACTTTGTACAGCACCAACGTCAGCAGCAGCAACGCACAGGTACTTCCTGTTCCGGGATGGGGGGCGGAGCTTGTTGGAGAGGCTGGTCCTGATCGTATTTACTCGAAGAAATATAAAAATAAAAATAAAATAATAAAGTATTTCTAGCGCTACATGACCCTTCTTATAAACTTCCAAAAAAAAAAAAGGATTCTAGAATTATATAGGAACTATATTTAAATACGCATGAGTTTATTGATTAGTTTTAATGAGTTTTTTTTTTTTTTTTTAACTTTTTTTCACTTATGTTTGATTTTATGTTTTTACCATTATTATGGCGAAAGTTCAACAAAGTAACCATATATTATTGTTTTTCAATTTATGATAAAAAACCCATAAAGTGTATGCAAAGTAAAATGTTTTTAATAGAAAAATAAACACATAAAATCTAATGATATTAACTTGCACATTTAAAAGTTATTGAAAAACAATTCTCAATGAAACTAAAAGAATGGGACAAAGATACAGAATTAAATAACAAATACAATACATGCAGAGAATGATCATTTTGAAGTCCGATAATAATTCAAGAAATGTGCAGAAAAAGCCAAAAAAAATAAAAATAAAAAAAATTGACCAGTAGAGTTGCCCTCCTAAAAAAAAAAAAAGTTTGCTCCAAATTATTACGGCAAAATTAATCAGAAAAACATCAGATATTAAGAATAATATGCTTACAGGAGAAACACAAAAGCAGAAAGTATTTTTTTTTCTTGAATTAATGTACATAGGTGAATTGGTAAGTTGTTCCAACAATGAGGTCCTTGGAATAGGATGGAAAATTGTGAAAAGGTTGCCCTGAAAAAGGCTGGATTAAGATTATTGGCTGACCTTGTATGATAATGATGGATTTAACCTGACAGAAATTTTGAAAACAGACAGGGAGTAAGTTGTGAACAGATTGGAAAACTTGGTTGGCAAATCTCAAACCAGTTTATATCGTATGCTGGGTGGATTTGTAGAGACTAAAAGAAATGGAGCTACTGAATCTGCAGGAGAATGTGATCATTTTAATGGAGTGGGTTTGCAAAGAAAAAATACAGTTGAGGTTACTTTTGAAGGTGCAGGCTAAGTGATGTTGCAGTATGAGATGTATGGATATATACAAGTTAAGAAAGATTTTTCCAAATAAAAGATGCCTTACTCTTCTGATGACGCCATTATTTTTTATTATGTAAGAAGAAGTGTAATGTGATTTTTCCAGGTGTAGTATTCAGGGCGCTAACGGTTCTTCACAGGTCTTGATGTTCCACAATCCCAGGCTGAAGAGAGGAGGGAGGGCGGCCAGAGTCAGTGTTCACACATTTGACATGTACGTGTGTCGCTTGGCAGCCAAGGTCGAGCTTAACAGCATTTCTTTTGTCCAGGCTTTTGCACCCCTGGTAATACGCCCAGCAACCACCAACAGTTTTCAGGTGCTTAGAACATACACACGACAACCTGCCTGCCCTAACAGTACCCTAGGCTATGTTTAAGCACCACATCTATCCATAACTCCGCCCTAAAGCTGTGGTTTTTGTTTTGTTTTCATTAGATTATCTTCCCATGCCCTTGGTAATGTACAAAGACATCCAGAGCATGACCTGGGTTGTGCCAATCCTCCTTCCTGCCCGATGGGGCCCTCAGGTGGGCATACTTGCCATTACACGCCTTACTTCAGCCTCAGATTTCGGCCCAAACATGCCTAAAACTTCTGCACTGTACTTTGATCTTTAGCTTTCTGGGTCTTAACATCATGTACATGATTCAGTGTCCATCTCTGAGGTCAATCTTTGAACATCCAGATAGAAAAATATCTGAATTATTAGCAAACAAGATTATTATTCTTTTTTTTTTTTTACTTGAGACTGAATATAAATAATTTATATAAATTAGCCAAAGTAAAGATCCAAAAATTGACCCTTGAGGTACCCCACAAGAGATCGTCCTGTAGTCAGAAGAGGTATTACACCAACACACAAATAGTTTTGTCGCTGATAGGTAAATTTTCAAACCGTATTAGATTTGTTCCACTTAATCCATAGATAAAAAGGTTTTTTGGTAAATATCATGGTTGACTTCACTTGAATTCCTCACACCAAAGATCTGGGGCATTGTCTGCTCTGAGGCTGCTAAAATCAGATTTGCAACTATTGACTAAAACCATGATTAAAAAAAGTTAATAATTTGTTTATACAAAGTTTTTTGATAAGAAAAGCATGCATAGGCCTTTATTGGGGTTTTATCAGTGAAAAAATTCAAATCTATAATGACTTTTGGCAGCAGTGTGCTGCTTTTTCTTCTCTCTTGGGTCCGGGGTAGGGTGGGTGGGGTGAGGTATGTACTTTCTCTGGTACATATGTGGGGGGGTGGCTCCAAGGAAAAATAGTGGGGAACCACCTCCTTAAAGGGATATGTAGTGTTCTACTCAAGACCGCACTATCAGGGACCAAGACTTGTCCAAGACCAGGGTGCACCGAGACCAAGACAAGACAAATTTTGGGGGTCGAGACTGAGTCAAAACCAAGATGAGACAAGGCCAAGACCATAAAAATCCATTTTTTAAAAACCATGTCAAGGTTGAACAGCATACTCTCCTTAATTTTAGTTTTTCTCTTTAATAAATTTGACAGATTAAAAACAAGGTGTCTGCAACTCTTTCAAAACACGACATGCACAACACTGTCAAGTCATTTTATATATCTGAAAATGAGATGTATATCTAGATTTGTCAGGTGAATGAGGCCTAAAATAAGTGTTCAGATGTATTTTTCACAAAAAATTAGATGGACTGATGTCCAAGTTTTTGAAGGTGTAGCTATTTGTTGTTTTGCTTCTCCTTATAATCGCATTAATGAAGTTGAAACTAGCAGATCAGTGCTGGTCTTGACCAGTCTTGATGGAAAATCCCAAGTACCGCCAGTCCCAGACCGAGACAAGACCGAATAAAAATGCTCTCGAGTGTTGTTGTACTACAACACTAGGGATATGTGTATGTAAATCAATCAATGTAATGAATAATAAGTCAAAAATATTCAGAAAACTAAAACTGTAATTAAGACACTAAAGTAAAAGCAAATTAGTTCTAAAATGAATGTTTCACAATATTTAATCTTCTCTACTTTTAAAACCTCATTATCTCTAATAATAGCTTCAAACAATGATACTCACCTCTAATTAGTCTCACTCTGACAGTTCCAGCTCATGTCCAGTATATATATCTGCATGTGCCTGAGCTAAATTTGCCTTCGATATAAACTGGATGCCAGCTGTTGTGTTTAACAGAAGAATAAAAAGCAAACAGCAGAAGACAAATAGGTTAACCAGATAGATGGGAAATGTGGGTTGGGCAGATATGGCCTGAGGCAGCTTAATCATTTATCATAGAAATATAAATCCAGCAGGTGGAGCTCAGGGGCATATAAAAGCACTTTAAACTGTGATTTTCTTTTCTTTTTTTCCCTGTGGATGCAATGTAGTTTCTCCTCAAGTAGCCATGCAGCGATCATGCTCATGTAAGGGCTGGAGTCATGTGTTAGTCCAAAACTTAAAGGTAGATTAAATTTATACTTTTGCATTTTTATTAATTAGATAAGGATATTTGTGTTAAAATCAGTGCAAACTGTGTTAAGAAAAGCAGAAGTATTCTGAGTATTTGTGCAGCACAGATGTTTGTGTCGATGGTAAAACATAATTAAAGTTTGCCATTGTTGCAGTTCATTCTGCAGTCTAAGTGATGTATTATCTGCTTATGCTTAGATATAAACTTATGCACATAAAGAAATCCCTATGCTTGCAAAAAAATTTTATTACATAATTTAAGGGAACATTTAAATCTTTTAACATAACCAGATTATTAGATTAAAATGGCACATTATATCTGCACAACAAACATGTTCCTGTCTCAAAATCCTTAAAAAAAAAAAAAGGCCTTGCGGCAGTATATGGAGGAGGTAGAGTTCATGTATTCCAGCTTTTTTCCTGCAGGGTGTCTCGTGGGGGAGGTCACACAGAGTTCATATTTTTTTTTTTCGTTTTGCTCCTGTCTACTTGAGTTGAAAGGAGATGCTGCAGAATTCAAGCCACGTTACTCCCGAACAAAAAGAGATGTCAGGGCAAATTTTGTCAGGAGTTGTATTTTGGCTCTGAGTGGGTCGGAGTCTGTCCTGTAAAGCAGCCCTGACACTTTCTTTCTATAAGGGTCATGTTTTCTTTTCACTGCGGAGCGGTGAGAGCTTGTTCAAGTTTTAATTAGACATCAAGTATAAATGAGTGTAAACAAGGAGTCCAGATTGTTGTCAGAGACCATTCAATTATTATTATACTGATATGTGGGCATAAAGCAGTATAAAAATGAGGACAAATCACACAAATATTCAAAGGATGTCACTTTTATTTTGTCAGACAGATGCTGAAATGTGAAAACTGTAATGAGGAGTGCTCATGAAACTGCTACATAAAGGATTAAAATGATAAAACTGGTTGGTATTCACAAAAATAAATATTTGAATATGGCTGAATTAACTGATTTCCCAATAAAAGTGAAGCTGATGTCATTCTTTTTTCACATTAAACAATGACAAGATAACCTTGCATGGTGGTACATAATAAGTGGCTTGCTCTACTTTTTATAGTGACAACTTTTCAAAGTGCATTTATTCAAAAATATTCCCCAAAATGGTATGCTAAAAATATTTCACCTTTCAAACATTACAGTTCAAGATATTGCTTGTCACCTGCATTTGCAGGTTTATTTTCAACCTCAAGAACTCAGGAATGTAAATGTTTGTTATAAGAAATAAAATCTGGAACCTATTTCAAAATATTTCCAACAAGTAGAAAATTTAAGTAAACCCTTAAAAACTACCCAGCAATTTAATGTACATACATGTGCAAAGCAAAGGAATATTAAATAATTCAAATTCATTTCAACAAAAAGGCTTGCTAAGGAATGTTATCCTGGGTTATTAAGTGCATCTCATTTGGTTACTGTTTTTATTTCATCAACAGTATTTAGGCATCAGAATCCATGAGGCGCAGGCAGTCTGGTCTTTTTTTTTGGGAACACAAAGAAATTCTTGCAGGACATGTTTTTTTCTTTCAGTCGTTGAAATCTGTCCCCTCCAGGTGATCCGGGATTGGCAGTCCAGTGAGGATTGTTAGACACCTGTTCCACACGTTAAACACAGGGCACACGGGCTGAGCGAAGGCGATGTCAAAAGTGTACAAGTGCTGAGAGCCGACGGCGTCGTAAAACGACAGAGATCCAGTGTCATAGTCCAACAACACCCCGAGTCTCCGCAGGTGGGGGGACGGCTCGATGGGCATCTCCTTACAGTTGTGACGCACCACCCACGAATTGTTGCATCGAGACAGGACCCAGGAGGCGGAGTTTTTGCCAACCCACTCATGCTTTGGTGCTGATTTGTATGCAATGCCAACAGCAAACCTGTGTGCAGAATAAAAGCAGACTGTGAGGGTTCACAGATACTGTGAAATGTCTGGGACTTTAGACGGGAACATTCAAACAAAGGTGAAAGACTAAAACCACCATGCAGGAATTTTTTTAGACCATACTTAGGAACTTCTGCTGCATTTTCACCAAGCCACTTGGTCTGGTTCAGTACAGTTTGACATGGTCTGGTACAGTAGACCCTGATCTTGTTTCTGTCCGGCCTCATTTGTAGGGACTGGCTCTCTTTAGAGGTCTGGATCATTTGACCTGGCTCTGTAGTAAGCACTGGTCCTCCAGCTCCTAATCGGCTCTTCATGTGGACCATTTTGGCTTTTTTTTCATCTGATAAACTACAACAAAAAAGGGAAAAAATAAGCCCTAAAATAAGCCAACTCCTGCTGTTCATGTAAAAGAGTTGGCTCTTAGATCTGGCTAATTTGTGGACAGCACATCATTATGGCTAGCCGATACCTTGCAACATTTATTTGCTAAGTAGTATATCACCACTCCATTTAAAAGCATATCTATGACAATATGAGTCTAACTCTGCTCTTTAGGATCAGATAGGCACCCTAACAGAACAGTGTCAAAAAGTAGGACAGTGCGGATCAGTTATTTTGGTACAATTCCCAGCTTTTGAAAGTGAAGATGCAAAAAACTGCGTACCTTTCCACACTGAACTGACAGACACAGCCTGGTAGAAAGAAACACAGCTTTAGCCAATAAGGTATCTGCTACATCAGCATGTTGAAATGGCCACAATACTGTAGTGATGTTAACTGTTGTTTTTGCTGCATGTTATATTTTTGATGCGGTTAATATTTCTAATGTGTTTTTTGTTCCAGAGAAAACTGATTGAGCTGATCAGGAGGGCCAGTTCTGTCCTCGACTGCTCCCTGGACTCTGAGGAGGATGTGGGTGAGAGAAGGATGTTGGCCAAGCTGACATCCATCATGGACAACCCTTCTCACCCACCGCATGACATCGTGAGGGAACTGATCACCTCCTCCAGCAGCAGACTGTTACACCCACCCTGCAAGGAAGAGTGCTGCTGCAGATTCCTACATAGATGTATGAAAGTGTATATGCTTATATTTGTATGCATTTATGTATAACTGTGTACAAATATATATGTGAACAGTTGTATATACTCCAACAGCCCCAAAATGTTGCAGCCACCTATCCAAAGTGTGTAATTTCCCTTTGCTCTTTAACTGCATGTGAAATTATCTTAACATATAATTGGCAGCATGTTTGTCTGCCTCGATTTTCCAGCCATATTGTTGCTCCAAATCTCCATGAGTCCTCTCATAACACCCTCTTTAAACCACTTCTCCTTGGTCACATTAAACAAGATAATACAGGAGATGTGTCACATGCTGCTGTCATTTACTGAGAAATCATGGTTTAACTGCTTTTTTTGTCAGCTGTTGAAGGGTCTGTCTTTAGCCTGCATCAAATGGCTGGTAGGCCATATGATGATTTTTTAAAGCTCACAAAAAAGTGTGTGCTTTAAAACTTTGTAAATTAGTCAAAAAGCAGTTATTTGCGGGGTAAAAACTACCCTTTTCCATGCAAACTGTCCTCATTGTATTAAGCATCTAATGATGAGGATGGTAATAGAGTGGCATAAATAGACTAAAGATTAGTCTACTGTCTGCAAGAGCTGATGGATATGCTCTGGAGTTTTTATGACACAAACTTTCCAGATATAAGAAGACAATTTCATGTCTGTATGACTTAAGAATAAAATAATAATAAATAATGTGTAAATAAGGTCTAAAAATTTCTACTTCTACTTTACTTAAATTGACATAACTAAGCCATAACCAGGAGTTAAATCAGTCTGATAAAGTCAATAAAGGTTTATCTTATTTTAACATTTTATTCATCATGGTTGGGAACCTAAATGTCTGTAATGTATTTTTTGTTTGTATACATCACAAAATATCAGCATTATAGAAAAAATATGAGGATTTCCGCAATCGTCAGGATAACTCCTCTGGGGACCACACATGTCTGTGCTAGTTCCATGAAGTCAAAAAGCCCATTTTGCGATTTCTTAGCAAAAAATGCTATCTATAATTTTTAATACATCTGAGCTAACTAGGGCCGGCCATACACTACAGGATTTTCAGCCCGATTTGGGGCAAGATTTGCCTCCCCCAGAGGGGCGTATTCCAAGTGGAGCCTTGTCGCAAACGATTATTTGTCTGAATAATCCAAATGTGTGTGGCATCAACACAGTTGTTTTACTGCTCCAAAACACGTCTAGCCTCTAAGACCCTGAACTGTAAATATCAAACATGTTTGATATTTTTGAATCTAGGTCATAGTGCCTCTTACGGAGCACCCACAACATCCAATGCGAGTGAGCAGACGGGTAGTGTCACCAGCCGGATCATACGTGCTGTCACGGCTCACAAACGTAAACACAACTACAACTTCATTCAGCCAGGATTTCATCCTGAGTCTTCTCCCTGTTTTCCCCTGATTTTTGCTGCCACTGTAACCCGTGCCAGGACAGCCTACAGCAGAGGGGCAGAAGGAGGGTATTGACAGACATCCGTGTTTGTTTGTTTTTTTCTGAAGTCACATGATCACCCGAGGTCATTGGCAGGTCGGCAGGTTTGTGGTCTTCAGTGAGCTGACAGTGTCTGAGTCGTCTACTGTGTGCGTTCAGAGGATAAAAGAGGAAAAAATCGTTTGAAACTGTCCTCATCTCTGCTGTCTCCCATCTTTTTAAAATCGTCTAGCGTGTGGCCAGCCTTGATCAATGCAGGTGTCTCAGTTTTTGATCAAACCCTGAATGTTGAAATGTAAACAGGTCGATGTTTTTACCATGTGCTTCCTCCTATCAGAGCTTCCCAGTAGTGCCGTCCGCTATCGATGTAGACGTTTCCTGTGACTCCATAGCTGCTGTGGCTCGAGAATCGGTCCTGACTGTGGCTCTTCTTTGATGATGTCTCGTCCCTCTCCACTGTCAGGTTGTCATGTGACACTCTCAGCTTCCTGTGAGCTGACTTTGGGTCCAACTTGAAGGGTTGACCTTAAATAAAAACACAAGTTTTGTAAAAGTGTTGCCATTTTTAGGGATGATTTATTACATTATAAATCTGTAGTGCTGTTAGTGTTGACATACTGTTGGTTTTGAGCTTCCCTGGTTCACTGCTGCGATTCCCAGCCTGGTTTATTGCCTTCACGATGAAAATGTACCTTGTGCCACACTGAAGGCCGTGCACAGTGTAGTGATTTTGTTTGATGTTTGGTACAATCATCCAGCTATCAGCAGAGTTACACAAACCTGCAGCCCAGACAAATACAGTTGGTGACAAATAGAAAAAACTGATTTACATTAAAAAAAAACCCAGTTAGGATCCAAGAGTTGAGACATATAGCTTCTATTTTGACTCCTCAAATATAGCTGCTTCACCACTCATCCTAATGTGTTTTAGCACTGAGGCAGATGAGAAAAAAATGCCTGATTGAGCATGTTGTGACCTTGTTAGTACAATCAATTCCAGCAGTCTGCTGTTCATTCCAACCCATAGACAATATTGAGCTCATGATGTGCATCTGGATGTAAAATGGAGTCTGACTGAGCTGTTATTTTTTCTCCTTATCCCCTCCTAGACGCTGTAGAAATTGCAGTGTATTTTGGTAACATCTCATTACCCATAAGAGCCTGGACAAAGCCTTCCTCTTCTGTTGCTACAATACAACATTATGTTTGGTTATTGTAACACAGCTCCCAAACAATTTTAAGTCCTTCAGCGAAATCCCTCCAAAATCCCTCTGTCATTGTCATGTTTCCCTCCATAAACAATTTGCAGCCAGAGAGCTGCGTATAGACTTACTGACAACGTTGGAGTGGCTGGTGAAGATGGCGTACTGAAGCTCATATGATACGACGGAGAATTCATCATCTGATGTCCAGTGGACTGTGATTGTGTCATACGAAGCTGTACATAATTCCTCCCGGATTACTGGTGGATTTGGTGCTGCAATTGTCAACAAAAGAAAAATGTCATTCCAAGCCAGTAATGACAAGTTGAGTGGGTTCTATTCTGAACAAGACAACAACAAAATAACAAACAAAAATTTGCAATATGTTTCAGAGACCACAAAAAGAAAATTGATGGTGGTTTAAAAGCACTATCCTTTTTGTGTTTTCATTCTGACTAGTGTAATTAAACAGGGGAGCAGTTCCTCCAGCTATTAGAGCTCCAGCCCCCATGCAGATTTTAATTCATGCTGCACAACAGGCGCTGGGAATAAACAATCAAACCTGTTTCATTTAGAGGAGAATAAAGACTGTTGCAAAACATTTGTGAGGTTTTTTTAGTTTTCTGTCACTGGCTGGTTAACACATTAAGTCCCTGTTTCTATTCATGCCAAAGCTTGTAGCTAAAATTGAAAATATAAAAGGAGAATTTTAATAGTGCAGATTAACAAAAAGAGCCCCTGTAATTAAAGGATGCAATTAAAAAAATGCCCAATTATTAGAGTGCACCTGAACTCATCTGATAGTTAATAGTGAGTAAGCATCAGGTATCAAGGTTGTTTATTAATTGATTTCATGCCTTGGAATAATAAACTGTGGCCCTGATTCTCTAAAAATTGATTGTAGAAGCTAATTGCTTAGTGTGTCTTTGGTCCTGCTATCCACTCCAACTCAAGGTCTACTTCACAACGCATAAAAGCCCTTTGATATTAAGGGGCAAAAACTTGTAAGGACACTCTCTTCTGTGCAGTCTGCTTTTGTGTTGCATCAGAAGCTATCTGTGCCTTTACTCTGCTTAGAGCTGGGGTGTTGAACTCGGTCACAGCAACTGAATTTAGGTCTAACCTGAGAGCCCAACAGGGTCAACATTTAACCATAAACTGTCAACCCCATTTTCACCAGTTATGAATTATGGGAAAAAAAATATGGAACTGATATTTATGATTTTGAGATTTAAAAATGTCAAAAAGATAAGTTTAAAGACTTAAAATATAAGATACAAAGTCAAACTTATTAGTTCAAAAGGTCAAAACATGAATTTAAACGTCAAAATAATGCTTTTAAAAAGCAAATGTATGAGGAAAAACTTTGAAATTGTGAGTTTACAGGCCAAATTATGAGATTAAATTAGAAAATCTAAGTTTAAAGGGTCAAAAACAAGCCAATAATTTAAAATCATGTGTTTGATTATGGGTAAAAGGTAAAAATATAAGATAAAAATTGAAATAACAAGTTTACAAGGTCAAAATAATGTGATAAATTTCTAAATGATGACTTTTAAAGGTCAAATATAAGATAAAATTCAAAATCATGAGTTACAATGTCAAAATATAAGATAACATAATGAAATGGGCTCAAAAGGGCAAAATATGAGATAAAATTTAAAATGAGTTAAACAATCAAATTATGACTTAAAAATTAAAACGGTGAATCTAAAAGGTCAAAGTGTAAGATAAAAAGTCAAAACCATAAGTTTAAGTCGTAACTTTGCGATGCAAAATTGGAAATATTAAAAAAAAAACACAAATTAATTTCTTTTCTACATCCTTACTTTTATCTCATTATTTGTACTTTTTGTCATTTTTATGCCTGAACAAGGATATTTTGAATAAACAAGGTTAAGTTTACATTTTCATACTGGAGGAAACCTGGCCACTAGAGGGCCAGTTACAATTAAAAATATGACATGATCTTATGGGACGATTTTAACTGTGCCACGGGCCAGATTTGGCCCCTGAGCCTTGAGTTTGACACCCCTCACTTAGAGCTTCATTATCATGATGAGTGAACTCAGTTTTTTTTTTAATACAGACAGATCGTGAGTCAGGAGGGGAAAATAAACTTTTTCAAGCTCAATTTGACACCAGACTAGAAAAATGTGAATAATTTCACTGCTTAAAACGAGGTTCCTGCCTGAATGGAGCAAGCCGGGGGGATGGGACATGCACCCTTACTTCCATTTTTAACTGGGTGTGTGGCAGCAGCGTTTGCAGCATAACTACTTTCATCCACAAGTCAAGGCTTTCAGACTGCCTGAGTGCCACGTCTTAACCCCAAATTCCATACTCTGCCTGTTATGCATTCAGGGTGTGCAGCAGATTGCTCTAATCAATGACATGCATCCTAACCCAGTGGAAGTGTTTCTGGAGCGTGGGGCAGCTGGAGCAGCTGTAGACTCCAGATGATTTACTATTAGAAGTCCATGCGTTGTGCTTTATTTTGTATCTATCTGTTCTTTTTGGATTGACGTGGGTTTGCCCCATCTATTTAATAAAACAGACCTAGCATGTATCTCAAGCAAAGAGTAAAGTGGCCCCTCTGGAACCCATCAGACATGGATCGAAGCACTTGCAGTGGAATCGCAAAAATTAGTGGGATCACACATCTCATTCACAGAAAATCTAGAGATTAGAAGGCTCTCTTATTTTTTTTGGACAGCTGTATGCTTTTCTTGGCCAAAACAGAGGGGAAAATTATAAAAAGAGAGCCATATTTCCCTTCTTTTAGAAGACATGAATGTCACCATCCTGAATGTCAAATTCTGATTTGTTCATTTCAAATTAAAAGCCAGATTTTGCATTTCTGTGGAGAAATTCAACTAGTTTGTACAGAATGCTTCTTCTTCTGAAATTGTCCTGACACAGTTACACTATAATAAATCACTTGTTGGAAGATCTATTGAGGTAAAATTTACAAGGAAAGGCAGGGCTGTAACAGCAGGCAGACCCATATACCTACTATGAAAGCCGGGATGGTTGAGCCAAACAGGTACCCAGTCTGATACCGTGCATAACAGCTCCAGACTGTCTTCACACATGTGGATTCAGTGTGTAGCTGCTGACAGCCTCTGACTAATTTAACTCCTGGTTATATTCACAACAGTTATGCTGAGGTAGTATTACAGACTTTCCCTTTGAATGTTTTGTGACTTACATGGAGACATTGTTGACTCACTCCTGGTTATATTCACAACAGTTACGCTGAGGTAGTATTACAGACTTTCCCTTAGAATGGTTTGTGACTTACGTGGAGCCATTGTTGACTCACACCTGGTTATATTCACAACGGTTACGCTGAGGTAGTATTACAGACTTTCCCTTTGAATGTTTTGTGACTTAGATGGAGCCATTGTTGACTCACATGCTCACTTTTAGCAGGAGCAAAAGCAGCACAATCCTTTGGTGACTCCAGCCCTGAGTTTTAACCATAAGACTCCACTCACCTGTCAGGTAATCCAAGCTTTCTAGCATTTTCTTCTCCCTTGAAAAGTCCAAAGCAAAAGTATCGAAGGTGTCGTTCAGGTTTATTTCTGGTAAGAGGATTTGGGAGGATGCAGTGGCCATTGAAACTCTGTAATGAAAAAGGACATCACATGTTTACTGGTTTATATTCCAGGTCTAACAGTTTATAGTTAAGTTTTGGCTTTTTATGTTCAGTTACCTTTCACATATGCTTTTAGCTGTCTGAAGAAATCGAGTGTGATCTGTCTCTTTAAGAGTTTGGTCGGCCTGAGCGATGAGAGACGAGGACCTCTCAATGCACTGCTTACAGCTGCTTATCTGCTGGGCTAGCTTCCTCAGCCTCACAGCCTGGACAGGGGAATAAAGAGACACGCTGATGGATGAAAAGCTTGGTAAATAGCCAAACAAGTTCTGCTTACTGTATGAGGCTCCATCCTGCCAGATGCTAAATCTGACTCTACCTTGCCAATTAGAACATCCTACTGAAGAAAATATGATTTCCTCCCACGGCAATCAGAGTTTAAGTTGCGTAATAAACGCAGAAGTAGGAGTTTAAACCTCTTCTATAAGCTCTGCGGGCACAGGAAGTGTGTTTATGAAACATTCATCACAACACTGCCATAGTAATGTGACCCCTTCTTGCCTGCATCTGTGCCTCAGTGGTTTATTGACTAGAACCAGAATATGACAAGAGGCACGAGGGGAGGAAGGAAAGAGTTGCTCTCCACAGAGGATCATCACAGGAAGCAGATCTGATCTTACACTGACACTAAACATGGTAAAACACGCCTCTGCCTCCCTAGTGGCATTTAAGAGGGGAAGAGGAGAGGAAGCCATTCAAGAAGTCTCATTAACGTATATCAAATATATGAGCAGGGTAAGGATTTAGACTTTCATTGTCAAATGGAAACCATTATGGCTGGTTTAAAAAGTGAAATAGTTGCAGAGAAGGAAAGTACAAAAATCTTGTCGCACTAAAGTAAAGGCGAATGCCTCAATCTGTATTTACTTGTTTAGTTGTAGCCTTTACATTTCCACATATGTTTGTGCCTGTTTTATTCCATATTTCATGACAGCATGCTGTTTGGCTTTTAATAAACTGAACATACCTGCCACATTTTTCAAAATACAGGAGGTGTTGGGGAGGAGGGGTCAAAGAGGTGCAAGAGCGGTGCTTCTTTGCTTTATCAGTTGTGCTAGGTAATGCCATATTTTAAAATCGACCTTGCATACTTTTCAGGATGCCTGACTAACAACCAGGACAGAGTTTCTTAACCTTTGTTTGGCAACCTTTAAGAAATGTGAAATATCTACAGCCAGCCTGGTTAAAATGTCCCTTTGACTGCAGATGGATTCCTGTAGTCGAGAATTAACAAGATAAATCTCCAAAGCATTCCTCGGAGAATTGGTCGTACACACAAAAAAGGGACACAGGTTATTAAAAGTCAAATACCTTTTGAACCATAAATCGTAGCCTCTTGCTTTTTTTCCCCTCTCAAAGCAGGCCATTGTGCTGTTCTACTGACTCTAAAAATGCCTTCAAATCCCTTACAGGAAATTTTCTAGTGAGCTTTTAACTTGAATGACTTTACAGGGTATTTAAAGATTAAATCCACACCACTAGATCAAATATTGTACCTCTTTTTTATCTATTTTCACACTTTTCTGATTGCAAACTGCCATATTCCAAAATGCTTTGAGACAACCAATGGCAGGCTGTTCATCGTGTCATGCTTTGTCAAACTCACAATGGAAATGGCCTGAATAGCTAACAACAGAGAGAAAGAGAGACAGAGAGCCTGTGATGTGTCCCTCTGTAGCTGCGTTTCCATTATCCTTAAAAATGCACAGAATCCAAATAGCGCAATAAAAAAAACTGGCACTGGAAACACCTGAATTTATAAAAAAACTCAATATCACTAAAAAGTTTTTATGCTTTCATGAGTAGATTTTTCAGACATTTTGATGTAGAAATACATCGCAAAAGTGCAAACACTTTCTCCGCATTTACACGTCACAGGACGTGACGTATGGTGTCACATGACCAGTTCACTACGATACATGTGGACATGATGGGGATGAGGCTTTTCTTAACATCATATTTATACCCTTATATGTGGCTTTTGCCGTAAGTACGGACTTTGCCTCTGAACTATCATCCATTGCCTTTGTCTTTTGTTCAAAGTTGTCAAGGCAACCACTGTAGATGTAATCATGACCATGCTAACAGGTTTTGAGCATCCAGCTTCCTTGCAGCAGAGTCTCGTGAGATGAGATTTTATGAGAATGCCCAAAACACCCTTCAATGGAAACACATTCAAGGCACAATTAAACTTAGTCAAATTTTAGAAATATCGTTTTTTGGGGGGTTCTTTTGCAAAAAAAACTGTAAGGCAGGAACTGTGTTAAAAATGGCTCAAAACAGCCGGTACAGAAAAGTGTGAGGAATATTATTGTAAATATGTGAACATGATGAAGATTATTTTTTCCACTTTTTGGTCCCCAAGAGATGGGATAACAAGTTTGTGCAATAAAGATATAGTCATTATTGTTTACTGTGGGTCACACAAAAATCCTTCAGTTTTAATTTCTGTTTAGTTTCTTTTTTGTATTTATTGTCCCATAACTTTTTGAAAATGAGAGTGACATTACTGCAGCACACATACTCTTAACGTCCAGGTTGTCCTGAAAAAAGGATGTCTAGAACTTGACTGTGCACCACAGGATTGATGTTTTACAAGCTTTTTAGGACAATAAGTCTAGGTGAGACAAAATGGTTAAAAAATAGCCTAGGGCTTGAAGGGTTAAAGAATTAAAGTGCCATTATCGTGGAATGGTTATGTAGACCTTAAAAACACACTTTACATGCTTTTACATGGGAAGTTGTTGGACCTTAGAAATACTCTTATGTGTTTCTTATTCGAAGAAGAAAGAAGAAGTGCATGATTCTTGTGCAGTGTGTACTAATGTAAGCTGGCCCTGACACTGAATGGATTTCAGGAAAAGAGCATTCGAGTCATCTATGATTATTCACAGGGATAGTTAATGGTCTGAAAATTCGTGGTAATCCTTAGCTGAATTTAATGCATTTTGAAAGCACCCTTGATGATGCCAGAAGGCACCCCAGGGTGCCACGGCATCCCTGTTGAGAAAGAATGATCCAGGGTACTCAGTCATAATCTTAAGTTTTTCAGTCTATAACATCCAACCAACAACTACCAGCTCCAGGATATGGAAAAGGCATAATTAGATCCTTTATTACACCAAAGACTAAAAGTATTTTAATGACACTACAGATATGCAGGGGACTATGTGGATTAAATGAATCTAAATCTTACTCATATCTTCTGGAGATGTGTTCAAATCAAAAAGTTTACATTAAGGATAATGTAAGAGTTGAAAGTGATGTTAGGTCATGAATTGCCATTTACTGGGATATATCTTGGAAGCTGATGATGAATATTTTGCTGTGTGAGGACAGATATTTAGTTAAAATCTTGCTGGCAGCAGCCAAGAAAGCAGTCACTATGACATGATACAATCAGGCTTCCCCCTCTCAGACTCTGGCTGAAAAATGACAAGATCTGTGAAATAGAAAGACTTACATGTATACTGCATGGACAAAGGTATTTGGCAACACCTGTTCATTATTAAATTCAGGTGTTTCAATAAGAATGGTTGCCACAGATGTATAAAATCAAGCACCTAGCCATGTAGTCTGGATTAACAAACATTTGTGATACAGGATGGGTCATTCAGAAGAGCTCAGTGACTTCAAGCCTGGTACTGTGACAGATGCCATGGTTTGTGAAATTGCATTCCTGCTGGACATTCCACAGTCAACTGTTTGTGAAGTCGAAGTCGAAAGTGTAAGCATTTAGGAACAATAGCAATTCAGCCAAGAAGGAGAAGACCACATAAAATCATAGAGCGGGGTCAATGACTGCTTATGCGCGTGGTGTGTAGAAGTTGCCAAACGCTCTGCTGATGTTTCTCTGGTTGGCAGTCAGATTTGGGAGTCTGAATTTGGGGATGCCAGGGGGACGCTACCTGCCTGGCTGCATAGTCAACTGTCCATTTTGGTGGAGGAGAGAGAATGCTATAGGGCTGTTTATCAGGGTTTGGGCTAGGCCTCTAGAGCCCACTGAAGGGCAATCTTAATGGTCAGGCAGCCAAATCATTTTGCCCATGAATTACACACACACACACACACACACACACACATATATATATATATATATATATGTGTGTGTGTGTGTGTGTGTATGTATATATGGGGTGTTTTAATATGTTGCTTGATTGTCAATTGGAAAAAAATAAATAACATCTAATTTTTAAAAAAGTTCAGTCCAGCTGTGGTTATATTTGTGGACTTTTCTCTTCTTTAAAACCCTGTCCTTTCCTAATATATCTGACTTTCTTGATGCTTTATCCAGCTTTTCCCCTTGCTTACAGATTGTAGCTCTGCACAGACTTTATGAATCAAGTGGCTAGTCTGTCGGACAGAGCAGTTGATAGTGTATATAGTTTTTGATTTTTAATTGTTTATTTAGACTAAAGCCAATGTGGCATCTTCGGTATCTTCATACAAACATACAGTATAATGCATACACACTAGATCAGGAAATTCAGATTATTAACAATAAAGCTTTTAAACCTTGGAATTCACCACAGGAAAGGGAGAAGGCCTGGAAATACAGGAGAAATATGGCAGTAATCCAAGATAAACAGGAGTGTTGGCAGGTATGATTGAGGGGAATTGCTGATAATTTTTCATTTAGTAACAGCTTTCTAACATAAAGATTAATTTCAATCTAAATGAATGGCAAAACGATACCTAAAAGGAGCATTCCTCTGTGTTATCAACACGGCATTAAGGATAAATCATTACAAAAAACACATTTTATAACAAAACAGACAAAGAAAGGGAAAAACCCAGACAGCAGAGAAGAAGTCTGTGAGTGACACAGGATCTTTAACCAACAAAGATGAAAGTATAACAAGCCAATACTGTTAACAACATAAGAGCAAATTAAGAGTATCAAGGCATTTTAACTAATTTTCACAAAAGAGCGAAGATAAAGTTTATTATTCTGAGTATTCTGCTTTGTTTAATGTTATTCCATCAGAAAAAAGGAAAAAAAAAACATCAGTGCCCTTTTGTTTAGCAGAGTCTTTTTTTTCACACAAATCTTCACTCCAACTTAAGAGGATGAGTACATTTGCCTCCTCTGATCACCTTAGGAAGCAACATTTAAGATATAAGTTTCTACCCAGCGGCATTGACATGTTACTGCTGCTCTCTAACAGGAGCAGCATGCACGGCTGTTGAGATGTAAGCCAGCTTGTCAGATATGCCGGGAGGCAAGGTTATCAACATGCACAAGGTGATAAACATCCCAACAAAGGTTATCAAGACACCGAAGGTGATAAACGGTACCTTCCCCTCCTTTATCTTGGTAGCTATGATCTGTCTCCTCTGCTGTATGATATTAATCAGCAGGTCGCACTCCTCCAGCAGCTTGTTTTCTTGTCGCGATGCATTAACCTGGACAGGACAGGAGAAGATGATAAGAGGCAGCCAATCAGGGGGAGTGTTCAGTAATTTATTTACAGCAGGATTAATATTATGCCAAACCTATGTTGCAGGAAAACAACATTAGAGGATAAATGGGTCTTCTCATGTTGAATACAGAGGCAGTCAGGAGAGGCGGGGGAAAAGGTTTACGGTTTAATTTCATGATTGCTTAGACTAGGGCCAAACCCCAATGTCAACCCTGAAGCACAAGCACTTAACCCTCACAGAATTAAAGAAACAATTTAAACAATAAAACAATAATATAAATAATAGGAAAAATAAGAAAAAAAATCCAATCTTCAGTGTGCATTTGGATTTATTTACAGTGTTGATCCATTTCAGCACACCATCTAAAGTAAGAGAAATATAAATACTTAGAGAATATCTGCTTGTAAAACACAAATAACTCTTAACCCCTTAAAGCCTGTTGTATCATATTTGATACACACTTTTATGATGGCTCTATCTAATCAATATGATTATAAATTAATAAAAAAAGATTTTTGAATACAATCTGAAACATGATAAAAATGCCCTCAAGTGGATTATCAGTTACCAAAAACACCTTATGTATTAAATGAGATACAAAAAATGTATATTTTAAATTTTATGGAAATTTGGATTTTTTGGGGATTTCAGTACAAAGTTAAATAAACATTTTAGTACCAAAAAAATGAGAATTTTCTGGCCATAATTTGTGTTTTCAGGCTTTAAGGCTTTAAAGTATGCCCCAAATAACCATCAAGGTGATTAAGTTTACATATTGCCACTAAAAATCTGATTCCTGGACACTTCTTCAACACCTAATTTTTGGAAAATTATAATTTCTGTGGTTGTATTTAAAACACCAAAGCTTAAAAACATCACGTGTACAATAAGACAGCCTCCTTCTGCTCTGACTCTGAAGTAATCAAATTGAGATTTTTGCACACATAAGCCAAAACATGATAGTGGTAGAAGTAGTGATAGTTTCTATCTGATATGCAAAAATAAAAAGAGGGAAAAAAAATCATATAGTAATGAACACGCATACAAAATAACATCATATCCTGGGAAAAAGAAAAAAATTCTAGTACATGACAACCCTTAATGTCACTTTCAATTAATTTCAATTTCAGTCTTCATGTCTATGCCTGCTTTGTTTAGCTTCAACATACAAACAGCCCTGGACCTGGACTTCATTAAGCTCCAAATGCTCTGGGTAAGTCTCAAGGGGAAAATAAAAATATGGACCGGGGCTGTACTCATATACATATTTATTAATCATAATTATTTATGTTTCTTATTTCAGAGCCTGTGTACACAAGGCTACACAGTGCAACATATATGTCGCATGTGGTACAAGAAAATTAGCCTATACAATGAAGTTTTTCATCTTGTCGTACTGGTGCGATAAGACAGGGGTATCTGTGTGCACGTGGGTGTGTGTGCATGTGACTTTAACCTGAACTTTCATTTGCCTCTCAAAGGCTTTGGACTCAAGATTTAAGACTTGTGCCCACTCTATTTATTTTATATATGTGGCACATTATAAAATCTAATGTCAATGAATGTCAGTCCCTCACATCATGCACAGCCCTCTGCGTGCTGACATGATGGAGAGGAAGTCACCTGCTGCAGGTGATAGACGGGGCCGGCTCAAGGCAAACCCATACAGTTAAGTTTAAGAGGAGCGCTGCCTCGAGGAAACCCTGAGTATTTTTATGACGCTGCATACGAGTCAGTCAGCATAATTCCTCATTCTTCTCTGCCTTTCCCTCTCTACATCTCACTCAACTAAACCCAAACCCCATCAGCTGGTTAAATGGCAGAGTGGTCAGCTTCCGTACTAACATCTACTTAAAGGTTTACTTATAAAATTACTAGGGCTGTCAAAAGATTTCAGGTTTTTAATTGTGATTAATCTCAGGGGTTTGGAGTTAATCACAATTAATCACACCCTTTCTATACCATTTTAAAATTCCAATATTTTGAACTTACATGTGTTTTTGTGTCATCTTAGGACTGCACTGATTTAAAGGTCACATATTATGCAAAATACACATTTAAAGCCACAGACACACGAACAGCTCGTTCTGAGCAGGGCTGAAACAGCGTTTTTTTTTTTTAGACCAAATCTACTATACTGGACTATACTGGAGTGGAATACTGGAGTGTTGTTTCAGCAACAAACTTCACAGACATGTTTTGGGGACCTCTGAGACCAAATTAAAGTTGTCTTAAAAGGGTAAAATATGTGACCTTTATCCCCTTAAGGCCTGTTGTATCATTTTTGATACATACTTGTATGAAACCTCTATCTAATCAATATGATCAATAAATTATTAAAAAAAAACAAAAAAAAACTTCTGAATACAATCTTATAAATGATAAAAATGCCCTCAAGTGGATTATCAGTAACCAGAAACACTCAAAATATCAAATGAGATACAAAAAAATATATGTGAAATTTTATGGAAATTTGGATCTTTTCTTTCTTTAACTTTCAGTAGAAAGTTAAATAAACATTTCAGTTCCAAAAAATTAGAATTTTCTGGCTACAATTTGTGTTTTCAGGCTTTAATGGGTTAAACTAGGGGTAACCCAGTGACCCTACAGACCCGCTTTTAGAGGTAAAAGGAAAAGGAAATAAGGGAACAGTAAAAAGCAGTAGTTTGATAACTCAATGTCCAGGTGAGTTCTGAGTTATCCACTGAGCTGTCTGTACATTTTTTAAACTGAAATGAGACATAAAGAATCAGTGGTGGACTTATTTACACCACTGTGGCTGCAAGGAGACGTTGCTTGGGCTTCACCAAAGTTTGTTACAGGCACAATAAAGCATGCAATTAATCGCGATGAAAATATATATATGTGTGCACTAACTGTGGATCATAGTTGTGTGAGTATGAAGACTGGGATTAAGCTTGAGTGTCATTTAAAACAACGATCATGATCTATTGATAAAACAAATCCAACTTTTTGGAATTAACGTGGCAAGATAAATTGCTTTTGAGTGTGATATATTTGGCTGGGCTTCTCAGTAACATCGGGATGTTGTTTTAACAAGGACTAGGGCCTCATTATAAAAAAATATGTACATGTTTTTATCTATTTAAAATAACTGAAAGAGTAAAGGAAAGTTTTTGCAGTTTACCCAAAAACAGAGTGTTTGACAGAGTTACCGACAAATGCACAAAGGGATAAAAACCAAGGACACTTAATGTCCACTTAATTTTTATTTTCAAGTTCATGCAGACATATTTTTTCTCTAAAAGTACTTTCTTTGCAGTAAAGTGCATCCGCATTACAGAAATGATCGATCTATAGACTTGTGAGCACTTAATCTTGTTGACATGATGAAAAGCCACCCTTAGATACAGTAATTTATCACTGCATTAATAATTCAATGAGTTGTTGCCCATGAAGAGTCACAGCAGCGAGCAGCCGGCACCTGAAAGCAGACAGATAAACAACCTCACCTCCACATGTTGGCAGGTTTGGATAAGTTTGCCCATCAGACTTTCCAACTCACTGGTCCTCTTGATTAGACTGCTGAGGTTGGAATCCAGGGCTTGCTGAAAAAAAAAAGAAAGAAAGAAATTGAAAATGAGTATACTATTACACACCGCGGCCCCCACAAACCCTCCGACAACAAACTGTAAACAGCCGAATAAATCTTGGAGGAGAGTTGAGGTGAATGGGAACACAGGGATCATATCTGGCTCAAGCGTAATGGGCACAGAAGAGGACACACAAGGCCGCCTCTGGATATGACTGTCCACATTTGGGCTCTGATCTGTGCAGAGCCCCTTGGTTCTCCCCGAGAGCCAGAGATCCCATCATACAGCCTGCTGAGGCCGCTGAGCTTAGCAGAGCATCTGCCAGTGATTTGGACGACTAAACCCCGCCTGTGTTAATCACTGACTCAGATCAAAGGCTTATGTTTCAAACTTAATCTCTCGCTGTAATTGGGTAGGAAGATGACTGTACCATCATAGAACAGAATATCCTCTGATATAACCTTTTATTCTGATTAAAGATTATTAACATGTAATTACATGTCATCGTACTATCTTTTTAGAGTGAAACAAAAGTGCTGTCACGCTAAAATTAAATTCATCTGTTAAAGCTCCTTTTTTAACTGGTGAAACAGACTGATGTTAAAAACTATGGCTCTTGAGACCTCTAAAATCAGACAAGACAATCAGTTACAACACTATTCATTTCTATAATACATTTTTGAATGGGTGTTACCACTGTAATGGGGTAAGTGTAAGACAAAGTCTATTAGAGCTGGCTGCAGGACTGGCCTTTTTAACAATTCCCACAGCAAACACTAAAAACTAAGTGATGCATTAGCTAGTTATGAGGAAGCAAGATGAGAATTCTTTGTTCAAAACTCTGCTTACACATAAACAGGACAAAAATAGCAAAGAAAAAGGTTTAAACTGCTTTGTCCACAGGGTGCACCAAAACCGAAATAAACCAAAAGCTGAGAGCTTTAAAGAATTGATATCTGAAGAATTTCCTTTCCATTTCATTTCAAGACTCATTTCTTCTCCATTTATTAACGTTTCAAAAACCATGACCTTTAACCCTTCAAAGCCTGAATACACAAATTACAGCCAGAAAATTCTCATTTTTCGGAACTGAAATGTTTATTTCACTTTCTCCTGAAATCCAAAAAAATCCAAATTTCCATAAAATTTAACATTTTTGTATCTCATTTGATACATTAGGTGTTTTTGGGAACTGATAATCCAATTCAGCGCATTTTTATCATTTATCAGACTGTATTCAGATTGGTTTTTTTTTTTTTTTTTTTTTAAGATTTATTTTTGGGCATTTTTGTACCTTTATTAGATAGAGGAGGACAGTGGATAGAGTCAGAAACAGGGTCAACAGTGGGGGAGAGACATGCGGTAAAGGGCCAGATTCGAACCCGGGCCGCCCGCATACATGGGGAGCACCTTAAACCACTAAGCCACCTGCTCCCCCAGATTTTTTTTTTTGTAATTTATTGATCATATTGATTAGATAGAGGTATCATAAAAGTATGTATCAAATACGATAAAACAGGCTTTAAGGGGTTAAATGTATAATGTTCATTATCTTATGGCCTAGGTTGTGCAACAGCATGGTTCTGGAAGGAAAATCCCTTTCACTTTCTCCACAGCAGATCTGACTTTTAGCTATAATGTCAGAAATACCCAAGTTAGACTTATCACAAGCTACCTGAGTGAAACGATGGTATGTGTTCCTGTAGAGGACAAAAACTTGTAAAAAAAAAAATTGACATCTTTGCAAGAGAACATAGTTGATTTGTGATGCCAGTAGGACTGGGAAATTGATTGCAAATGAGATTAAATTGCAATATGACATGCTTCAGTTCACAAATTGCAGACATTGGAATATTGTATTTACTTGAAATATGTCAAAATACCAGTTTGATACATTCATTTTATGCAGTAGCACAGATTTTATGCACATTTTGCAAACATTCAAGTGTCTATTTTTTAAATAGTTTACAAACATTGTCTTTTTTTGTGTTTTATGAAAGTTTTTCTTAATTACAATGAGTGGCATAAAAACAATAATCCCTATTCAACAACAATAATTGCAATTAGATATATTTTTTAATCGGTCTGCCTTAGTTCATTCTCTCTAATATTGATGAAACTTAGCATTAGTTCACCTAATTCATACTCCTAGCCATGATTGGCTGATAGGCAGCTGATCCCAATTATCACCTCCTAGCTCTCACAGCCAATCACAGCTCTCTCTAAACATATCGGTCCATTTAAAGATGACGTACTGCTCACCAATTCCTGCTTGCATCAGTGCTGATGCATCCTGCTGCTGCTGGCAAAGCTTCACCTTCTCCACCCCAGCCTCCTCGTTTATAGCTTAATAGCTTGTTGCTCTCTCAAATTCAGATTCATGCTGCTATGGATTAATGGATAATTTCATTGTTTTCAATGCACACTGTCATAAATGCATCTATCCATATGGGGGCTTCTAGCTACGCACTTCCTGGAAAATCAAAGTATAAAAATTTCAATTACATTATTTTTGCAAATTGTTCAGCCCTAGATGCCAGCCAAAATTACAACAATGCTAGAGAGTCACAGTGACGTCTCTGGGGTCTGCTCTGATCATGGAAACGTCTACCACCCTGGTTAGCTTTGTTCATCATTGGAAGTGTTGATATTAGGATTGTGAGGAATGTTAACGGAGGATATGAATTCATTCCACAACCAGAGCCACTGAAGAAGTGGGTGGGCACTGGTGGGCTCTATAAGGGACTGGCCCCTATTATCAAGAGATAACATCTCTTTACCTGACACAAGGAAATATTTATAATAATGATTCATTTTTAGGATTGTTAAAATCATGACTCCTAGTTTACTAAAATGGTGCTATTGAAGTTAATAATTGTGATATGTGCATTGTATTAAAATATGAATAATTATGCTTGTCAGATCCCATACACCCATTGTCCCACCACTAACCATAACACTAAATTTAGCATGTTCATAGTAGCAGGGGCGTTCTGATTATCGTTGGCATGGAGGCCTAGGCCAGAATGCTTTGTGAATCACTGGCAAGATGGCTGCTTGTTACACATGCAATCGTCAAAACATCAGTTTTTAACTAAATGATATCACCAATGTAAAAAAGAAAAATACCACACATATAAAAGTGGTAACACAATTCCCACAAATGTAATAACCACACATTTAATAGGTTTATGAGAAAGCAAAAATCTCGGGCTTTAATTTTTAAAAATAATTTCCCACAGATTTAATATGAACATGAAAACTAAAGGTTTGTGCTCTTGGTTTGTTTGTTGTTGTTCAAGTCAGCTTAAGCTCAAGTCACATCAAAAACGTGGTCATGGCAATCTTGGTTTGCCATGAAACAGGAAGTAGTTATTCAGAGTCTCATTTGACACATTTTAACCCATTCTGCTAAGATCCATGGCTCTATGTGTGTTGAAAGACTCACACATAAAAAAACATTAGAAAACTTCCTGTTTAATGATGAACAAAAAAATCACCATTAAACAGGGAGTTTCTGGTGTGAATTGAGCTTAACTGACTCGCACCCACTTGCAGTTGCAAAAGGCTACAACAAACATTGACCACAACTTTCATTTTATCAATAAATCCCTACAAATTTAATAATTACGACATTTACAATAGGCAACTGCCGCTACATTTGTGGGATAATTACATTACAAACTGCTGACTTTTATTACGTTTGTGGTTTACTATATTTGAATTGCTCAAGCATCAAGAGAAGTGTAGAAATGTTAGAGGTTTCCTTGTAAATAGGTTTTCAAAAGTATGGCAGCCATCTTATATCTAAATTCAAGTTGTTTCAATGCATATGGGTCCTTTTATTTTGAACAAGCATTTTTTTTTTTTTTTTTTTTTACATCCCTTGTAGAAGAAATGCCCACTAACATGGTCGCAGCTGCTTAAATGCCATTTGGGAGTATTGATGCTGTCACAAAAAATTGAAGGGTTGACCCACTTCATAGGAGGTTTAACCTCTGTAGTCCTTATATCTCTGATTCAAGGGGCAAGAGTCAGCAATGGGACTGAGCCAGAGAGAATTAAAATAAAGACCTCCTTCATTTAAAGTCCTGGTATTTTTTTAATTTAGTAAATAAAGGCCCCAGTTACAGTAAAAGATTTACATTCTTTCCTCACTAGATATACTGAGGAGTTAAGCCTTTCTAAGGAGTCAAGTCTAACTTCCTTGGTGTTTGTTGTTCTCAGCTCTGTGTTCACACTGATGGTGCAGCACTTCATGTAGCTTGGTTATGTTTCATATATGTATTTTTACCTCCGACAAAGTGGTTATGTGATCGGGTGGGTTTGCTCATTTGTTTGTCAGTTAGTTAGTTTGTTAGCAACATAACTCAAAAAGTCACGGATGGATTTTCATGGAATTTTCAGGAAATGTCAGAAATGGCATAAGGAAGAACTGATTAGATTCTGGGACTGATATGGATCACTGTCTGGATCCAGGAATTTTTTTTAAGGATTCTGTACTATTAGGAGATAGGGCTAATGGCGGAGGTCTGCGCTGTTACAACTTTACACCAGGAGATGGCAGGCATGAGTAACTTCAATCCCAGCAGCCTGTTTTTGGTGTGTTTTGATTCAAAGTTTTTGAGTTTACAGAGTTTGAAAGACGCACGCCCGGTCACGGAGACGAGTCAGAGCGTAACAGAGAGAAAGACAGCGAATTGTAGCGAGAATACTCACAATGCTGGGAGGAACAGAGGAATATTCACCCTCTGCCATGACTTTCAGTCGTTCGGTGAGACCTTGGGTGCTTCCGCCATGACAGTCCACATGTAGCGAAGCCAATGCTTTGCCTCACCGTGTCTCCACCCCACTGGGGAGGGAGTAATCGGTGAATTAGGTTTTGGGAGTGATCCGGATCACCGTCTGGATCCAGGAATGTTTTTAAAGGATTCTTCACTATTGGGAGATAGGGATAACGGTGGAGGTCTGCGCTCTCTGAGTGCTTTTCTAGTTTCATCAGCTTTTTCCTCTCTTACAGTTAGCCCTGCAACCATGTAAGTGAGGAGAAATATCCCTGTCCACTCAGAGAAAGTGTGTATAGAAGAACAATGATGGAGTGTTGCCACAAGAGAGCAAGTCAAGGGGAACTGACAGGCTTTCCAAACTGAAGGAAACTTATTTTTGTGTACAATGCATGGGAAAAAAATTTGAATGGAATCAACTTTTAGCTCCATATTTGAACTGAAATCAGTCGTGAAAACAGCTGCATTCAGTCACACCACTGAGGGAGGGGTGTGGAAGGAAGGGAAGTGGTATATGCTGAGGGAAGGTGAAGGTAAGATTGTTCTGATGCTGAAACCAAACATACTTGGGACATCTACTCTTCAACTTACATCTTGTACTTTCAAAAATCACTCCAAAAGTTTGCTTGTCTGTATTTTGGGGATTTTTCTCTTGATCAAAAACAAAATTCTGAAAAAAATTCAAAGAAGAAAACAGAACAAAGGCTCCATAAAGATCCAAGTCTTGAATCAAAGGGCAGGCAAACCTCTTCCAGATTTTTTAAGATGTTTCACATTGTGATTTTATAAGGTAGTTACATCACTGAGCACTAAAATAGCCGGGGCTTTATTTCACCGCTCTCACATGTATGATTAATTTATACGAGGGAGAAAGTGGTGAAAGCCTTTTCAGATACTGAACTGCAGATACAGGTGAGAAGCTGAGTTCAAACCTTTAGAAATGGAAGCAGGAAGCATGACATATTAATCAAACTGATGTTGAATGTAGCTAAATTTATGAGCTTAAAGCTTTCTCATCATTTTTGAAGTCTGAAGTAACACTGAGAGAGGGAGAGCAAACGCAAGAGAGATAGGAGCAGGTTTATCTTTGAGAACATTTTGGTGTTCTGTATTTCTCACAATGCCCAAAATATGACAAGACCTAAAACTTTAACAGCCTCTGTGTGTTTAGACAGCTCTCTCTAATGGACGTCTCTTTCCTCGATTCATTTAAAGCTGATGAGAGGAAAGTAAAGCAGCTTCCTTTTTGTACGTGAATGCTTCTGGCTCCACACCTTTGCTTTGGCCGCTCTCTCTCTTCCTTCCTCTCGGTCCTGACGGGTCGCTGTCAGGACTCCAGGGTTTTATCCTGTGTCAACATTTGAAATTTGTCAGGGACTGTAACTTCATTCTGAATACCTCAGGCACTGGTAAATATCTTTCATTGTTGCTTGGCGGTCTAATCTTCCATTGAATTAGGAGCGCATGCAACTGTGTGGTTTCCTGGTGTACAAATACACTTTAACATCCACTTTCTGTCATTAAAAACTCTCTGTGTTGACTTTCTGTCATGTCGTTATGTCATACTGGGATAACTAAATCAAGTAAGCCCTCCTTAATGCTAATAACAACAACACCTGTGCTTTTCCTGCTTTGACAAGTCAGAATCTTGGCTCCGAAAAAAGGTCAGCTTTAAAGAGCTGTCAGTCAAGATGGGAGTGGAAGCAGGTTCAAAACCTGTTTGAAACGTGGGTGCCTAAATAAACACTACAGTGAGTGTTTCAATCAACACTTTAACCTACAGAAAGAAAAACAAAAAAAGCTATCGAATGAATAAGGCTTTTATATTTTGTCTTCTGTACGTTTTGCTTTTAAGAGATGGTTTTAAAGCAACAAAAAACAGCCTTTCTTAAGAGTTTGTTTCATTGACTCTCTACAACAGGGGTGTCAAACTCAAGGCCCAGTGATGATCTCATATTTCTGTTATAACTGGCCCATCAGTATGAGGTCTGCAGATTTACTCAAGTATAAAAATGTAAACTTATCCTTGATGATTTAAGATAGCCTTGTTTAGACACAAAATCTTAAAAAGTAAGGAGTAAATTATTTAGAGAAGAAATCAGGAATGTGGGAAAAGAAATTAATTTGTTTTAATTTCACATTTTCAATTTAGCACCTCACAATTAGGACTCAAACTTAGGATTTTGACTTTTAATTTCATACTTTGAGCATTTCAACTCATAATTTTGACTTCTCATATAATATTTTGAGCTTTAAGATTTATATTTCTAATTTTTATGTAATATTTTGACATTTATAACCAATTATCTTGTATTTTACTTCATATTTTCAACTCCAAACTTTGATTTCATGATCCCATAGTTTGACCTTTTAGACTCACAATTTAAAACTTTGAATCATATTTTGACTTTCAATTTCATGATTACAACTTTTATTTCATGTTTTGACCTTTTAAACTCATGATTTTGACTTCTTTCTGATATATTTGGCATAAAAAACCCCATCATTTTTCAATTTAAATTTCATGTTTTGACCTTTTTGAACTAATACATTTACTTTTCTCAGATGGTGAGCCTTTAAACTTGTCTTTTTAACTTTTTAAATGTCAAAATTGTTTATCATCAGCGCTAAGTTTTTTGTTTTCATATTTTATTACCAGTGAAACAAGGTTGACAGTTTATGGTTAAAAAGATGACCTGTGAGGCCCTCAGGTCAGTCCTGAATCCAGAATCTGGCCCCTGCTGTGATTAAGTTTGACACCCCTGGTCTACAGCATGTTGTGTTTTTGTAACAGGTCTCAATAAATGTCCTCCAGCTACCAAAGAAAATTCTTCATAGCTCAGAGAAGAAGGCTCTTTTCTGCCTCTTTAAATGGTGTCTTGCAGTGCAGGAGAAACCAATAAATTCTAGGCCTGCACAAAGTGGGACAAACATGTGATGGAAAATAAAACTGTTCTGTATTGTGACAATAGTTTGAAAGTGTGATGAATTAACAAAAAATGAAGACACCACACCTACATTTGCAGCATTTATAATGCCTACAAAAAGTATTCACCCTCTTGGATGTTTAACCCTTTCACTGATTTTATAAATATATCAGGGTCAATATAATTTAGCTCTTTTTACAAAAAAAAATCTTGATGTCAAAATAAAAACAGATTTCTAGAAAGTAATGTCAATTAAACAAAAATATGTAAGGTAAAATAAGTGCATAAATATTTACCTTCTCCAGTCCAGTCACTGATTATTAAGTATTCCTGGTTACCATTACACCATGAAGACAAAAGAACACCCCGAGCAACTCAGAGAAAAGGTTGTTGAAAAGAATAAATCAGGGGATGGATACAAAATTTCCAAAGTATTGAACATCCTGTTCAGTTAAATCCATCATCAAGAAATGGAGGGAATATGGCACATGTGTAAATCTGCCTGGATCAGGCCGTCCTCACAAACTGAGTGACCGTGCAAGAAGGAGACTATAGTGAGAGAGGCCACCGAGACACCTGTGACTACTCTGAAGGAGTTCCGAGTTTCAGCAGCTGAGGTGGGAGAGACTTTGCATACAACAGCTGCTGTCAAGATTCTTCACCAGTCAAAGCTTTATGGGAGAGTGGCAAAGAGAAAGACACTGTTGAAGAAAACTCATTAAATCTGGACCAGAGTTCACCAAAAGGCATGTGGGAGACTCCATGGTCATGTGGAAGACAGTCCTTTGGTCTTACAAGGCCAAAATGGTGCTTTCTGGCCATCGGACACCAAACACTGCATATCACCACAAACACACCATCCCCACTGTGAAGCATGGTGGTGGCAGCATCATGCTGTGGGGATGCTTCTTTGCAGCCGGCCCTGGAAGGCTCGTAAAGGTAAAATGTGTCAAAATATAGGAAAATCCTGGAGGTCAATATTATTAAATCTGCAAGAGAACTACAGCTTGGGAGAAGAATTATTTTCCAGCAAGACAATGAAACCAAGTACGCAGGGAAAGCTACACAGAAATGGCTTAGAGACAACAAGGTGAATATGCTTGAGTGGCCGAGTCAAATCCCAGACCTCAATCCAATAGAGAATTTGGTACTGGACTTGAAAAGGACTGTTCACATGTGACCCCTGTGCAACCTGACAGAGCTTGAGCAGTCTTACAAAGAAGAATGGAGTAAAACTGCAGAGTCCAGATGTACAAGCCAGACTGAGACCTATCCACACAGACTCAGTGCTGTGATTGCAGCCAAAGGTGACTCTACTAAATATATACTGACTTAAAGGGGGTTCATATTTATGCAGGTTATACTTTTTATAGGCATTGTAACTAAATCAGCACCAGTAGCCTATATCTAAGGGTGGCTGATAGCTTGCTTTAGCTTCTTCGAGCAATATGACAATGGAGTAACAGCATGGATATTATGACCCAGCATCATCTGGTGGGTAAAATGTACATTAAGTTATTTGTAAATGACAGTATTGCTTGTTAAATTAAAACATTTATCTTTAGATGAGTTCTTCATAAAACAACCAAGTTGTACTCATTTTCAACAGCTCCTTGATCCATGTTTGGTTCTTGGAGCACCAGTTGAGAACTATTGGTTTAAAGTTTTCTGAATTTATTTTCATGCATGTAGACCCTATTTTACACAACTGTAAATACCTAGTTTTTGTTCTACCTAATACACATTCAAACCAAGCATTGGAATGGAGGAAAGGGTGATTCTAAGTGATTTAAGGTAGCTTTTTTCTAATCCTTTATTGCCAAATTTCGATGCTCAGTTCATGAGAACTGCATCCTCAGTCTCCTGTTGTCACCCAGTGCAGTCTTCTGCTGCTGTAGCCCGTCTTCTTCAAGCTTTAACATGTCGTGCATTCAGACATGCTTTTCTGCGTTCTCTAGTATTAACAAGTGGTTATCAAGCTGTTGTTGCCTTTCTGTCAGCTCAAACCAGTCTGGTTTGTCTCTCTTGACCTCTGCCAACTTCAAGGCCTTTACATCCAGAGAAGTGCTGCTCACTAGATAGCTTCTCCTTTTCTTACTATTCTGGGTAAACCCTAGAGATGATTCAAAGTCTCTTGAATCACTAGTCCTCCCCATTCTGATCCTCAGCGCAAACCCATGTGCCTAAATGCATAAGCTGCTGCTGTGTGACTGGTGGATTAGATTTTGAAGAATAAATATTCAAGAATTAAGCATGTTAAAACAGCCACAATGCACTACATTAATGCAAACTGGACTTATCTTTTCTGTTTATTTATGCACACCAAGGTTATTATAGTTAACTAAAACTAACTGAATAACTTAAACTAAAATTCAAAAATCTTTTTAGTTTACTGAAACTAAATTCAAACCATTTTTTGCCAAAAAAAAAAAGAAAAAAACTAACTAAAACTGTAGAGTGTGTTTACAAAATTAACTAACATAAAATAAAACTAGGGACAAAATATCCTCAGTTTTAGTCCTTGACACAACCATACTTACTGGCATCTACATCCATGTATGGGGAGTGTAAAATCGCCTAATTGATTGGTTAAGACTTCACACGGTGATAGTTTTACTTCAGGAGTTGTAATCAAACATCATCTTTAGATAAATAAAATGATAAGTGAATAGAAGCGTGTTTGAATATGTTTTTAAAAGTGTATGATATTCCCTCAGCCCTGACATGTACCCCCAAAAATTAAAGCGAACACTAAAACTAATCAAAACTAAACTAACAAAGCAGCAGTAAAAACTAATTAAAACTAAACTGAAATTGCACACAGAGTGAAACAAAATAGAAAATAAAAACTAACAGAAAATCCAAAAATATTATAACCTTGATGCACATTGTGTGTGTCATATTCCTTTAATTGCTCTAAAACTGGATCACCAATATACCTGCACATGTGATTAGTTCCTCTATTGCACATGAATGCATTTTTATTCTGCTACAATATTTTTCTTTTTTTTTTTATGAATTTAAGTCAGACATTCAAATTTTCTGAGGTTGTATGGTTGTTGATAAAACTTGCATACTGCTAACTGTACACTCTGGCTAATTTCAACTGAAATTGTCATCAAATGAATCTAAATTGTCCATATTTGTATCAATTTTTATATTCATATTGAGGTCTTGTGAAAGCCACTGATAAGCCGTGACCATGCCTTTAAGCCTAAACATGAATAAACAGAATAAAAAAGGAGCATAGATGGAAAACAATACCAGACCTGGATCATGTCACATACCGGTAATGCTGAAACCAGCCTGAAGAAATTGTTAAAGTATGCTTGCTTGGGCACAAACACGCACATTCATCACAGTACTCCTTTGTGTGGGAATGTTAGAGAAATTCGAGGCACTGTAAACACATGTTTGGAAAATACAGCGACTCTGAACAAGCTCAGCTGCGTGCCACCTGGGTCCTGAGCTGCATGCCATGAGAAGAAAACAATCCCCTCTCTGAGATGGGAACCGCTGTTTCCTATGAGGTTACTAACAATGCGGCAAAATGCGTGTAATGTGTGGTCAACGAGATAGGAAAACAAATAAAAGCATGAATTAGTAGAATACAATCCATTGTTCAATTACATCAGGCAGCTGAGGATGTAATACAGCAGAGAAAACAGATCATTATTAGTATGGCTTAAAGAAGATAAAGGATCAAGGACTCTATTCATCTCAGGTCAAACACTCTACTGCCTATTACCACTGTGAGAATGTGTTTATTTAAAGGGAGAGAACAATAAACTACCCTGAATTATTGGCAACAAAAGCTGTTTTCACTCAAGGCTGCTTAGCTAGCTATGTGTGTATGTTAGCACAAAAATGTGATTCCTTCTGTAGCAACGCCTCAAAAAGCAGCATTTAGGTTTATCCATACAGTGAGTCTGTCCCTGAATGTGTAATTCAAAGAAATGATTCTGATCACCTGGTTGGCCTCCTGCTGTGAACGATCACGTCCCACACAGAGAACATGGCCAGGAGATTTCTGCACAATGACAGCATGATCAAACAAAGGGAGACAGGTTAAGGCTGGTCCTCTGACCCTTCTCACCAAAAAATGTTGCATCCCCATTCTACTGTGAGCAAGCATTGTGAAAGAAAGAAGCGGGTACAAAGGGGTTTCAAGTGTTATTCTTGATGCAGTTACCCCCCCGTCTGTGAGTCATGCATGGACACTGAGTGGAAACAAAGCAGAGGTTCATTTTTATTTCATGCAGTGGAAGCCGCGCTATTGTTAGGGTGGACTAAAGGATGGACTCAGAACCGTCCTTCATAAAAACAGTCTCACAAAGGTTCAATGCCCTGCACTTTGATGCTCAGTCTGAATATCTCTTAAGAAAGAAGCTGATTCACGTCTCTATTCTCGTTTCTATTCAGCTAACAGCATCTCCTCATGCCTTATTGATATCAGCTCATCTGCTGAACATGAGCAGATGCTCTTCTAACTAAAACTGTGAAAAAGTCTCCAGCTGTGGTTATATTCAAGACTGGACAAGGCTACCTAATGCTTCTCTTTTTAAGAATTATTATAGATGTGGTTTAGGAGGATCTTGATGGCTGGAAAATGTCTGTTTTTTGTTACTAAATCTCAGGAAAAGGCAGGTTCAAGCCCACAATTAAGATGTTAACATTTGAAAGTAAAGGATAAACAAAGAGAGCAAAGGAGATTCTTCCAAAAGTAGAATATTTTATATTGTAGATCTTGCATATTCACTAAAATTTATGCCAGATGGACAGTTTATTTGGGATTGGCTAGAAATAAATGAAAGCGCCCATTTTCTTTGTAACGTCTGGATGATTCTAAAAATCGTGAGTGATGAAAAACTTGAGTTTTGCTTCAGAAAAGGAACCTTTCTGACAGCGGATTTCAGCCCCAAAGCCTGGGAGAAAGGCAGAGTGAATTGTTTAATTTTGAGCTTGAATAGGAATACAATGCTTTGTAACTGCTTGTAATGAAGCGATTTCCTGGAACACTGAAACAGTATCTCTGGTGTCTTATAAACCCGTGAGTGTTGGCCACTTTTTCTGCATGACACATAAATAAAGTACAATCAATCAATAATGCAAGAACAAGTTACCAAGTGCAACAATGTAGCTAATGGATGTGCGTTTCTCAACTAAGGTCTATACAACAGAAGAGTTTAGGCTATACAGAATAATTCTTCTAACAGAATTTGGGGAAAAAAACTATCAAGTGACAGAAACAAATTTTGAGTAGCACTGTAAACATTTTGGATTTATTTGCATGGATTAGTCAAAGGGGTGAAAAATGCAAATGCAACTAACCACACTCTGATGCCATCACATACCCGGATAAAGTAGTTTTGTTACTTCGACTGGAATACATAAAAATGATCTGTATTCTTCATTTTTATAATTTCACGGATAAAATCCATATTCCTCAGATTAACACCATCCTACACTGGCTACTGAGAGAACAATCTGTCCTTGGTCTCAACTTCTCCAGCTTCAAAAGCATGTCCTTTCTTATTGTTTGTTGCTGTGTTTTTTGTTTATTGTGAGATAAATTTTCCCAAATCTATCAGCTACGGTGGCCTACAGGTCATTATAAATATCATAACAGAGAGATTTGTACCAGAAAACAGTAAATTGAATCCCCAACTTCTCTGTCTCTACTCTGGCACAGAGTCAGGCAGCAGCGCTCTAACCCTAAACCTGAGTGGGTGTGGCTTCAGCTCATTCACAGACACACCCACACCATCCTAGAGAGGATTTTATTGCCTCATTTTTAAATGATTTTGAAGCTTAATTTTATAAACTTAGAGATGTTTTTCATGACTTAAATTTGGCCTGGTGGTTCATAACACTGTGGCCTGTCATACAACAAAACTAAAATAAAGATTTATTATTACTTTACAGGGACTTTAAGACAAACTTTAAAGTGTAAGAAGGACTGTTGATCCAGCCAAAAACTCCACTAACTTAATTTTTTGTACGACCAAAAATACAGCTGCTATAGGCAGATTTTTATAACCAAAGCATCAGTAATTAACTGCAGTAATTTTCATATCTCTTAATACTTTATTCATACTGATGATATCGTTCATCCTTATTTGAGAGTGATAAAAAAGAACTGGATATAAAGCTAAATCTTGAAAACAATTTAAATAACTTAATCCTAATTATTTCAAAGTTATCTGTAACTGATAAGTATGTATGTATTTTAAACAAAATGAAGATAAGCCACTACAGCGTGTCCCACAGAATAAAACTGTGTTTGACTGGTAGAGATGGGCATCCAACCCTGCTTCTTTCTATATGTTTAAGTTTGGTTTCTGCTCTTTAGACAGTATTCCTCAACAGTATGTTGTGTAAACACAGTCAAATAACATCATGTGTCTTCTGACATTTCAGTCAATTATCTTCAAAAAGGAGAGCTGCATGTGTCAGAGTCAGTGTATTTTATAGGCAACAAATTTTTTAATTTGAAAATAAATATCTAAAATCAAGAAAAACGCTGATTCAAATAGGAAAACAAAATACAGAAAAAAATGCCCTTGCTATTTCAGGCAGTTTTGTTTATTAAATCGGGAATCAAAATTTGGAAAACAAGAAACAAAAAATGTATTGTTTTTCATTTCCTGTTTGTTTTCTGTTTTTCTATAAAACAAATGAGAAACAGTTCGTTTTCATGTTCCTGTTTTGATGTTCTCATCAAAAAAAAGATCAATGAGGAACAGAACACTGGTGATATAACATTCTTTTTCCCCTGTATTGGTAACCTGCTACAGGTGTTAAAAAAGAGTGTTACATTACCAGGGTTTATTTCTTTGATTCTCATTTTTAACCAGAACACAAAAATAAGATTTAAAACAAACTGCTTCTCATTTTTAAATTCTTTTTGAAAAATGAAAAATGAGAAACAAAACAAAGTAGAAAACAAAAAAATTGTTTGGTTTTCTTTTTTTTTTTAATCCAAATCTAATATGAACTGCCTGGAAGGGCCTGGGGCAAGTTTTTTCCTTGTTTTGTTTTTTTTCGTTTGTTTTGTTTTTCCATTTCTAAATGGTTACTGAAAGAGCTTGTTTCTTGATTTTGGATTTCTGATTTCAAATTAAAAATCTGTTGGCTGTTAAAAACACTAACTGTGATGGCTTATTTTTGCTGCGGTAGTGTCTCACAACCATCATCCTAGTGCAGGAGAAAAGGGTGACATCAGCAGCAAGGCGCTGTAGAAAAACAATAAAACAGTGGCATAGGAGGACTAAATTTTAACATGAGACGCTGCAGCTTCATTGGTGCATTTGTGGGAGGGATGTATTAATGGATTCCTCTCTTGCAAACACAGATGGCGTCTGTATGAATAATAAAAATGTATCAGAACATTTATACTTGAGTAGCTTTCAGTACACCTGGAGGCCCACCCAAGTATTGTCAATGTGTGGGAAACACTGTGCTGAATGGTCTTGGGCCAAAGTACCTATCTAGACCCTCGTGGTTCATGGTGACCCCCCCAGGACCTCTTGTTCAGGTTTACTCACTGTGCCCAGAGTCAGAACCAAACATGGTGACGCAGCTTTTAGTTTCTACACCCCTCACATGTGGAACAAACTACCAGGGAAGCTAAGGCTTTTAGCTTTTTAGAGCACATACTTGAGCATTTTAATTCACTGCTGCATTACCAGAAGTTCATTCAGTTATTTTCATTTCTCTCTTTCAATTGATCTCATAATTAAATCTTGCCCACATTTGATGAATGTTTGCCCTCTAAAAAATGTTAATACTTGATTTTAATGAGTTTTATCAAATCAAATAAATCATTTTTTAAAAATATATTTGGATTTTTAACATTTTCTGTTTTTTAATGTCTTATTTCTGCCCAATTACATGTCTTGTAAGGCTCCTGATGGTGTCAACACTTTTGTTTTCAACTCTGTAGATACTTTGACTTGCTTTTTATAAGGTTGCTATGTGAATAAAGTTGTCTTAGCTTGCCTTGCTGGAGCAAAAACATCCTGATTTTCCAATATTTCCTGAAGCGGCCTTGGTTTCACCTCTGTATCTGCATGTATTCAGCATAACCAAAATCAAGCCGCTTGAAAGCGCTGGGGCGTTATTGTGTCTGTGGTACTAAGGTTAATGCGGTATGAATTTTAGAATTTTTATTTAATTAAAATAAAAATCTTGTGATACCATACGTGCAACAAAAATAGAACTCCTAGGCACCCATTTTTGGATAATTTCTCACAATGTTTTGCATTAGTGCAATCTAGAGAATGCTTTCTCTTTCATTGGCAGCAGCCTTTAGCAAAAAATTTGTGATAGGTTTGTAGTTTTTTAAAGCTTTGGTACATTTTCACACCATTGATCATTAAGATAACAAAGGTTGTATCATTTTAAATCGCTGGGCATCATAAAGTGTTGAAGTACTGCAGTTTTTACAACCGTGTGTTACATTGTGATACAGTTTTAGCTGAGAAGAGGTGAACAAATACAGACATCAGTTTTCAGTGAGCTAAAATCAGCAGGGGGAGAGTTTTGGCAGTGCATCATAAATCTCTGAGCGTTCCTCTCACTACTACAGATCGTTTCTTACCTTCAGTTTGTCAAACCGGTCACTGAGGGCTGCCACTTGGTGGTCCCGGTGTCGGCCAACCAGCTTACACAAAGCACAGATCAACTGTTCATCTGTCACACAGTACATGTTGACCTTCTCTTCCTCGTGCTCCAGACACATGAGCCCTCTCAGATGGGAGTCCAGCAGCGGCTCGATTAGACGATGGCCCGTGAAAGGCTTCTTGTTGGGGTGGGTGGCCTTGAGACACTCGTCGCAGTATGACACCTCGCAGGTGACGCAGGTCTTCACGGCATCCTGCGGAGGGTCCTGCTCGCAGAACTGACACTGCACGCGCTCTGCGGGAGATGTCATGGCTCTGCTGTCGGGGGCGGCTCGCTCGCGCCGGGTCTCGTTAGGAGAGTTAGGTCCGCTCAGAGAAGCCTTTTGGTAGCGGTCGATGATGTTCTGTAGTGTCACGTTGCGTTTGAGTCCCTCTAGGCCCCTCTGGTTGAGAGTGATGACATAGCGACAGGTCGGGCACTGGAAGGCGCTGATGGACTGAATTGGCTCAGTGGGGGTGCAGTGTGAGACCAGGATGCGATGGGCACAGTTGAAACAAAGGCTGTGAGCACAGGGCAAGAGCAGCGGGTCCTCAAAGAGCTCCAGACAGATTGGGCAGGTCAGCTCAGACTCCAGTGTTTCCATTTTCAGGCAAAACAAAGTGGGATTGTCTGCGAAATCCAGGGAAGCTGATCAGCTATCTATAAAGGAGAGAAAAATGAATTAGAAAAAGATGTAAACAAAATGCACTGCTTAACAGTGATAACAAGCCATTTGGAAACATCAAGATGGCTTTGGAAGAAGTTTTTTTCAATGTTGACTGATTTATCAAGACAATGAGAAGCAAATTAATTCACAGAAGAAAAAAAACACGCTTTAATGTTCTGGATTTGACAAAAAGAATAAAAAGAAAGATTAATATAGACATCATGCATATTCTGCTCCTATTATCAAGAATTTATGATAATAAAAGCAAAATTATTCCTCCTCATCTTAACTTGCATTTGATTTTCATTGCACACTGAATACTAAAAACATAAAAATAACATTAGTTTTTATGTAGATATTTTGTAAAAAGATATCTGATTATGCAAATGAGGCAAAAACGAGCTAACAGGCGGATAATCAAACAAAAGCAGGTGTCTTATTATGGTCATATCAGACTTTTGTGAAGTCTGCTTGGCCGGACTTACAACGCCAAGAATGCAGCAGCAGTGGCTCATTTTAATTTGGCACAGGACTAGTCTAGCCTGTCCCCATGTGTTCCACTCTGTACTGTACTCCGCAGGCCAGCGTGGACTGACAGCTCAGCCAAGCAGAAGTCTATTGGCCTGCTTGCTGATGGCTGGGGCTCCACACTATCACAGACACTGAGCCTTTGTTCAGACACCCCAGCTGCGAGTGGACACACTGTGCTCGCAGCGTCTCTCTATGTGAACTCCCTACCTCTACTCATTATGTGTGAAGAAGGCAAAAGCTCATTATGAGGACAGTCGGGGCCACAAGTAGCTCTTTTGAAGTTGTGAGGATACAGCAATTACCTCTGAGCTACAGACGTAGGTTTGTTCCTCTCTGTTCTATTCAGATCTTCGCTGACACTTGGCTGTCCTGCCATACTGTACAAGACAAGAGGACATTGTTGCGCTTGTCCCCTGTGATCATGATGCATCTGTGGACCTTTGTTCATTTTTTTGTTCTTTGCAAACAAAGCGGGGAATGCAGGTGTCTGAAAATTATCAGAGACTCAAAAATGAAAGCATCAAACCTCTGGGTGCAAGCAGTTTCTGAAGTTATCCTTTAAAATCTCAACTTTTTTTCCACTTCTAAACTCGTGGTTTTAGTCAACTATTTCAAATAAAAGGTTGGTCAAGCTATGGCACAAGGTATGTGACTATTTTGTTTGGCATGTTTCAGCTGTAACATATGACACATTACATCACTCCAGTAAAGCCTACACCTACAAGGAAGCTGCACCAAGCTGCACAAGTCTTGTCAAACAGGTTACACCCTAAAATACAAAATGAAATGAGATCCTCCAACAGAAAACACATTGCAAAGATCCTCTGATGTCATCCCCTGTGGCAAAAGTAAGAATAAGTGCGTAAAACACTGAGGCAAAGAGCGACGACAAACTGCTGCGAGTACATTACGCACTCCTGAAAGCTCTCCCATTCATGCACAGTTTACTTTACCCACCGATGGATTTCGCCCCACTTTGCACTGCCGAGACATTTCTGCTGAAGGAAAAGAAAAAAAAAACCCTCTGACCTAAATCATGAAAACATTTTTATGACAACAAATGCACCAGCCAGCCATAAAGCCAGGCATTGCTGGAGAGACGGGCATCCAGATGGCACAAGTCTTCGCAGCCTCAGTAATCCTGCAGCAGAGCTGTCATTAGGCAAAAGATTGAGCAAGAGGTAGCAAGCACAACAGGAAAAGTTGCCCGACAATTCCAGGAAAGCCAGCTCCACCTACAGCTGGAGTGCCGGCCAGTAACTGGGAGAAGAGGGAGTGAGGAGAGTGTGTATGTGTGGGAGAGAGAGCAACAGAGAGAGAGAGAAAACAAGCAGAGACAGAGGAATTGTGCAGAGCCCCAGCTCCGTGCCCTTACAGGCAGGTTAGTGTCCTCGCGGCCCTGCCCATTCAGAAATTCAAAGCATCGGGGATCAGGTTCAGGTTTCCTTGTGTGGACATCTCTCCGCACAAAGCTTTGGATGGGGACTTTTCTTAGCGACGCCACCAGGGATTCACACAGAAAAGCAGAAGAGGCCGCCTGAGAGGCTGCAGGACTCATCTGCAACGTGGGACACAGGTCTGAGATTACCTCAGCATTAAAAAAACAAAGTGACGTGGAAAAAGTGAGTTACATCATTCTCCACAAGCCCATGATAAAATGTCACAAGTGCAACAACTTAAAAAAAACTACAAAAAAGTACCTCTATCTCACAAATTCTTCCTTCTGACAGCTAACACGTAAAGACACTTAGCATCCACGAAGACAGACAGGACTAAAAATGAAGACCGACACTTCCACAACATCACCTGCTCCACTCAAGATTGTCCCAGTTGGCACTCATGTGGGAATCACCGAAGTACCATCTGCTTACCATGTGCCTCTACCTCCAGACACACCCCCACTGTGCTCCTTCTCAATTCTCCTGTCACTCACAGGAGTCCCCCGGAGCGGCTCGCCTCCTCTCCGAGAGGAAGACACACACTGTAAATATTAAAGACGAGCTAAAGTTCAGACAAAGCAGTGGGTGTGGGCTACATGGCTCAGGAAGATGTACATGGGAATGTGACAAGAATTCCCCAGATTTCCTCAACAGAGTGTCGCTCCAGCTGGGATGGAATTTACTGTCATGAGACTAGCAGGAAGTCTACCAGGAAGTGGAGATAACAACAAAAAAAAGATTCAAAAATAAGGACTACTCCTCCTGTGCTCCAAAGGTCTATGCAGTCAGTTTTTACATGAAAGACTTTGTGAATGTCAAGCTTTTGTTTTTACCTTTGCAGAGATTTTTTTTTACTATACAATTTGGGAATATCCTCATAATAAGTGTGGACTCAGCTCATGATAAATACATTTCACAATACCATTTTATCACACTTTCTTCCAATTTCTACAACAGCATTGTGATGGAAAAGATTAACTGGTCTCTCTTTTTGACACTATATTGATGTTTTTGTGGTGAATACTCTGACTTTGTTTTTAAAAAAATCTGCATCTATGCTGGTATAAACCATTTTGTAGTACTATAAGAATGTGTTTTTACACTTTGATATCTGCTGTGATTTGTTTTTCTAAGAATATGCCTTTTTGGAGTTGTGACTTTTGTCGATTTCATAAGTCACATGAAGCATTACAAGGATTTTAAATCACATCAGTGCCTTAGATCTTTAGTTCTGACTGCCATTTCTACTATGGACTGTATTTGCAAGTAGCCTGGCGAGTCACTCTCTGATTTCTTGCTGTTTAATGTTTGTCCTCTCATCCTGAAGAGCACCTGTTCCTGGTAAATTTTATTGACATTTTTGACCCCGTGTAGCACTCACCCTCTTGTATTTATCTTCTTTATTTTTCTCCATAATTATAAGTAATACTTTTTAATTTTGAAATCTTTATTCATTAATAAAACACTGCATATTTTTCTTTATAAAAAGATAGGGGTCCATGATGATGGACTTTGTTGACAGTCAATATGCTGGTATTTAGAAATATATTTTAGCCGATACTGATATCAATACTGCTATATAAAATTAGTTCAGACCTAAAACTTTTAACCTGACACACCGGATAGACAGTTTCATTCATCCACTGCATATTAGGGGTGGGAATCCCCAGTGGTCCCACGATATGATATTATCACAATACTTGGGTCACGATTCGGTATTATTGTGATTTTAAGCATTTTGCAATACAGTGAGTATTGGAGTACAATATATTGCGATATATTGAGCTATATACCATTTTTTCAACTGTTTAGCTGATTTAGCATTAGTCCTGCTCTCATGTTTGTCGTCTTTCCACAGTATTTTATTTTCATGAAGCACTTCTTAAACCTCATGTGTCATGTCCATCTCATTCGTGCCCTGCTTGCATTCCTAATGTCCCTTCTCTGGTGCTGCCATGTTTGTTGTACTAACTTTCTCCTGCTGTATGACTGTCACCTCTGTCAACGTCAAAAAATCTGACTTTATTTTTCCATTAGCAATGAAATTGAAAAAATCGATACTTGGTAGAGGAGACGATACGATATATCACCATACAAAATATCGCAATACTATGCTGAATCGATTTTTTCTCCCACCCCTACTGCATATATACAGTGCTTAACAAATTTATTAGACCACCTGCCATATTTGTCTCAGAGACCATCCAGCATCATGAAGAGCTTTAATGCAGACTCTTTCATTTTCAGTGAGCTGTCCACGTTTTACCATTTTGAACAGGAATGAGGGATTTCAAACTGAATTCACCTTTTTATACCCAAATTTGAGCCGGCTCACTGGGCTTCTCTGAGAAGTTAGAAATTAATCAAGCATAACATTCAACCACTAAAACTCATTGTTCTCTTCAGGAATGCAAGTAAATAACTATAATTTGACATATTAATCAAGAAATAATAATGTGCTTTACTAGTTTTTCTTTTTTTTGTAAATCAGTGAATTTTAAAAAATCATGGATAACAATATTAATTATATTTTAGCATTAAAAATATCATTTGGGTTAAAGAGCTTCTACATATTGGTGTATTAAGTTAACCATTGCAGAAACATAAAAAAATGATTTTGGTAATTACCAATGTTGTTAATTTAGGGCAGCTGTGGCATAAACCTTACTTTGGGTGGTGGTCTAATAAATTTGTTAAGCACTGTATATTCAACATTCATCTGGGAAACCTCCCCTCCAAAGTGCATGGCAAAGGCAGGACTTATAAATTATCTGAATGTCACTGGGCAAACATTCTGTTTGTCACTTTAATTACGGTCCAGTTAGAACAACAACAAAATGAGTTAAGGCGGCCCTGCACCTAACGACTTTTCCTCGGAATTCAAAGTTGCAGACAAAATTCCTAAGTTGGAGTAAAATCATAGGAGTCTTGCTGAAGTCGCAGTTTGCTCCCGTTGTCTCAGTCGTTAAGTCTTAAGACTTGATTTTAGCAGTTTTAAGGCAGTCTTTCTTCAGTTTTGGCGTTACGATATTATCAAACGTGTTTGACATCTTTGTAAGTCTTAAGTCCGGTTGTATGCTAATTGTGTTTTTCAGTGATGCGACCAATCAGTGTTGTGCATAATTTACTTCATTCTTCAAAATCTGAATGTGAGCGTAGATGTTTTCAGAGCTGCTAAATGTGCTCTCATAACTCAAGAGATTGAAAAACTTATCTGCTTAGAACTGCAGTCAGATCTCTGTACCTGTGTGTCTTGTCCGTCAATTCTTTCCAGGCTGACATGACAGGTACAGTAAACCGCCACCAGGATTTTCAAAGTAAAAGGCCAATCAGTTTGTATCCGTGGTGAGACTACTCCCTAACTCCCTACATGACATCATGAGGGGAAAATCTGAGAATGGCTTGTTTCAGCACACATTTTCTGAAAGGTGGAGAAAAGGGGGGGTGAATTTTTCTGATTCTTGGGGGGGATTGTGGACAGGCCAGAGGTTCTTATTTTAGCTAGAAAAGCCTAAAAAGTGTATTTTGCACAATATGTGACCTTTAATGCACGCTGATTGCTAATTCAGGAAATGGGGAAGTAGTTTAATTAAGGAAATCTTCAAATTTGTGGTGACATGAGCACTACTTTGATTTAGTTGCATATAAGGACAAGAATATGACAGTTAAGTGCAAACTGTTAACAGCATACTAACACAAAGCTTGTACAGACCCCCAGAGCTGATTGAGGCTCAAGATAACTGCATGATGCTGACAGCCATCGAGCAGCCAAAGCTCAATTTTCAATGGTAAACATAAAAGCTGAGATGAATAGGATTTTGGCGGCATACATCATGGTACAGTCAGATTCATCACAGGGTCATAGTGTCAGCAGGTGTAATGTTAGCCTCATATACTCTCTACACCAAGGCTAACATTACAAGCTAGCGCTGCCAGCCTTTGTTCCTCTTTGCAGATTAATATCGTGCTTTGATGTGCTGCTTCTTTTCAGTTTGGGTGGAAGTTGTACGTGAGTTCAACCCTCAACAGCCTACACACCACTTTATTTCCACTACTTTAAAAAATTGTGATACGGCGCTGTTCCTACTACACACCGCTAAGCCACCGCTGAGCTTCTCATGTTTACATCCGTGAAGTGTCAGACAGGAAGGCAGCGGCCATCAACTGAAGCTACAGCGGCCTCTAGTGGCGATAGGTTCATTATGTTTTAAAGAGCATTATAGACCGGGATTTCAAGCCTGCGCTTCTAAAAATGATGGCCAACTCGTAAATCCTGAGCCAGCTAATTTGATAAACAAATTTAACTGTTTTAGAGATTAACCGCGCACATCCCTATTATCGGTATCGGCGTGTTTTTTTTTTTTACAGATAATTGCAAACATTGATTAGTCAAAAAGTGCCTGACTGGTTCCACTGCAAAGTGCGCCTTCACCTTTGGCTTAATTTTCCCTCTTCGTGGTCTCACCAAATGTTCAGTATACAACACAATCTGATTGGCTGGATGTCACATAACTAGCCAATCAACAGTTAAGCCTGGGTGCCACTGAAACATCAAGCATATGGTAGTACTTCCTATTTTCCTGCTGCAACTGTGTTGCTCTGGGCTGTTTCTCATGCAGATAAATTTTGGGCTTGATTGTTTATTACTCTTAATTTTTCCAATCATGCAATTTCACTTTTGCCACATCAAGTACATTTTTTATGTCATAATCAATGCGATCAGTTACAAATAAATGTTGCCAGTCTCATGAGCTACTAAGAATCACTGTCGGCCCTGAAAATTTTCAGATTTTGCTGACCCTGTTGACAAAACAGGATAATTTATCTCTTTGCTAAATGTGTATAGTAGATTTTAAATGATGTTTTTTAACCAATACCTAGTCCTTCTTCATTTTTAATGTGTAACCTGCAGCTCACAATTCCAATAAACGCTGTTTGCCGTTAATCACCTCCTCTGACACCTACCCCCTGCAGCAGTTTCAGTCATTAAAACAGCAAAAAAGAAATAATCAGTGTTGTTATTGGTTGTGTTGTTTGAGTTTTAGAAAATTTAGAGACATCTAGTCTGTTTCATAACCAAGCGAGAATCTCTCACAGCAGCTACAAGTCCACAAAGTCAGAAGAAGTTACATCCATCAAAATGATCCAGAGTCCTGGAGAAAAGAACATAAAACTTCAACAGTATTTTACACATTACTCCAAAAGCTATTTCAGCTATGGGTAAATGGTTTTAGGAAAAAATCTGCACAAATTACCGTTTACATTTTACTAAATAATTGGATAGTATGTTCTACTTTTTGATTGCAGATAGTTTAGTGTAAGTACATATACACACATGTCAAACTATGAACCTAACTACAAACTTAACATTTGGAGTTTTATTTGATTCTAAAGCAATGGCTCATTAAGAGATAAAACAATTATAATGTCTCACATAGGAAGACAATTACCTGCTCAGGCACTGTTCTAATCCTTTTGGTTATGGTCTTTTATCACCTTTAATGATGCCTCTTTCCCCATGTATTCAGCCACTGAGAGAGTGTGATTGCTCTTGTCTCTTTTCCTGGGGCAGACACCTAACATATTTATCTGTAATCCTGTCTCCACAGCGTGGCTGTGACCAATGCGTGGCCTGTTGCTGCTCCCTAAAGCAGCCTGCTCAGCAGCGGCCCACTCAGGCCTAATGTGATTTACAGCTGGAGCAGCACGAGCCAGCTGATTACACTGACAAATCTACCTGACCTGCAGCTGCACACATTACTGAGATTAGCTGCACGAGGCCCAGCCCTGACCACCATCCATTATTACTCTTTTTTTTTTAACTGATAGTGGAGGGAAAGTTAATTACAAGTCCAAACATTTGGGCGACTGAATTTATATCTCATATGTCAAACAGCATTACAACGAAAAGTTAGACGTTTTTGCCGTGCACTCTAATGCTAACACTAAAATATGAGTTTCCATTAAGAGGCTCGAGCTTCCTTCCAGAGTGAACAGGATGTTTCATAATGAGGGAACAGCCCAAAAAATCGATAATGTACCTAATGTTTTTGGCTAATGAGATTCTTACAGAGCGAGAAGTGGAAATAGAGGTCTTAATGTCAGTTAGTGGCCTACTTTTCTTGTCTTTCTTTCCATTCAGCTTACTGTCTGGGCTGTAAAGGTCATCGTGGTCAACATCAGAAGTTGCACCAAACTCTCATTTCCTCCCAGCGCGCGCTGCTTGGCAGGTGGCATCCGCGGGAAAACACCGTATCCTTTCCACAACCACAGGAACTTGTGACTTTCCAGGCATGAAGCCTGCTGCTGCTGCTGCTGCTGCTTCTCAGAGGGCCACGGAGGAAAAAATACTCTCACAGACGAGAAGATACCGCGAATAAGTACTCATTTAGTTTGCTCTACAGTTCACAGTCGGTCCTGGGCTTGTTTATCCGTCGCACCTTGTCTGAACAAGCAATTTTAAACACCTTACAACAACAATGGTACAGTAGGGTAGAGCAGTCAAAGAGCGACATCGTGTGGTTGGTTTAAAAACTTATTTTCCTCAAATCAGGGAAATAAATTCTCCTTGACCTCCCTGCATGTATATGAGGTCATTACATAGTGGCTTTCCTACAACAAAGTAATAATTTCTGCTGTCATGATCTTTGTGAAAAAAAAATGTGCAGATTGTCCACTGAAGTTTAAGTTATTTGCTTGAAATGTTGAAAGAGTTTGTTATAAAATTTTATGCATGTTTCAGTGCAAGTTTGGGAGGGATTTTGCTTTTATTTTATTTATTTGCATATTTGCATTTTCATGTGAATTTTAGGTGATTTTATTTGAAATCATAGGGAGAATTTGCTTTGATATTTTTCATAATTTTCATACTAACTTGGAAAATTGTAATTTCTGGGGAATTGAACTGAGAATTTGATGCAGAGGTATCCTTTGAAATATGTGAAAGTTTTTAAGGAAATTTCAGGGAACTAGTTTTGGTGTTTCAGGGAAATTCCATCATTTTCATGAAATTTTAAGCAATGTATTCTTCTTCTTTTTTGTTTGTAGTTTGATAAGACATGTTAGGGGGATACACTTTCAAATTTGGGGGAATTGTACTGACATTTTTGATGGATTTTTTGTTCTTGAATGTTTGGGCTTTATGATAAAGTTTCTCTGACACATTAAGGAAATATCTAAGAAATGTGGGGGTGCTTTTTATGTGATGATTTGAATTTTTACAGAAACTTTAGATATATTCCTTGTAATTTTAGGGAATTTTTGTGGATTTTGGTAAGGAAACATTACAGGAAACAAAAATCTTTCAGTGGGAATATTGTTGATGTTTGGCCTTTACAAGTCCTTGTGGTACACCATCAAAACAACAAGAACAATGACTGCCCCATCCCTCTCTCAGCGACTGACATTATCTATTACTGACTGAACAACTGAAACAGTGCCATCAGGAGATTTAAGGACACCATTTTGGTTTAAATAAATAAATAACTCCTCCAAAGACAAGGCTGGGCTATTAAAGTCCATGTAAAGTGATAAAAAAAATCTGTGTTTTATGCTTTTGTATGACAGGCCATACTGTTATGAACCTCCAGGCCAAATTTCAGTCATGAAAAACATCTCTAAGTTTATAAAATATACTCTGAATGATGTGGGCACACCCACTTGGTCTTATCGGTTTGCTCTGCTAAAGAGCTAAATAGTCTCAATATAATTTTCTCATCCTGTACTTAACACTTCTGGTATTTCTAATATCTAATTTTCTTGGTTATGTCTCTCTCCTGTTTATAAGACATCTTTGTTAAGTTGCTGCTGAAAACACCATTTCCTGATGTTGCTTTTCAAAATAAAAGTCTTCAATGGTGATTAGCATTGGGGGATTTTATTGTGCCACACTTGGCAGAAATAGACTGTGTCTATTTTCAGATACTTATCTTAATGTTAGCATTTCGACACAAAAAGACAGGTGGGATTGAACTGTTGGTGTTTCGAGAGAGACAAAGCCACAGCCTGCTTCTTATAATCACCCAGGACTGAAGAAAAGTGAAATATGGATTAAATCACACCATCAGCAGGTAAAATGTTTATTCCTGCTGCATCTGGTATAAGTAAAAAACACACAAGCACTACAGCAACTTTTCAGGGATAATTTTGACAGCTTTTTAAAGTTTATTCACAGTCTTAGTCTATAGATTAAATTTCTTATATTTCAGTCACATTTTCGTAAATTGTACCCTTTATAGTTTTAGTCTTGTTTTAGTTGATGGAAACTCAAAAATATTTTATTCTAGCTTAGTCCATAAAAAGTCCTCACATTTTAATCTTTACTTTTTGTCCAAGCATTTATTCTCTTGCCTGAATCTGATACCAAAAAATGTTAATGCATTCTAGTCATCCTACCAAACCTGGGGTCCCTGCTTTCTACAGATGAGAGGTAGAATAGCTACAGATAAATTGTATTTTGACAGATTTAACCCCAGTAGACAAATATCATGGATTTTGAATGTCTGACAAAAATCTAATTAATTTTAAGTCTAGTTTTAGTCATTTTGATGAAAAATAAACTTACTTTTACTTTTAGTCAGTTTTAGTCATGTAAAATCTATTTTAGCTAGTCTTAGTCTAGTCTTTCTCATGTAAAAAAGTCTGTCAATAAACATTTTCAGTCATAGTTTTAGTTGACAAAATTAACGCTGTATTTAACCTGACCCCTGACCCTACAGTGAACTCTGGTCAGAGCACAGCTGCCTGGATCTGTGCCAGAGCAGAGACAGAAGTAGGGGATTCAATTTACTGTTTTCTGGTACAAATGTCTCCATTCTGATACTTTTAATGACCCTTAGGCCACTGTGGTGGATAGATTTGGGAAATTTACCTCACTGTGAACAAAAATTAAGCATGTAGCTGGCTAACTTTCAATGAAAACAGTATCATCAGCTAACAACAGACTGTACTGAGGTGAACTGCTCACTAAATTTATATTGTTGTAGCATTAATCCCCATAGGGACCTGTGACGTAGTATATTTTCCCTGCCCAAATTAAACCAAGCTAGGAAAGAATAACACTCTTTTATTCAGGCATTTTCCCCCCAATCAAACACAGTATTATGAGCACATCTGCTTGTAATAGGTTATTATTTGCACATTTACTTAATACCATTTTTATTCAGAGATCACATGTTTTTAGTGTTAATTTAATAACTGTTATTAATGTGCTGACTTTTATTTATTTTTACTGATTAAATAACACATTAGAATGGGAACTGTTAAAGGCACCCTAGGATTAAATCATCTCTTTGCTCCCGTATCTGATCGACAACAACAAAGAACTTTAAAAATCGAGCCTCTGTTAACTTAAACCACCGTGATTTCTTTATAGAGACCTCCACATGTGTTGCCATGCTGACAGCCTGATAACTATTTGTCACACTGGCGATCAAAGGCAGCACACGCTGGTGGGAAGATGTCTAACATTCCCACTCTCAGGAACAAGATAAGTTACTAATTAATAAGGGAAACCACGGGTCCAACTGAACTGTCCCAGTTTTAGCCTTCATTAGCTTCCTGTGAGTACGCAGGCCTGTCACAAACTGTGGCCAGATGTATTGCCCGAGCATATATGGATGTGGCCGGGGAGAAAAGCCTGTATCCTTTATCTTATCAGGTGCAGTAAATGGTATTTTGTAGGTCACGGGGCTACCAGATTATGGATGAAAGGCTGGTTTTATCTCCCTTTGGGCTACAGTGGCTCCCTCTGTTTGAGTCAAGGTAATAAAAAACTTTTATGATGTCTTGGGAAAGATGACACTGAGAAAAGGGAAAGAAAAGCTACCTCCATAAATAATGCTGCAAAGAGCACACTCTAGTTATAGCAATACAATAATTTCACAGTAGATGCATCAGCATTGAGAGAATCACTGATTTGACTCTGGAAATCTGCTCTGTCTTTGACACTTCTTAATCACTAAATTCCCCTCGGCCTTCCAACTTAGTCATCCTAACTCCCTGGCATTATCCACGGATCAAAACAAGAAGGCATCTGTGAGCACAACAAGGCCAAACAACCCCAACACTTGCACAGATTCCTGCCTGCAGGCTTGGAAACATGATCATGACTCAATGTTTTGGTAGAAAAACACCAAGGCGCAGCAACACAAATCACCGAGCGAGTTAGGAATGACCTTCTGACTTACCCGCCACATGATTACATCCATAAACAGACAAGAGGAGGAAGAGGTGCCTTTAAAGTCAGTCAGTGCTGATATCTGGGCTCGGCCAAAGCTGATCCAGAGCAGTGATGTGAACTTAGAGAGGAGTGACTCGTCTCTGTTGCTCTCTGTGAGCTTCTGACCCTCTAACCCTGTCCTCTAAGCCTACTGAAAACCAGTAGGAGGATCGAAACTTTCCACCCTTTTCTCTCCTCTCACAGAGGACTCTACCTATCCCACATAGACTTAGTTGGCTGCAAATTGTTGCATTGCCCAATCACATACAAGGGGAAGGACTTGTGCTGCTTTGCTCTATCACTCAGGGCTATCAGAGCATGGAGTGCTGCCATAACTTGCAACAAAGCTTTTTTTGTCATCCTCAGATAAACACCATCCACATAGCTGAGCTGCAAACTACCAAAAAAAAGAAAAAAAAACACCCTTGGGATGCTTTTGTAACTCACTCTTTTTCAAGTCTTTCATATTTCATACGGTGACATTTACAAGCAATATCAATCGTGTCCAGGCATTTTATGAAATGGCTTTGAAATTATCCAAAATGTAGTCTGCTTTATTGCAGATTGAAATGTATTTCATGTCCGACATTTAATACAGTGCATTCAGTACAATTCAATACAGCTGGATGAAATAGTGCGTAAGCAAATGCAGTAATCAATGATGAGCATACGCTGCAGAAGGGACATTGATTAACTGATCCTTTGTGTGCAAATGCTCAGCGCTGATGCTAGCATGCACACATAAATCAGTTCATCCATTATCTATACCACTTATCCCATTCAGGGTTGTGGAGAGGCTGGAGCCAATGTAGCAGGCATTTAGACTTAAACACACATTCCCACTCATACCTATGGGCAATTTAGAGTCACCTATTAGCATAACGAGCATGTGTTTGGACTATGGGAGGAAGCAAGACAGAGAACATGCAAACTCCACACAAAAAAGCTCTGCCTAACAAAGATTGCAAACCAGGAACCCTCTTACTGTGAGACGACAGTGCAAACCACTGCCCAACCTTGCAGCCTGCATGCATAGATCCGTTCAACTGTTTATTCTGTAAGCAATTGACTCGATAATTAGCAAGCATTATGATGCCAGGAACTTGCGCCCTGCAACCTTATTTCTGAAACACCCTTTTGTTTTTCCATGTGAACACACCGAAATGGAAACACACAGGAATGCAGTGTGGTTGGGACAGTTGACTTAGATAGTGTTGAAAGCTGTTGGCATCTGTTCGTCACTCAGATATCTCCAACATAAACATGTGCTCGCTGACTAGACTGGCATCCAAACAGTCATTTTAGGCGTATAAAGTTTGATCAGTGCTCTAAGTCTGGATAGGAGCCCACATTCACTTTCAAACAGTTTAGGTGTTTAGTAACCTCAGGTGACTTTGTAAGCTACATCCCTCTCAGGGTGTTTCTGATGTGTATCTTAGTGTAAAGCAAATGTTTAGGTTGTGCGGTGAAACCGCAGAACATAAGGCTTGGACTGACTGGGATTAGTAGGAACCAAAAAGACCCTGCCAAGGATTCTTGAGTTTCAGCGGAGGCTGCAGGGTCCAAAAAAGTGTGAAAAAGAAATGAGAGAGAAATGAAAACAGCTTTGATGTGAAGGTATGTCGAAGCCTAGAAATGTAGCTTGAAATTTTTAAATGGATGGAGGAGAATCACAATGGGAGTCTCATTCAGCACCCAAAATTAAGAGAGAATGTAAATATCAAACATTTAAAAACCTGCATCAAAAAGTGATAATTTTGTTGTCCCAACTTGGGGTCTGGGGCCCCCCAAGGGGGCGCCAAAGATCTCAGGGGGTTGTGGGTCTTTGTCTGCTCTGAGGCTGCTAAAATTAGATTTGCAAATATTGACTAAAACCATGATAAAGTCGTTATTAAGTACAAAGGTCTTTTGATCATGCATTGGCCTTTTTTACGTCTTTATTAGTAAAACAATTAAAATCTATTTTGATTTTTGATGGCAGTGTGTTACTGCTTCTCTCTTGGGTCCTGGAGGGGCTCAGCTTTTCTACGGTACATGTACTGGGCGCTCCAAGGAAAAATGGTTGGGAAACACTGGTTTAGAACAGTGGTTTCACATTTTTTTTTGCCCAAGGCCCACACAAGATGAAGCAAAACTGTCAAGGCACACCATATTCATATCCTTGCAAAATAGCCTCTTTGATACATGTTACAGTTCCATTAGATAGATGTTGCATAGTTGTAAAAACATATGGTTTCACAAATTTCCACCTCACACCTAAACATGCCCAAATGCATGCATGCGTGACTTGCCACACCATTAAAGAACCACTGGTTCAGACCATTCATTAAGGCTTTGCTGGTGTAGCAGAGCATGTGTTAAATGACATTTACCTGTACTGAGTTTGTGTGACAGTAAGCATGCTGCTGAAAAGTATGCACTTAAACTGTTCACTTAATGCTGTGTAGGTAAATGCCTTGCTCTACCTATCATAGTAAGCAGCTCACGATAGCAACATTAGCTGGTGCATCTATCTGTTATGGTTGTACGGCAGCATTCAGCTCTGTAGTGTTATTCCATTAATTGCTCACTTCGCTTATATTAAATGTAATTAACTTGTAGTTTTGCTGAGTTAACTCCATGTTCTACTGTGTTTCTGTATGAATATTCACTTTAATTGTCCACTTATCATCCTAGCTGCTAATGCTAATATTACATTCTTCTGTTATCTATCAATCGTAGCTGATACTGCTAATTCTTATATATTGCTACCGTCATTTATAAAGTTACAGCAATTTCCTACAAAATGTGAGATAAGTTAATGTTTTTCATTTGTTGTTTTGTTGTTTCTCTTGTCCCTCTCTTTTCCTGCTTTCCTCCATCCCTGTCCCGTCTTCTAGCCCAGTGGTTCTCAACTGGTGGGTCGGGACCCAAAAGTGGGTTGCAAAGCTCTTTCCAGCGGGTGTGGAATGTGTGCCAAGAGAAAAAAATGGCAAAAAAAAATCTATGTACCAAAGTTCAAAGTGGATATACTGTAAATACACATATCTATTTCTATTTTTTTTCTATGATGGGTTAATTTCAGTATTTGTCTAAAGATTTCTACTTTATGTATCTCCTTTTCTTTTTATAGCAAAGCTTGTTTTCCCAAGACAAGGGGATATTCCTCAAGAAATTACCAAAGCTCAACCAAATGTCTTGGGAAAATGGAGTAAATGTCTAAAAAATTTGGGTTGCGATTTCTCTCCAGGAGGTGTTGGTGGGTCCTGATACTGGATCAGTTGAGAACCACAGTTTTAGCCCTTTCCAACCTAGCGCAGCTTTGAGTCTGGTCTGCTAGACTTTCCTGCCAAAGACTGATTGATTGATTTTGTATTAGTACATTTTTGCTCTACATATCATAGTTAGCAGTTAGCAACCACAGGGTACAAATACAACATTTCTTTGTGCCCTTTATGTTGGAAAAACTATGAATTCAGTGCTAATGATGCCTTTGCAGCTTTTGCTAACTCTGTGTCATTGCAGTTCTGAGGTTACGCTTGGCACTTGCTGTAAAAGAAAAAAAAAAAGTTCAACATCCAGCACTCAACTCCCACATGCACTGAAGAGTCAACAGAGGTTTTACTAAACAACCACTCAGGTCAATCATCAGTACATCAATACTTGTCCTGAGGATGATGTATGATGTGTTTTATAGAGTGCAAGTATCAAGGGTGCCCGATCTACATAAAAATATAAATAGATAACACAACAGATCTTAAGTCTTAGGCCTGTTAGAACCCCAAACTGCTGTAGAGTAGAATGGGTCAGTCAAATTCACAGATTCACTTAAAGTCCTTCTGGTCTCTTGTGAAGACAAAAAATACCATTTATGTCTCTTAATCAGAAAGACAGTAGTTTGCTTTGGTATCAACACAGGAATTGCTGTTTTATTTTCAGTTGTATATCAAAGTTCTGAGTTTAGTTTCTTGTCAACCGTGATACAATTCTCAGGTTGTTACGACATGAATGGCTGCTTTGTTAACAATACTTACATTTGCTTTCAGAGTCTCTAGCATTATTTGTACTTTAAATACCAAAGCAAAACTGAAACTCATTAACAAGAAAGTTCAAATGCTAGCATGCTTAACTTCGAATAAAGTTTTTTTTTCTATACTCTAAATCAGGGGTGTCCAAACTATTTCAACTAAGGGCCACATACAGAAATACATAAGAATGGCAGGGCCATCTAATGCAAGTTAATACACCTAAATGGCTTGCTATTGGCTGACAAGGCAAATAGACAGTCATTTTCAGGATTTGGGGGAGCCAATGAAATTTCAGGGGGCCTGTTTCGCCCAAGCTACAACTGGCTCCGCCCCTGAAATGCTTTTAGTGCTGCTATTTGCTGCAATACTCCATCAGGACATTATTACCTACACCAAGGAGGTTATGTGATCGGGTGGGTTTGTTCGTTGGTTAGTTCGTTTATTAGTTTGTTAGCAACATAACTCAAAAAGTTGTGGACAGATCTTGATGAAATTTTTAGGAAATGTCAGAAATGGCATAAGGAAGAACTGATTAGATTTTGGGACTGATCCAGATCACCGTCTGGATCCAGGAATTTTTTAAAGGATTCTTCACTATTGGGAGATAGGGCTAATGGCGGAGGTCTGCGCTGTTACCACTTTACACCAGGAGATGGCAGACATGAGTAACTTCAATCCCAGCATCAGTTTTTGGGTGTGTTTCTATTCAAAGTTTTGGAGTTTATAGAGTTTGAAAGACACACACCCTGTTGAGGAGACAAGTGGGAGTGTAACAGACAGAAAGACAGCGAACTGTAGCGAGAATACTCACAATGCTGGGAGGAATGGAGGAATATTCACCCTCTGCCATGACCTCCAGTCATCCAGTGACACCATGAGTGCATCTGTTGGCACCTGTAGCGAAGCCAACGCTTTGCCTCATCGTGTCTCCACCCCACTGGGGAGGGAGTAATTGGCGAATGCCGGGGGGGGGGGCACATGGGGACGGATCCAGGAATTTTTTTAAAGGATTCTTCACTTTTGGGAGATAGGGCTAATGGAGGAGGTCTGCGCACTCCGAGTGCTTTTCTAGTTAATCAATGTATTGTCTTGTCAAAATGTTTGTTTACAGAATCGACATGATAGCACTGCCTAGTGCTGAAATGACAAAAGTGAAATACAAATGAGTACAAGCTTCATCATCTAATGTGGTCCATATTTCATTTTTTTTCTAGAATTTGCTGCAGGCCAATCAAAAATGGACTGTGGGCCACATTTGGCACCTGGGCCATAGTTTGGACACCCCTGCTCTAAATAGTGCTAATTATGTGCATAATAAACTGAATAATCTTGTTAAGGCGATGATGAAAATGGGTTTACAGTAGCTTTAAAGTCTAAGGGTGACATTCACACATTAAAGTCTGGGTAATAATTTAAGATTGAAATGCAAAGTGAATGTTACTGCAGTATTTGCATGATTTACAATGAGGATATATTTTCCAATTAAGCTCAAATTTTTTCTAAATAACACATCTGATTTATATTTTTCCTTTTCCTGAATGGTATTTCCCCCATCTAAAACAAAAAATCTGTACAGCAGAATGCTGCAAAGCATGTTTATTTTAGCTCAGCAAAACTTTCTTTAAGCCTAACTCTGAAGTCTAAAAGAGTCACCCATTGGAAATACACATGATCCCTTACCTCGCAGTCTGTTAGTCAGTCAACCAGAAAGTCCATAGTCCTGGTGGCAGATGAATACAGAAATAAAGCCCAGGAAGAGATTTCTCTATAAACACCGGCTTTCCTCAGAAGCCTCCCTTTAGCTCCTACTTTCAGTCAGGGCTCTGCTGCTTCGTCTGTCTCCCCACTATCTCTGAAATTCTCCTCACACAGCCTCTTCTTCTCTAATCCTCTCTAAAGGAAGCCCAAACTGCTCCAAATGGTTCAACCAGGCACCGACTTCTCAGGCTTTTTTCCACCTCTTTGTATTATTTTGTTGGCTGGGATCATTAACTTAGTCCCATGAGAACATAAGGAGGTAAATAACCCCCCTCCCTGCCGTGGGAGGCTGTCAATCACAAGTGATGATGAGGTGGGGGGAGGGAGGGTGCTTTTAGCCGCCGGGGAGACACTTCTGATTGGCCACTGGGGAACAGAGGTGTCTTGCATGACAAATGGGAGCACTGGGATGGATGGGCCTGCGGAGATGCTCAGCTGAGGTTATGTGCACATTTATAATAGACTCTCCCTCATTTACATGTCGTTCAAAAGGAAATAAAGCCATGGAAATGAGTGAGTAATCAAAGTTGACATAACAAATGTCTATTTAACACCGCTGAATTCAAGTCATTCTTGTAATTTATGCTGAGCTTGAATAAAAGGGTCAAGAAGAATCACAAGATCTTTAAATGACTCTTTGGTACAGTCTGGACGCTCAGTAGGGGGGGTGAATGGGAGGAAGGCATAAAGCTTGTGTTGCCATGGCGGTGAGGCGAGAGCAGCGATGCATCTTGGCGCCAGAGCCAAATGCCACTCTAATCTTTTCACTGGCAAACCTTCAGCTCTCTCTTCACAGCTTGTTTGTTTCTCAGTCAAGCTTACTGCTGCCTGTCACTCTGCAGTTCCTCCCTACATCCCCATGCCAATGTGAAGTCTGCTGTCATTTTGTAAGGAGAGGAAGACGGCATTAGCGGGGAAACAATACCTGAGATGGGTCACTTGAATCCCAGTGACCACGACTAAATGCTCAGAGGCTGACAAGTGAGGGGAAACAATGAGCGAATTAAGCATGACTTCCACTGTGATGCCTCCATCTGCATCCCTTCATCTGCACACACTAATGCATTTGTAAACAGCACATGTGCTTCCTATGTAGAACATGCAGCCAGAATGCTACATTATTGTCACTCCACTTTACTGCCTGAGCAAATTACAACAGCAGAAAATCTCTTCCCACTGCCCAAGGACACATCACAATATCTTCATTAACTGCCTGTGCATTAAGCGCGGTGCCGCTTTCTTCTCTTCACAATGAGGTGCATTTCAAAGCAATAAAATGCCATAAAAGTTATGACATTTACATGCACGGGGGAGTAAAAGTGAAACTTGAAGCTTGACTTTATAAAAGGCGTAAACGGTTTGTCACACCAGGGTCAGTCTAGAGTCACTCACCCTCTTTGAACTGTGCTAAACACTAAGTGGAAAAATGTCTGTTTCTGTTTTAAACATTCAAATAAAAAAGAAAAAGAAAGAAAAAGTAGTCTCGGCTGTGGTTTTAGCAGCAGTTCCCACCTCAACCAATGGAAACCAAACTTGATCCTTGCTCCAGGCTAAAATATAAAGCTCTCTGTGGCTTTTAGTCTGGAAAACTGGCATTCACATTTTTGTCTTCACTCACATCTGAAGAAGTTACGTTTCCACAAATCCAAACAAATGTTTCACTTTAAAACCATATATTTGACATTTGAAAATGTTTAAACTTTGACAAAAGTGAAACTGACTGCTCCAGCTATGGTGGCCTGGAAGTGCAATATAACATTACAAAGTCTGAAACACTTTTACAAAGTTTGAAACAAATGAGCGTTAACGAAAACATTTTTACATTTCAGAAGACAAATTCACATTAGCAAAACACATTTACAAACGACAGAACAAATATGAATTCTACAAAACAAATTTACAAACAGCCAAAATTTAAAAATACAAAGTCTAAAACACAAAACTTGAAACATATTTACAAAATCTGATACTAAAGATTACAAGTCTAAAACACTTACACAAAGCTTGAAACATATTTAAAAAGTGAGATAGAGCTTACAAGTCTCAAACATTTTTACAAAGTCCGATTAAAAGATCACATATCTGATAAAGAGACAAAGCTTGAACACATTTACATTACCCAAACCTTTTAACATTCCGTAACAGAAATCTACATAACATTTTATAAATGACAAAAACTGATTTACATTTTACAAAACAACCTTAATAAAAAGAAGAAAAAACAAAAAGATGAAATCTGAAACACTTTTACCAAAACTTGAAACGATTTTATAAAGGCAAAAACCTTTAAAAAAAAATCATAATTTAAGAAGCAAATTTATAATCTAAGAAACACTTTTAAGAAGGATGACAAAAATACATTTTGCAGAGCACAAAATACTTTTGCATCTTCTGCAACAAATATCAAATGATGGAAGCTTATGGAAAAGGATTGTACCAAATGCCAGAACAAACCCAAGATTTGTAAAAGTGTTTCAGGCATTGACTTTTTTTTATTGGACTTTGTAAATTTGTTTCATGTTTTGTAAAAGTTTTTTAAGTTTTGTAACCTTTTTTCAGACTTTGTAAATATGTTTCAAGCTTTGTGAAAGTGTTTTAGACTTTGCAATCTCTTTATCGGACTTTGTAATCTCTTTATCAGACTTTGCAAACGTGTTTCAAGCTTTCTGAAAGTGTTTCAGACTTTGTAATCTCTTTATCCGATTTTGTGATCTTTTAATCGGACTTTGTAAATATGTTCCAAGCTTTGTGAAAGTGTTTCAAACTTGTGATCTCTTTATCAGACTTTGCAAACTTGTTTTAAGCTTTGTGAAGGTGTTTCAGGCTTTTGTAATCTTTTAATCAGACTCTGTAATCTCTTTATTAGATTTGCAAATATGTCTCCAGCTTTGTAAAAGTCTTTCAGACTTGTAATCTTTTAATCAGACTTTTCAATCTCTTCATCAGAATTTGTAATCTCTTTATCAGACTTTGCAATCATGTTTCAAGCTTTGTGAAAGTGTTTCAGACTTTGTAATCTTTTTATCGGACTTTGTAATCTCTTTATCAGACTTTGCAATCATGTTTCAAGCTTTGTGAAAGTGTTTTAGACTTGTAGTCTTTTCATCAGCCTTTGTAATCTCTTTATCAGACTTTGCAAATATGTTTCAAACTTTGTAAAGGTGTTTCAGACTTGTAATCTTTTAATCGGACTTTGTAATTGTTTAATTGGACTTTGTAAATATGTTTCAAGCTTTGTGAAAGTGTTTTAAACTTGTAATCTCTTTATTAGACTTTGAAAACTTGTTTTAAGCTTTGTGAAGGTGTTTCAGGCTTTTGTAATCTTTTAATCAGACTCTGTAATCTCTTTATTAGATTTGCAAATATGTCTCCAGCTTTGTAAAAGTCTTACAGACTTGTAATCTTTTAATCAGACTTTTCAATCTCTTTATCAGAATTTGTAATCTCTTTATCAGACTTTGCAATCATGTTTCAAGCTTTGTGAAAGTGTTTCAGACTTTGTCATCTTTTTATCGGACTTTGTAATCTCTTTATCAGACTTTGCAATCTTGTTTCAAGCTTTGTGAAAGTGTTTTAGACTTGTAATCTTTTCATCAGCCTTTGTAATCTCTTTATCAGACTTTGCAAATATGTTTCAAACTTTGTAAAGGTGTTTCAGACTTGTAATCTTTTAATCGGACTTTGTAATTGTTTAATTGGACTTTGTAAATATGTTTCAAGCTTTGTGAAAGTGTTTTAAACTTGTAATCTCTTTATCAGACTTTGAAAACTTGTTTTAAGCTTTGTGAAAGTGTTTTAGACTTTTGTAATCTCTTTATCAAACTTTCAAATCTCTTTATAGATTTGCAAATATGTTTCAAGCTTTGCAAAAGTCTTTCAGACTTGTAATCTTTTAATCAGACTTTGTAATCTATCAGACTTTGTAATGTCTTTATCAGATTTGTAAATATGTTTCAAGCTTTGTAAAAGTGTTTGAGACTTGTAATCTCTTTATTAGACTTTGCAAACTTGTTTTAAGCTTTGTGAAAGGGTTTTAGACTTTTAAAATCTCTTTATCAGACTTTGCAAACGTGTTTCAAGCTTTCTGAAAGTTTTTTAGACTTTGTAATCTCTTTATCAGATTATGTGATCTTTTAATCGGACTTTGTAAATATGTTCCAAGCTTTGTGAAAGTGTTTGAGACTTGTAATCTTTAGTATCAGATTTTGTAAATATGTTTCAAGTTTTGTGTTTTAGACTTTGTATTTTTGAATTTTGGCTGTTTGTAAATTTGTTTTGTAGAATTCATATTTGTTCTGTCGTTTGTAAATGTGTTTTGCTAATGTTAATTTGTCTTCTGAAATGTAAAAATGTTTTCATTAACGCTCATTTGTTTCAAGCTTTGTAAAAGTGTTTCAGATTTTAAAACCATATATTTGTCATTTTATATTGCACTTCCAGGCCACCGTATCCATCAGAGCTTATTTGTGAAATAACTAGAAGCCACAATGTAATCCAGTCCAGAGGTTGGGCTGCACACAATAACAATTGTATTTTTTTTTGTTTAAGTATTTGTATAAGTGGCAGTAAAGATGATGATATTCTCAGCGTAATCCTTGTCGAATTACTTCCGGAAAAATATGATGCATTATACACTATTCCCTTATCAATAAGTAACAGCTCTGTCAGAATAATTATTCAAAAACAAATGAATATTCATCCCCACTAAATAAGGCCATTTGCTGCCTGAGGCGGTCCTTTGGGTGCTGCTTGGCACATCAGGCAGTATTAATTGGAAAAACACCTGAAAAAGGGCCAGAAAAACGCTCCTGAAGGAGCAGATAAGTTGGAAAAAATAGGCTGTGAAATGTGATGTTAGATAAACTTTGATGGAAGATATAAATGGAGATTTTAATGGGACTTTTAGAGAAGACATTTGATCATTTTATGAGATCATGCCTCACAAGTGCAAACTCGTTTTTCACCTAACAAATAAATCCTGAAATCTGAGCATGACTCACAGTGTCCCAATCCAGATTATATCAAGAATACAAGTTTATAGAATCACTGAACAAGAGCAATATTGTTCAAACTGTCAACTTAATTACTCATGAAATTAAAAAGATAGCATTTGAATGAGATTCTGCAGGAAAAAGTTAGCCAGACTTACATGAATCCTCCAGGATGGTCCTTTAAAATGCACATGCAGATCCCAGTGATGGTTATTCAGCAGCACATGGATGAGAGACTAAACAAAACACATAGTAGCATCCCGTCCCACACTCTCTCCCTCATTGCCACTGCTCCCCACACCCACACCCAGCCCCAGCCGTATGCTCATACGAGCGTAAAACGTAGCCAGGAAGCATCACTTCCACTGGGTCATCACGTATACTGTCTCCATTAATGCTCTGCCTCATCAACCCCCACCATCCTCCCCCCCTTACCTCCCTCTCCGGGGTTGAGCTCTTGCCCCTGGCTCCCCTACCCTCCTCCCTGCATAAAAAAAGACAAAGATGTAGCAAATGGAGAGACAAAGGCAGGGTGTATAAACCTCAGGGACCCCAGTTTTGATGAGTTTCCGACTAACGCAACCAGGCCCCAAACAGATGGGATCAGTCTTGGGGGCTCAGCTGTACCATTGCATTTAATACACACGCTCCATACATCCTCATAATAAATGTTTATGCTGCTCACTTTATAGCACTCCTCACATCAAGAACCACACACGACTACAAAAGAAGACCAAACAGAACATCTTTATCACATTATGTCGGCCATTAAACCTTGATAAAATGGCTGTAATTAAAGTCTGGGGGCGCACAGCTAATCGAGTTAGCACAGGCGTTGGCATCAAGATTGTCTTTTTGAGAGCAAAACACTGATCTAAGCGGCGATGACTATTCTCTAACGAGGACAGCGACTCCTCATTTTGCCAATAAACAATAAGATGAAAGTAGATTCTGCCCTAATCATGGCAAAGGTTCAACATTTTAATTGCCTCCATCCCCAAGGCGCACTGCCCACAACTAAGCAACACGCAATCAATGCAAACACTGAGCGAATAAATGAACATGTTAGCAGCGTGCCAATTAACACTTACTGCTATTTATCTTTGACTTCCAGGGAGGTGTTAATTTAATATAATAGTCACTCTTTTCTCTGGTGAAGCAATGGATGACACGTTGAAATAAAGTGTGTAAAATATCTACTCTGCATGTAATTCCAGCCTGATGTGTACATTCATTCGTTGTGTAAACATATAGGACTGTTGTGAGCATTGACCTGGAATTGATTTTTTCCTTCTGAGCATGCTGTAGCTTTATTGGTGCTGTGTTCATTTTGCCAACAAAGGAATCGATTTCCAACTTGTTTCCTTGCTGGAATAGTGTAGCAAACAAACAAAAGGTGCAATTTTAGCTATTGTGATAGAATAAAGGTTTTAAATAAGCAGACTGTTAAACCACTCCACTTCTAAAAATACAGGCTACAGCCATTTTCCCTAGTAAAAATGCCCCTAAATCCTTTGTTGACCATTCACACGTTTCTCAAGTTTTCCATGCTGGGGTGAAGGGTGGAGGGTGTTGACTCAGGGGGCAAGTCATGATGGAAAAAGATGCTGCAGAAAGTCTACATGGTGGAGTAATCAGTGGAGTACAAAACTACAGCTGTTTCCAAGGCATGGCTAACCTTGCAAAGCAGGTGGATACGCCCGTCTTCTTGTTTCTCACTGGCGACTCCATCTTGCAAAGCTCCCGTCTGAACCATTTGGGCCTGGTTAGAAAGTGGCAAGACCAGTCAGCGACGAGGGGCAGTACTTTGTGACGTAAGCAAGCCGCAACAAGAGGCCGGTGCAATTATGGTGGAAGACACTAGTGTGGATGCTGCTAAAGCGCCAGTTTTATCAGACATTTTAAAAGACATTTCTTCGTTAAAAGACAAAGAACAGCAGTGAGTTGTTTTCTTTTCAAAAATGGCAAAAGTCATGCACTGACATGTCTTTAGTCACCATGGTTCGCGTTATTCCTCGGTAGCTGCGCATGCGCCCCTCGGTCACAGCTACATCAAGTGTTTTGTCGCTCTGATTGGCCCATAAAGATGTGACAGACAGAACATTCATCCAGTTACACTTTTTTTCAAAGCCTCTGCCCTTTCCCAAACGCTTAGTATTGAAGGTTTTCCAGATGAATGTGTGAAACAAGTCCATCTGGAGTGTCAGGTTAAGGCATGGCATCATCCAAAGAAACCATCCTATGTGGGACCCCGCCTCTATAGATGGCTCTGGCCAATCTGAAACAAGACAGTTTGACCTTGTAAGCAGCTGTTCCCAGTCCTTACCATTTCCCTACTTAGTACCGCCCCCCTGATTACCGGGGCCACAGTAGGAAGGGGGCCTTGAGGAGCCTGCAATGAAAAGTGTGTTTTTATCTGTATTTTTTCTTTGTAATTAGAGTCTTAATTGAATCAAAAGCAACAAAATGAATCAGTCAACAGACTGAAATTTGTATCAAATAGAGTAAAATAAACATTGCAGGGGCCGCTGCTCCTCACTTAAAAAATTCCAAATGGTATAATCCTGCGCTATGAAATAACACAAGTAAATTCAATTTAACCATAGTAAAACATATTGCTCATAAATGGGAAATTATGCCTCAAAAATACATTTAAATGCATATATATTTGTGAACAATTATGCAACATTCGTGCTTGGCTAGCCGGTTAAGGGGGGGGGGGGGGGGGGGGGGGTAATATTCTTTCTTGGGGCCCAAAATCCCTGGCTACACCCCTGTTAGTACCACTTACTTTTCCAGCTTTTTGATGCCCCATCCCTACTTTTCTGAGATGAATTGCTGCAGTCAAATTCAAAAATGTGTCAGTTTCAACATCTACATCTTTACATTTTACACAGTGCCCCAACTTTTCTGGAACTGGGGTTGTCTTTACTGAGCAGTAAACCACTATTTTTGTCTCATTAAGGAATTTCTCACAATAAGATAGAAGAGCTATTAAAGTCCCCTTCTTGTTTTTGCTGGCTCCTGTTCTTCCAACTGAGCTAAACAAGCGCCTGCCTTTCTTGTTTTTATTCTGACAATAATATCTGAAGCTATTTGATAAATTAAAGAATATTTACTTAGATTAAAAAGTGTAGTAAATAGACACTTGAGAGTGTGCCAGGCTATATGATTTGCTGTGCAATGAATCTTGAGATATGCTTGGTCAACAAAGAATCCCCATGATGGATCCTTAATCAGCCAGAAAGAGACGGACTCATTTGTCAGCTGCAATTTGGGCAGCCTTCATAATAGGGCAGCCAGTGATGCTCTGCTGTGATGTAATCCGTCTTCAAATGTGCACTCCAGAGGCCTTTTAGTATTTCTGCACATATATTTTGGCAGCTATGGTATTTACAGACCCACAAAACATGGAATGAGCCAGCCCAGTCTTTTCTTGTCTGGTCCTTCTATGTGAGAAAACAGGAAATCTAAAAATCTGTGCTGATTGTGACATCACAATGAGTCATTATATCAATACCTGCTCCTCACCTGGAGTCTCCACCCATAAATCTCCACCAACAGTCATGGAAGCACACAGCTGTGGCCATGCTGGCACGCCCCACAGAAAAGTGGGGTGGGGTGAGATGGGGCTCCCTTTCATTTAAAGAGACACACACCAAAAAAAACTGTTCTATGAAAGGCCTTGTGAAGCTGGTTTATAACCTCCTTTAGTGCTCGATCTAGTTTGATTTTTTTTTAGACCACAGGGGAGTGTGTTTAAAGGTAGAAAAAGATTATTATATGTCACCTTTGAACTTTGACATAGCTTGCATGGCAGTTTTATTTATTTGTATCAATACTGCATGTAATTACATATATAATAAGAACAATCTACTTCACCAGATCTTCACCAGGCATTGGCCATAGCCCACTGCGGTGCTTTCATGTTAGACATGATTGTTTGGTACCACACCCTGGCATGATTGCTCCCCCTCCCTTTTTCCCCTGCTGGTCTGCTTTTACCTTAGTAACATCATTCAGTGTCATCATTCTGAGCACACCAGTATATGCACAGTCTGATATATTAGGTGGTGGGATGCATGAATAAGAATATAAAAGAAGAAGAGACAACTATCGCAACCTCATAAAGACAATGGCGTCCTTCCTACAAAAGGCATTTTCATTATTTTAAGATGACAAAAAAGTACAAAATTAAATTGTTGATTTCATAAATCACGCATGGTCAATATAAACAGGCTTTTTTGACAAAAAAATTCCAGAAGAACCCCTCTTTAATGTCAAAGTGAAAACAGATTTCTACAAAGTGATGTGAATTAAACAAAAATATGAAATGTCAATAAGTGAGTGCATAAATATTCACCTCCCTTTAACGAGACTGACCTAATTCAACAGAGGTCCAGCCAACTGGTGCTACAAGTCTCACAAATAGTAAAGTGTGGATCACCTGAGTGCAGTGAATGTGTCTCAAGTGATTGTAGTATAAAGACCCCTGTATTTTGAAGGACCAGTCACTGGTTAATCAGTATTCATGGCTACCATTACACCACGGAGACAAACCCCCCCCCCCCTGTATCTAAGGCCCTGTCCACATGGAAACAAAAATTATATATTGCCGTTTCGTTTTGAAAAAGTCTTCCGTAAACATGGGATCGTTTCAGGAAATATCTGCTTAAGCATGGAATCACTGAAATGACTGAAAACACTGTAGTGCATATGCCAAGCCTGTATGTGGCGCTGTATTGGTGTCACGGAAATGCACTACAAGAGAAGAAGAAGCTCACAGAAAACTGACACAAACTTATTCTAGTTGCCCTTCTGGTTGTTCTCCGTGTTGGAGTTAAGAACATATGGTGTGTGTGTTTCGTGGTGGTGGTAAAGGAGGATCAGATTTTGCTGTAAAAGCCATAACAAGCTCTTTAGCTTCTGCAGCACGAACACAACCGTGTAGTCCGCCATGATTGTTTTGGCCGGACCCGCGCAGGTGCCTTAAGGGAGGTACGCTGTGTGTGACCCGTTTTCAATAAAGTATCATTTACAGTCATCCAAAACGCTGTTTCCGTGTGGATGAAACACCAATACGACAAAACACTTTTGCCTATACGCTTGAGTTCATCTCCGTGTGGATGGGGCCTAAGAAAACTTGAACCCCCTCAGGGTTGACACGAAAAAAAATTGTGATACTTTGTGGCAAAAATTAACATAAATTGTACTTTGTTGTGTAAATCCAAATAAAGTAGCCCTAAACACAATTACCCAACAACCACTGTATGAATTATGTATAATTGTTATGACATGATTTCTGTTGATATGTACAGATCTACTTTTAACAACCTCAGGGAAGACAGTGCCTCACTCTGAAATCTCTGGCGCCCCCCTAAGGGGGTCCTAGACCCCAGATTGGGAACCAGGGCTCTGAGCAACTCAGAGAAAAGGTTATTGAAAAGTATAAGCCAGAGGATGGATATATAAAACAATCCAAGGCACTGAACATTAAATCATCCATCCATTTTCTATACCGCTTATCCCGTTTGGGGTCGGGGGGTGGTGGAGCCTATCCCAGCTGTCATTTGGAGAGAGGTGGGGCAACCCTGGACTGGTCACCAGTCAATCGCAGGGCTGACATAGAGAGACAGACAACCAGGCACGCACACACACCTATGGCCAAGTTTAGAGTCACCAATTAACCTAAAGAGCAGGTTTTCGGTAGTGTGAGGAAGCCGGAGTACACGGAGAGAACCCACATGTTCATGGGGAGGACATGCCAACTCCGCACAGAAAGGCCCTGACCGGGAGGCGAACCAGGGACCTTCTTGCCGTGAGGCAACAGCGCTAACCCACTAACGACTAACAGTTAAATCAATCATCAAGAACTGGAAGGATTATAGCACGTGTAAATCTGCCGAGATCAGGCTGTCCTCACTAACTGAGCAACTGTGCAAGAAGGAGACTAGGGAGAGAGGCCTTCACGTCAAGTGGAGTTCACCTAAAGGCACGTGGCTCCATGGTCAAGTGTATAAAGTTCTTTGATCTGATGAGACAAAAATTGGTGCTTTTTGGCCATGGGACACCGAACACCATAATTGCACCATCCCCACTGTGAAGCATGGTGGTGGCAGCATCACGCTGTGGGGATGCTTCTCAGCATCCGGCCCTGGAAGGCTTGTAAAGATAGACAGTAAAATGCATGTGGCAAAATAGGAAAATCCTGGAGGACTGTGTTACTCAGTCAGAACTACAGCCTGAGAGAAGTTTTGTTTTCCAGCAAGACAACAACCAGAAGCATAAAAGGAAGTGTATGCTTTTTATAGGCAGTGTATTTTTATCATTGTATTGTCATGCAGTTCAAATAAGGTTTGATGATTTGCTCTCTGGATGAAGTTATACAATATAAAGACCTACCAAAATACAGTTCAGACCAAAGGAAGCACTCCTAAATCCATCACCACGTAAAAAACCCTTTTGTCTGTGGTTAAAAACAGCAGAACAACTCCAGTAATGTCTGTCGTTTTTCATATTCAAACCAAAGAGTGAAGGACTTTTGGGAAAGTAGTGTGTCATGTGTTTTGTTTGGTCCACACACCACAGAGCTGTTGCCTCAAAGTCTCTGCTTTTTATTTTTGCTGAAAAAAAGTCTCCTTCTGAGAGGGTGCGGTGAACGCCTGCTGCATTCTTTGCTGCTCGGAGAGGTCTGTAATTGCTTCCAGCTTCTACTGTAGAAAAGTGGTGTCACGTCTTTATCAAGAATCTCCCTTCAACAACATCCAGTTAGACTGATAAGAGATGTACGTTGAAGCTGTCAACCTCTCTCCGAACTCTGTCTAGCTCCCTGAATGTAAGCACTTTTTTATTACAAGTAGCGGCGGCAGTTATATAGGACACATTTAGCTTCATTTCAACACCTACACTGATTTTTCATCCTGCAGTCAGAGAAACTGAGTCGCTGCACGCTCAGACCTCCTACACCCAGAAATGCTGGAGGAGGTCTGAACATCTGTTGTGCTGTGCTGTGTTCGTGTGTCCAAGGAGACAAAGTCAGAGCCAAAAGGCAGGAGCCCCAGCTGTCAGGATCTGGGTCGGCTGCATCCGGGGCCGAGGGATGTTTTCAAAAAACACCTATGACAGTGTTGTCACTTTCACTGCTTCACTGATAAGCAAAAATCTATAAAGCACTTGGATTTGAAAGGCCAGCTGTGCTACAGATGCTCTAAAGGTTAGAAAGCAGTCAAAGTGATTAGTTTTCTGTTTCTGCTGGCTCTTACAAAATATTCTCACTTCATCTACGTGTCAACAAAGCATTCCTTCATCCCGGTGTGGGACACATTCCTCAGTCTTGGCCTCTGACGTGCGTTCTCTGGAGTTTAAATTGGATTAAACTTTGGCTTTTCTAGCAGAGATATCACTGATAAAGATACACACTCATGCAAGCACCCAATTTCCATCCACCATAACTGAGTGTGACAGGGAGACCAAAGCAGCATCAGCTCTCACCCTGTCACAACAAGCGGGCCCAGAGAAGTCACAGCTGCTGATGGAGCTGGCACCGCTCGCCCCGGTGGAGACAGCCGTGTTTATCATTTGAAGGAACAGGACAGTTAAAAAAAGGATGGAAAAATACACAGAAAGCACTCAAAAAAAAAAACAAATTGAACAAGCTCGCTTTCTGTATTTAATGTAAAAAAGAGGAAGGTCGAATAGGCGTAATTCAATTCTGCAGCAGAAAACAAAGAAAGAATACTTCAAGTCTCTAAAAACTAAATACCAGGGGGGCGTTTTAGAGGAATAACAGAACCAGATGCTGGCATGAAGGACAGAACTAAAAACCAAAATGAATTCACCAGAGTTCCCAGTCCACAGTTATTTGGCACAACGAACATCCTGTTCTCTCTCAGACAGCATGGCATTCTCACCAAAACAAAAGTTAGACAGAGAAAAGACACAAGCTTTCACTAGTAAAAAGCAGGAAAAACATGTTTACATGCAAAGGAAATGTCACATTTCTGCCAGTTCAAATCTCCCAGCTGTTATTTTATGATATCAGTGTGTTGAGCTGTCAGCAGATGTGATGCATGTGCAAACAAGAAGGAACTTGTAGCTACGGCAACACGCTTTTTTTTTCACGTAACTCAGTGTTAATTTTGTTGACAAAAAATTGACTACACCTATTTGTCGACGGCCTTTTTTTTCCCATGATAAAAACTAGACTAAACCTGAGAAAAATAGATCTGTGATGACTAAAACTGACAAAAACTAAGTTTAGTTTTTATCAAAATGACTAAAACTAGACTAAATGTAATTTAGTTTTCATCGGGCATTCAAAATTCGTGTGGCTGACTAGAATGTTTTGAGTTTTCGTCAACTAAATGTAGACTAAAAGTAAAAAGGATAGAAATGACTAAAATGTGACTAAAACTAAAATGCATTTCATTTAAAGATTAAACTAAGACTAAAATTAAAAATAGCTGCCAAAAATAACACTGACAACGTGCATATTTTGTGCAAACTTGGGTGCATGCATGCATCTTCATGACTGTGCACACTGCTGTTTGCTGAGTCACATCTCCACACAGACAACCTGCAGACACCAATCCTTCTGCACGAGCTTTTTGGCCTTCAGCTTTAAGAGTCTCATAGCCTCATGCTACAAAAAATTCAACACCTCTCTCTAATGAAATTCTCTCTGTTCAGCCTTACTAATCGTGCCTTTATCAGATCTTACCTGCTCCCCCATGGCTGCAGCTGATAAGTGTCTCCTCTCTGTGAATGAGTACGCCACTAATACTGAGTTTGACTGTTCGGCAGCTGGTACTTCCCCTGAGGTAAAACAGACAAGAGACAGGAGGTGGAAGGTGTTTCTGTCTGCATACACTCCCCTTTTGCCGGGGTGTGTACGTACGAACACATACCTCTCTGACATAAACTCAGCCTCTCATCTGCCCTGCAGGTTCACACAGGAGCACGGAAAGCTCCTGGGACAAGCGCTTGCACAAGCCGGTGTTGACTAAGGAAGATAGTCATTATGCACAAATGTAAGCAAAGTTGGTGAATCTGTTCTTTGCACTGGCACTGATAATGGCACTTAAATGTTGCTGTAGTTTCTGCAGGTAAAGCAGAACAGCTTTGTGAAATCTCTCTAAGGCTGCACTCATGTGTCGTACGTCAGCATCAGATAATAGGGATAAAGGGCTCTCTTCATCACAACAGGCAGCTGTGCTGAGTTACCAAACAAAGAATAATAAGGCTCAAGCTGAAAGAGGCGAAGCAGAGAGCACAGAGACAGCAGAGGAGAAAAAACTTTCTATTAAGCAAGAGAGAATTGGTTTCCTCCACCCTAATGAGAATTCATCCTGTGAGATAGATGAGTCAGTCTGACAACAAGATTCCACACTTGCAATAATGAGATCATATTCAAGGAATCAGGCGTACTTCCCTTGTGTGGAAAACACATCAATGATAACAAACATTTTTGAGATCTAGTCTTACCTTGAAGAATTTTGTCATTTCTTCCACTCACAGTCACTGAATATTTACATTCCTAGTGCATACATGATGGAGGAAATTTCATGGATTTACTCTACTCATATAGAACATTTTAGCTTTTTAAGATCACACTAAACACAGAATTGAAAAACCTTCCTCTCAGAATCCTGAAATCAAAGCCACTCAGGGGAGAAAACTAGAAACCAAGGACTCAACACCTCCTGGAAATGGAAAGTTATAACTCACACAGTAGCGTGAATAAAGCTAAAGCTTTTCAGATACAGGAGTAACAGCAGTGAAGGTCGTCACAGTTATCTCCTACATCATGTGTAAAAGGTCTCCCCTTTCAGATTTCACCAGTTACCCTCAACAAAGACGCTTTCTGCCCCGCTAAATAACCTCGACACCCAGCCTGCCTAGAGAGGTGACTAAACCCCAGTGAAAGGGCCCTTGTCATTTATTGGTCGTATCAATATATGTGTGTTTCATAACTCGCACTGGTCTTTTCATTAATGTGTGCACTTTTAACCCACTTTTGCCTCTTTTTACCCATTATTGCTAAATTTTAACTCCTTTTCTTTACTATTTTTGCCACTTTTAAAACAACTTTTGACAACTTTTTCTGCCAATATTTTCAGTATTTTGCCCGTTACCTATTTTTTTGCCATTGTAGCCAAATTTCACCACTTTTAATGCCTAATTTTGCCAATTTGAAACACATTCACCATTTTTGTTCCCATTTTTGCCACTTCAACCCACTTTTGCCACTTGATGCCTATATTTGCCCATGCTAACCTATTTTTTGCCTCTTGAAACATGTTCTAACCCCAATGATTATTTATTTCCACTTTTCAATCCTATTTCATCCCTTTATCTTACATTTTTTGACTCTTTTACCAACTTTTCTAAATTTAAAAACATTTTGGCCCCTCAAACCCATTTTATTTTACAAACTTTTATCCTATTTCACCACGTTTTCTGCACATTTTTGCCTCTGTCCACCTATCTTTGCCAATTTAAACCACACTTCACCATTTTATGCCCATTTATGCGACTTTGACCCATTTTTGCCACTGTAAGCCAATTTTTTTGGGCCAATTTTTAATCCTATTTCAGCATGTTTTCTGCCCATTTTTGCCATGTATTAAATATTAAATATTTTAACCAATTTATTCCATTTTTAAATCCTATTTTACCAGCTTTCCAACAATTTTTTGCCACTTTTAATCCATGCCCATTCAAGCCAATTTAAACCACTATTTTCACTATTTTTGTGCCAATTTTGGCCACCTTTAACCCATTTTTTCCACTCACCAATTTTTGCTGTTATAGCCAAATTTCACCACTTTTAATGCCCATTTTGCCAATTCAAACCACGTTTTACTACTTGTGTTCCCATTTTTGCCCCTTTTAACCCCTTTTTGCCACTTTTTGCCTATTTTTGCCCATGTTAACCGATTTTTTGCCCCTTGAAACATGTTTTGACCCCAGTAATCCATTTTTGCCTCTTTTCAATCCTATTTCCTCGCCTTTTCTCACATTTTTTGACTATTTTAGCCATTTTGGTAACCTTTCAAAGCAGATGGATAAGCCTGTTTCCTTGTTTTCACTGGCAAATCCATCTTGCAAAGCACCCATGTGAACCGTTTGGGCCTGTTAGAAAGTGACAGGACCAATCAGCGATGAGGGGCAGTATTTCGGCAGTATTTTTTTTAATAGTAATTCACCACGTTTTCTGCACATTTTTGCCTCTGTCCACCTATCTTTGCCAATTTAAAGCACATTTCACCATTTTATGCCCATTTATGTGACTTTGACCCATTTTTGTCACTGTAAACATATTTGGGTGCTTCTAACCCATTTTTTTGGGCCAATTTTTAATCCTATTTCAGCATGTTTTCTGCCCGTTTTTGCCATGTGATCCCATTTTTAAATATTTTAACCCATTTATTCCACTTTCAAATCCTATTTTACCAGCTTTCCAACATTTTTTTTGTCACATTCATGCCCATTCAAGCCAATTTAAACCACTATTCTTACCCTTTTTGGCCACTTTTAACCCGTTGTTGCCTCTCTCCAATGGGAATACTTTTATTCCCATTTGTGCCACTTTTAACCCATTTTGATACTTTTACGTATTTTTGCCTACGTTAACCCTTTAACTTTTGACAAATTTTGGCACTATTAACCAATTTTTGCCCCTTTTTAAATTCCCTTTTCACCACTCTTTGTGTCTATTTTTTCCTCTTTAACACATTTTTTCCTCTTAACCCCTGTTTCCACCTATTACTCCTATTTAACAGTATTTTGTGCCTATTTTCTGTCACTTCTAACCCAGCTTTGCCTTTTTCAACCAATTTTGCCACAATCCAACTTCCTGCTTTAGGAAAAGGGTTTACATTTTGAAGCAGCCAGTTAAAATCATTTGTTGCCTTGATAAGAGAGGCTTTTTCTAGGAAACAACAGTGAAATATGGTTTTTGTTCTGGGCTTCTCAGTTTGGCTGAGGCCTAGAAAGCTCTCTTCTTTATGTCCCCTTCTGGGTGGCCTAGCATACACCTTTGATACTGCACTTCAAACCTTCATGGAGTGCCTGGTTTTGTATTTTGATCCAGGAGAAAGCTGCTGAAGGTGAGCTTCCTAATATTAAGGTTAGTTTGAAGAATCTTTTACCCCTGACACAAAGGTACTTCATGGAGAGTTCTTTGCAAGGATCACTGAAAAGAGATAGATTCAGGCTCTTCTTTGCTCTGGCTGAAGCACACAAATAATTCAAAATATAGTAAAGGATATTCTGCACTACTTTGGAGGAAAAGCTCCAAAACTGTTCATTCCACTGGAGTTAACAACGTTTGAAGCAATCACAGCCAACGCAGAGCAGCTGAATCCAAGGTTGTCATCAAAAATGAAACCCTCTGAATTTTTCACCTTTGCTTTAACGTAACCTCAATTTAAGAGACATATTGATTTGAAATGGCTTAAGAAAAATTCCCAAAACCACAGGAAATGAGGATGATTGCCATTATATAATGGTGATTTATATGATGATGATGAGGAGGAGGAGGATTTAGGGTTTAAAAGTGATTTGGGCATTGACATTGTATGTGATGATGAGAGCAAGTTTGATGATCAAAATGAAACGTTTATTAATAGTTGGTGATCAATTGTTGATGTGGATGAGGAAGATGAACAGGAAATCAATGATGATCTTGAGAAAGAATTATTAAACGATAATAATGATATGAAGAGAATAATGATAATAATCATGGTAATGTGGAACTTAGACAGGACTCAGTAAATGATGGGGATGATAATGATAAAAATGATGATGAAGATGATGACAAAGAAAATAATGATGATGATGATGATAATGACAATGATAATGATGATGATGCTGATGATGAAAATAATGATGATGATGTAATGATGATGATGACGATATCATTAATGATGCTGATGATGATAATGATGATGATAATAATAACAATGATGATGATGATGATGATGATATGACAATGATGATGATGATGATGATAATGACAATGATGATGATGATGATGATATGACAATGATGATGATGATGATGATAATGACAGTGATGATGATGATGATGTTATGACAATGATGATGATGATGATGATAATGACAATGATGATGATGATGATGATGATGATAATGACAATGATGATGATGATGATGATGATGATAATGACAATGACGATGATGATGATGATGATGATGATAATGACAATGATGATGATGATGATGATGATGATAACGATGATGATGATGATAATGATAATGATAATGACAATGATGATGATAATGATGATGATAATGATGATGATGATGATATGACAATGATGATGATAATGACAATGATGATGATGATGATGATGATAATGATAATGACAATGATGATGATGATGATGACAATGATGATGATGATAATGATGCTGATAAAGTTAATGATGATGATGATGATGATAATGACAATGATGATGATGATGATGATGATAATGATGATGATAATAATGATGATGATGTCAATGATGATAATGATAATCATGCTGATAATGACAATTATGATGATGATGATGATGATGCTGATAATGATAATGATGATAGTGGTGATGATAATGATGATAATGACAATGATGATGATGATGATGACAATGATGATGATGATAATGATAATGATGCTGATAATGACAATGATGATGATGATGATGATGATAATGACGACGATGATGAAGATGATAATGATGATGATAATAACAATGATGATAACAATGATGATAATGATAATCATGCTGATAATGACAATTATGATGATGATGATGATAATGACAATGATGATGATGATGATGATAATGATGATGATAATAACAGTGATGATAATGACAATTATGATGATGATGATGATGCTGATAATGACAATGATAATGCTGAGGATGCTGATAATGACAATGATAATTATGATGATGATAATGATTATGATAATAACAATGATGATGGTGATAATGATGATGATTATATCCTTAAAAATTCAAACTTAAGAAAGTCATAAATAAGAGCTTTACTACATCTGAATAAACAGGAAAAAAAAAGCAAGAGAGCAAACAGAACTGGCTGAGGTTGATATACTCACTATTCTCTGTATTCACTTCAAGCCTCCACAGTTGAATTTAGCTGTAAACCTCACCTTTTTCATCCTGCCGTCTCCTAAACTGCACCTTTACTCTTATTTTCACCTTTCCTGTTCCAGAGTGGAAATTACAAGAGTTTGCTGAGCTGCAATTCAGACACCTTCAGTTCAAACCCCTTTTAGCTTGAGATAAATTGGATTGAAGTTTGCTGCAGATTGAGGTTGAGGAAAAGAAGTTGGAGCTGCATAACAAAAATCTTTTAAATTGGGTTCAGTCTATCAGTAGAGTTGACCTGGTCTGGCTTTAAAGACTGAAGAAAACTTGATAGAGTGCCATTCAAACTGGCCGAGCCCCAAGAATAACAATGAAGCAGTCTATTTAGACAGAGCAGCTTTGATTGAAATGTTCAGACCCATTATTCTAATTCAGGCCTGGATTGGGTTGTCGTTTGAGTCTTCATATAGTCTAAATTATTCCAGGTGGATGGTGGGCTCCACACAAAGCTTGTCTGCTTTTTTAGCTTTCAGTTGCCCTGCTCTGCCTGCAGATCAGGAATAAGAGGGACTTTTTCCACACCTGGAAAAGTGGGATGATTACACCTTTAGTGTCTGATTCATTTAAGTATATGGAGTTTGATGACTGCGGCAAATTTCCAACAAAGCAAGCCTTGAACATTAAAGTCAGCAGACTTCTAACCAGCAGAGTGAAATGTTTATGACACATTTGTTGTAGAGCTAGGGCATCATATCGTCTGCAAAATAGGCCTAAAGAAGCAGAATCAGACTACTGTTGACAGAGAACAGTGACTGATGCTGGAAACAGTGACTGATCTGGTTTTTGAAGCCTTCATTGTAGAGTTACACAACATTAGAATCATTTCAGATCATTTGCTCTGAAAATCACACCTGTAGGGTATAACAATGCTCACCCCTAAAAAAGTGGCGTAGTCAATGAATAATGCACTAGTGAATAGGGTGTGATTTTTTGCACAGCCACAGTCAATGGGATTGATTTGCTTTTCCCCAGTGCTCTGCATTTTTTGGCTGCCTGTTGCTGTACAAAGACTTGGATGCTTTAGAACAGGGGTCTGGGGGCCAAATCCGGCCTGTGGCACAGTTAAAATCAGCCCTCTGGTATAAGGTCTGCAGGTTTCCTCCAGTATAAAAATGTAAACTTAACCTTGTTGATTCAAAATATCCTTGTTCAGGCATAAAAATGAGGAAAAGTAAAAATAATTAGATAAAAGTCAGGATGTGGAAAAGAAATTAATTTTTGTTTTCATTTAATATTTTCAATTTTGCATCCCACAGTTACAACTTAAACTTGTGATTTTGACTTTTTATCTCATATTTTGACCTTTAAGATTTACAGGTTTAAATTATAACTCAATATTTTGAATTTTATCTCACATTTTGACCTTTTTGACTCCTAACATTAAATTTCAGACTCACAATTTCAAATTTTATCTCAAAATTTGACCTTTTGAGCCAATTATAGTATAATGTTATCTTATATTTTGACATTTTAACTCATGATTTTAAATTTAACTTCAAATTTTGACATTTTAGATCATATTTTTACATCTTAAGTCATATTCTGTCATTTTTTTACTCATTTTTTAAAATTCTATCTCATAAATTGATCTTTTCATCTCCTAACTTTGAATTTTAGACTCAAAATTTCAAATTTTATCACAAAATTAGACCTTTTGAGCCCATTATATTATAATATTATCTTATATTTTGACATTTAAACTCATGGTTTTTAGTCCAATATCATATTTTGACCTTTAAGATCATATTTTTAAATTTTAAGTCATATTTTGACATTTTTAACTAATTATTATGAATTTTATCTCATGTTTTGGACTTTTCCACTTCTAAGTTTGAATTTTAGACTCACAATTTCAAATTTCATCTCACAATTTGACCTTTAAAGCCCATTATATTATAATGTCATCTCGTATTTTGACATTGTAACTCATGATATTAAATTATATCACATTATTTTGACCTCCTAAACTTCTGATTTAGAATTTTCTCTAATATTTTGACCTTTTTACTCATAACTAAACAGATGATTTTGAATTTTGTTTTATTGTTGACCTTTTATAATCAAAATTTTAAATTTAATCTCATATTTTACCTTAAAAGCCCATTATATTATGTTATCTGATATTTTGACATTGTATCTCATGATTTTTAATTTTAACACATTATTTTGACCTCCTAAACTTGTGATTTCAAATTTTATCTTATTTTTTGACCTTTTAACTCATAATTAAATAGATGATTTTGAATTTTTGTCTTACTTTTAAACTCACAATTTTTAATTTAATCTCATATTTTGACCTTTAAAACTCACCATTTCAATGTTTTTCCTCACATATTTGCTTTTTAAGAACATTATTTTATCTTTTAATTTCATGTTTTGACCTTTTGAACAAATAAGTTTGACTTTTTATCTTATATTTTTAGCCTTTGACTTTTTTAAATCTCAAAATCCTAAACATCAGTTAATATCACTGCTGAAAATGAGTTTGACAGTTTCTGGTTGAATGTTGACCCTGTTAGAACCCTGCTGTGATTGAGTTTGACACCTCTGCTTTAGAATAATTCTGCGATACTTCTACAAACAAAAACCACATGTAACTCCATTGAGCTGCTTGTCAAAGCACTGAAGGTGTATATTATACATATTTTGTTTTGAAACTGTGGGGTATGTTGAAGGACAAGACACCCAGGAGAAGGAGGAATGTAAGTATGAGACCTCCTTTCTTAAATCATATCTAAAAAAAAAAAAAGGGATAAAGCAAATAAAGACAAAACCAAAATAGCTAGAAGGAGAAATCCACTAACAGGGTATTGGAGGGCACATTGGGGAGAAGGTTCAGAGATAATCTCAGCTATCGCAGCTCAACATCTTTGTGTGAAATGTTGAAAGGGCTGAGAAAATACTCCCTTTTCACATGGAAACACAGCCGTGTTTGTAACTCTTCAACCTTTTGCATTTTTGGAGTCACTCAGTGATAATTACCCAGGTCGAGTCTCTGCTTAATTATTAACTGCTGGCACTGAGTTTGATGCATAAAAAGGCTGATTATATGTTTGAAGCTTGATTTAATGCTATGTCTTTTTACAGTCTCTAAGCAGGAGCTTCTCTTGCAATCAGAGCACATGGGGGAATTACATGGAATTTAGCCCGCAGCGTGCCGAGAAACTGTCAGTTTCTCTCCAAGAACCGGAACAACCTGAATATATTCTGATGATGATAACTTGTTTTTGCTACAAAATATATCAACATAAGACCAGGGAGAATTGTTGGGGCTTATGTGTTGTTAGCCTCCACCCTACTGTCTCACTGTTCAGCTATTTTCACAACATACTGCTGTGTTTTATCAGCTGGAACAAGCACATATTCATCAAAGACACCCTAACCTGAACACTAAACAAAACACTTACTTTAAAGACATGCAGGAAAATGACTTCTGATGAATTTTCTTTAGAAACTGCCAGCATGGAGAGTTACAAACTAGGTCATACAGTGCTTATAAAAAGTATTCACCCCCTTCTATTGATTTTACAAATCAATCATTATCAATAGAATTTGGCTTTTGTGACGACAAAGTTACATAAACACCCTCTGTAATGTAAAAGTGAAAACAGATTTCTACACAGCAATGTCAACTGAACAAACGTATGTAAGGTAAATTAGTGACTGCATAAATATTCACCACCTTTAAACCTGTGTCTAGAAGGTTCAGCCACTGGGTAATTGGTATTTGCAGCTACCATTACACCACGAAGACAAAAGAACACTCATTTTAATAAAACCTGTAGTGTAAAATAAGTGACTGCATGAATATTCACCCCCCTCAAGTCAGTAGTGGTAGATGTACCATTGGCTGCAATAACAGCACTGAGTCTGTGTGGATAGGTCTGAATCAAGCTTGCACAATTGGACACTGCACCTCTAATACATTCTTATTTGCAAAACTGCTCAAACTGAGTCCACGGGGATTGGGTGTGCACAGGCCTTTTCAAGTCCAGCCACAAATTCTTATTGGATGAAGTCTGGGTTTGGATTCTGCCACTCCAGACTGTCATTTTGTTGTCTTTTAACCATTTCTGTGTAGCTTTCGCTGTAAACTTCGGCTCATTGTCTTGCTGGAAAATAAATTCCCTCCCAAGCTATACTTCTCTTGCAGGCTGAATAACAGTCTTCCAGGATTTTCCTATTTTGCTTCATGCATTTTATCCTCTACCTTTACAAGCCCACATGCCTGTTGGTGAACTCTAGTCCAGATTTAATCTGAGTTTTCTTGTGGCATTCTCTTTGCCACTCTCCCATAAAGATTTGGCTGGTGAAGAACCCAGACAACAGGTGTTGTATGCAGAGTCTCTCCCATCTCAGCTGCAGAAACTTGGAACTCTTTCAGAGTAGTCATAGGTGTCCTGGTGGCCTCTCGCACTAGTCTCCTTCTTGCATGACCTCTCAGTTTTTGAGGACGGCCTAATCCAGGAAGATTTCCACATGTGACATATTCCTTCTGTTTCTTGATTATGGATCTAACTGAACTCCAGGGGATGTTAAGTGCCATGGAATTTTTTTGTATCATCCCCTGACTTATACTTTTCAATAACCTTTTCTCTGAGTTGCTTAGAGTGTTCTTTCGCCATCATGGTGTAATGGCAGTCAGGAATACTGAATTACCAGTGACTTGACCTTCCAGATACAGGTGTCTTTATACTACAATCACTTCAGGCACATTCACTGCACTCAGGTGATCCCCATTTCACTAACTGTGAGATTTCTAGCACCAATTGGCTAGACTTCTACTGAATCAGGTCAGTCACTTTAAAGTCAGTGAATATTTATGCACTATTTTCCCATTACATATTTTTGTGACATTACTTCATAGAAATTTGTCTTCACTTTGACATTAAAGAGGGTTTTTTTGTATTTCTTTTGCCCCAAAAGCCAACTTATATCGACCATGCTTGATTTATGAAATCAATAGAAGGGTTAAAACATCCACGGGGGTGAATACTTTCATAGAAACTGTAATGATCTTGTTTGACTGTAAAGACAGCTGTGCCTGTAAAACATCACAACTTTGGAGGGAAACATCTGGATCCTTAAATCCCTGATGTTGAGTCATTGTTCCAGCTACAAAATTCTCTGTTTGTTGCGCAAGATTGAAACCTGAACACAACAGCCTGTTGCAAGCTACATTTCGAATGCCGTCCTGAAGTGTGCTGCTAACACAGTTTAGACAGAAAATCCTTCAATGCCCCACCTGCCAAACAACTGACATATTAAGGTTGGCCCAACTTGATCCACACAGCCCTCCAAACACTCACCCTGCATCCTAAATGGACTGCAGCGCTGTATCAAGAGAGATCGAAGAGGGAGAGGAGGAAAACATGACAGGGTGGTATGTGCAACAAAAAGCCATGGTGTGTTTAGGACAGCACAGCCACATGTGCAACTGCTAGGATTATAGCCTACGTGTACACAGACATCAAAATGAATAAACCCAACATGTTCTATTTACCCTTTCCTGCGAACAATATGGGTTTATTTCAAAATGAGAAATATTTGTGAAATTTGTTCCAAGTGGGGCAGGAGGCAGAGCAGATGTGGAGAATGAAATGAGATTTGGGGCTCTGGTGTTCTTTTCAAAAGCAGAGAGGGAAAAGTGTCTCTCAGAACACTTATAATCTAATCAAACAGGCATAAATATATTGATTTGAAAGGGCTTGAAATTCAATTAAATTTAAAGAATTCCAAGAAGAAAGCTCTGCTTCAAAATCATCATTAAAGAGAGAGGAGTGTTGCTCAGAATACAAATTAAAAGTTGAAAAGTGAACCAAAATGGTTGAAGTTGTCCCACAGGTACAAGTTCACATTCAGATCACAGTGTGAGAAGTAAGAGTAGTGAGCAAGCTTTAATATTTGTGAAAAATGTTGTGATATTTTAACCCTCTTGTATGGCTTCTAAATATGTTCATAAAACATATACTTTAAACAAATGGAAGAAGTTTGGCACAACCAGGACTCCTCCAAAAGCTGGTCACCCAGCCAGACTGAGCATGTGGGAGAGAAGGGCCTTAGTAAGAGAGGTGGCCAAGAACCTGATGGTCATTGTGGCTGAGCTCAGAGATGAGGCAAAAGTTCCAGAAGGACAAAAATCACTGCAGCCCTCCACTGATCTTGGCTTTATGGCAGAGTGGCTAGATGGCGGCTTCTTTTCACTGCAAAACACACGAAAGCCCACTTGGAGTTTGCAAAAAAAAAAGCACCTGGAGGACTCCTAGACTGTGAGAAACGAGATTCTCTGGTCTGATGAAACTAAGATTGAACTGTTTGGCCTCAATTCTGAATGTTATGTCTGGAAGAACCCAGGCACTGCTCATCACCTGCCCAGTACCATCCCAACAGTGAAGTATGATGGTGGCAGCATCATGCCGTGGGGGTGCTTTTCAGCAACTGGGAGATCGGCCAGGGTGGAGGGAGAGCTGAATGGAGCAAAGCACGGAAGTATCCTCAGTAAAAAAAGCCTTTCCATAGCACTCAGAAACTGAGGCCTTGTACTCACGTAGCTGAGTATTTTCTAAAACGAATATCCCCTTTCATTCGTTTTTAAAAATACTTTCGTCCACACCTGATCGTTCACAAAAAAAAAAACTCGTCCACGCGTAACTGGCAAATCCGCTGTTAAATGCTGCTCTAAGCATGCCAAACCCATAGGTGGCAGTGTTTTTCAGATGTGAAACCCGTGCCAGCCAATCAGAATGAACTTCCGTCATTCTGTCTCTTCTGCCAGAGATTCAAACACTGTGCAAGCATAGAGGCGCAAGCTGTGACGGTTGAGAACCAAACACTCCGTTTCCCAGTGTACACTTGTAACCGCGAAACCGGAGTCTTCTAAAATCTCCACTTTGGCCGGAGTTTTCAGAAAAGATTGTTTTTAGTGACGTAAAACTGCAGTTTCGTGTGGATGATAGGCCTAAACGTATACAACTATATGCGGTTTCCCAGATATCCGGTCACGTGTGCACAAGACCTGAGACTGGGTCAGGGGTTCACCTTCCAACATGGCAATGACCCTAACCACACAGCCAAGGCAGGCAGAGCCCTGACTTGAACCCTGTCCAACATCTCTAGACAGACCTGAAAATGGCCGCTGATGGTCACCACAGAACCTGACTGAGCTTGAGAGGTCTTGCAAAGAAGAATGACAGAAAATCACCACATCCAGGTGTGCAAAGCTTGCTACATCATATTCAAAAAGGCTCAAGGCTGTAACTGCTGACAAAGGTGATTCAACTAAATCCTGAATTAAAAGTATTGTAGCATCAGGCTGCAACATAACAAAATTGAAAAAAACCCATGTAGGTTCACCCCAAATTTATGCTGAAGTTTATCAAAGGCTTGGATGAAAAGTGTTTGAATCCACTCAAGCAGCCCTCCTAGAAATTTTCTGGAGATCTGCAGGAGTTTTGTGCATGTGTGAACTCATCACTGACACCTGCTTCTATGCTTGCACTAGCTGTCTAGCATGCGGATTATTGTATTACACATTCTGACACAATGGCTATTGTTCTGTTGATTATAAGCTCTTGCTGTGCACTGTTTCATTTTTGTCTACAACTGAGGACAAGTGGAGTCATAAATCAGAGGGAAGTAGTAACCTCTTTCAGCTTTTAGCAATGTAAATACATCAGCATTGATGCTAAGGCTGTATTTGATTTGAAAGTTCACTCCCTGATTTTTAATTTACAAAGACGAATAAACCACATCAACACATATAGAGGAGTGAATCCTTAAGATGAAGAGCAGTCGATGCAGCAGCATGTTAAGCAGTCTACAGATGGTGTCTTAAATGGCAGAAAATGGACTGAGGCTTTGTAGCATTGTGTTTGGTGCCATAACCGGCACCTTAATGAGCTCCACTGAGCTCTATTTTTTCCTCTGCAGGGATTCGTATATCAATCTCGACCTTGAAACACCAGGATCCGGGGCTCTCTGATTTCTGGACACTCGTTTTGGTAGTGACCTTCCTCCGTCCTCCCCGCAGCTGCTCCTGATGCCAGTGAGCGGACGGACTCAGACAGGATGGACCCCCTGTAGGGAACAGTTGCAGCTCTCTGCCAGAGGATCAACTTACATCCATCAGTGCTGCAGAGATAAGATGTGAAATTAAATATTTGATCTTGATTGCCTGCTTTCAGGAAGCAAGAAGAAGGAGAAAAAAATGTGTTTTTTTAATGTAAGGCCTGTTCGTGGTTAGACTGGGATTGTGTTAAAGCAGATTGTGTGGACAAATGGCAGTTATCCTCAGTAAAACACACCCAGACATCCTGTTCTGTCTCTCTGGTCTGGTCAGATTGGGAATGTATGATGGCCTAAAGCAGCTTGGCTCACACAGCTGTGGAGGAAGATATGGCCAGAAAGTTTAACCACAAATCTGCGCCGAGGAGATCCCCAGTGTTTGCTTATCAAGGGAGGAGTTTATTACTCCAGCGAGGAGGTGAGCTAGGCGGTTAACTCACATATTTATTTTGCAAATACTTCCATTAGGACTACACTCTCAATAACTTTCTTATTACTCTAACTATATGTAATCCTTACAATCCATCACTACATCTGCCATTTAAACTAATTATCAGGGCATTTTGGGGTCTCAGTGCTTCATTTGGACTTTATTTAGCGGTCAATTTAGCTGTTATTCTCAGCTCAGATGTCTTATTTTCACTTATAAAATTAAGCAACAGCTGATAAAAGAAAATACATTCTTCAAGGTTGGCAATAAATTGAGTGTAAAATCCGAGCATTACAAACATAAAGAGAGAAACGAAGCGTGTCTAATGGCTGCTCATTGAGATGTTTGAATTAACTCTGTGTCCACAGTGCATTGCTCTGTTCTCTCTCTGTGTGGGGAATCTAAAAACTCTTCCCTGGTCTTATGCTTCCCCCTTGTGTTCAGTACAGGTAACGGCTCTATTGTCTTGATCACACTAAAAGCAGAAACCGTGTTTCATCTATTAAAAAGTAACGGTTGGATATAACTTCATGCCGTGTACAAAAGGATAGGGTTGAGTTGGATTGTGGCTTTAACCTGGAAAATATGTCATCTTTTGCTCAGGGTTTTAAAGTGGACTTAATCAATCATGATGCCTCTGCATGGCTTAAAAAAACCATCTGTTGACAAGATTTACTTGTTCTAAATTGTGTTATTAAAGCCTCTGATCACCTGCAGTGTGGTGAAATTAGATAATTAAGAACATTTTTACAAGTTCACATCAAATATTCCTTATATGTGATACATTTGATTGTTGAATAAATGCAGGATGAGACATTTAATTATAACAACCTACCCAGGCAGGGGTGTAGATAGGGATTTTGGCCCCCCAGAAAAACAATTACACAGGGCTCCCTAAGTCAACGAGCCAAGTAAAAAATGTTGCATCATTTTACAAATATCCATGTGTTTTAATGTATTTTTGAACCATAATTTACCTATATAGATAAGCAATATTTTTACAATTGTTGAATTAAAATTATTTGTACTATTTCCCTCACATTATATTATGTGCCTATTAGCCTATTCCCAAAGTATGACCCAATATCATTTTACCTTCTGAACCCCAACATTAGGAAAATGCTTACAATACTGCAAATGTATTTCTTCATTACTTTTGGTTCTTTATTAACCTCTCCTCCTATTCACAGCCCTAAAAAAACCTTCATTTTCCCTACTTTCTTCTCCTCCATCATCCTTATCTTGTTCTCCATCCCTTCTTTCTTCTCCTCTAGGCTCATTCTGCTGTTCAGCACAAGGGTTCAACTAAACCATTTAGGAAAAGCAGGGGCCCCCAAAAGTTTATTTTAATCTCTTTGATTCAAATTTTAATCTGTTTACTAATTAACTTTGTGGCGTTGACAAATTAAAACATACTTTTTATTTCAGGCTTTTCAAGAGCCCCATCCTACTCAGGGCCTGGGTAATCAGTACCCCCTTTTCCCCCATGCCACGCCCATGTACCCAGGGCAAGATCAGCTGTTGTCCAAATCCAGCCAATGTCATTGTTTTCTCTCTGCATCCCCACTTTCTGACTCTATCCTCTGTCCTATCTCTGCAATAAAGGCGTGAAAGCCCAAAAAAAAGATAAGAAAAGACAGCCACAGAGGGGGCACAATGTTCCTCACAGGAGCGTGTAGAAAACTGATACAAATCTAAGATATGCTGTATGTCTTTATACATTACCAACTTGTCCTTTAAGTGTGAACGTGAATTTTTGTGGAATTTACAGAGCAAAGTAAATTTAGAATGAGACTTTCTCATTAACATCTGTTGCTTGAGTGTTCCTCAGAGGGCTAGGGCACGTTTTCTCTGCTATAAGGTTTAAGTCTTATTTATTTCCATAAATTTCAGTCAAATTGAATTCAGCTCCCACACCTCTTTATGGTATAGCTGTTGTAATTAGGGATGCACAGTGTTAGATTTTTGCCAGTATGTCAGACGCTGGTATTACCAAACTTATTTTAGCCATTACAGATACCAATATGGATATGTATTCTTAAGGACACTAAGTCTCTAGAGGGGTCTGGCTGCAGACTGTACATCTCTGATAGCCCCTCTCATGACTATTCATGTGAGTTATCATCTTCACCAGAATGAAAATACACTCTAAAACTTTTGAAATTAAATCAGATTAAACTTCTGTTTAAGGTTAAGGTAAGGGTTAAGATACCAAAAGATAAGTTAAAAACCTGGCCTGTAAAACCTGATTTAAAAAAAAAAGTTTAAGCAAAGCTGCCTATGTAGCTAAAGCTAAGCAGCTAGCTATCTACATAGCTACATTAACATTGGCTACATATGCTAAATATCATGTTACTACAGTTAACTTAGCTACATTGGCTTATGTAGTATCATTAATCACATAGCTAGTGTAGCTATGTTAGCTTTAGCTAAAGCTAACAAAGCCAAAGTTTGTCACCACTTGCCTTACTACTTCTAAAACAGGTTGATACAAAAGCGTTTTCTCTGTTTTATATTTGAAATGTTCCTTGGTCTGTAATGTTTGCAATGTAGTTTTTTCATGATTGTAGCTATCAATAAATCTAAATCTAAACTGATAGAATACTGGACCATAAGTTCATGTTTGGACCCCTACCACAATAAACTTCATTATCACAGAAAATTACATAATTATTTTACTCTCCTATATTGTGACACTACAGACTTGATGCAATATTGCAATCGTACAGTTACATGATTTTTTAGCCTCAAAACTGGCCGTTGATTCACAGGATTTCTCTATAAATAATAGTTCTAAACCATTTTTTCTCTCCAGGCAAAAAGAGGAGACAGGGATTCTTAATTTGACGATTCAAACTGTAATTCAAATCAGATAGAACACAAGTATTTTTCTCTGTAAAAAATATTAGCAATAATAAAAATAGCAATAATAAATAAAAAGAAAACATGTTAGGAGAATGTTCACAGCTAGTAGATAATTCAGTAACTAAGTAGCTGCTGTCACAAGACTACAGAGTCTATAGGTTTACAATGAAAACATATGAAGGGTATTTTCTGACAATATAAATCATAATTACCTATGTCACATCTATAATGTACAGTATATACAGTTAAACATACATACTGGATGACATTTACATTAACAACTCTAACTGTAAACAGACAGTTGTGGCATCATTCAAGTGTGAATCACACCAAGGTTTCAGGCAGAGTGTCTGCATTTTCCTTTGATAGTATGTGCCATATGTGCCACCTCTCTGTTGGCCCATTTGATGCACCAGAGCCCTTTTCTGTGTCCATCTGTGAGGTTGAGCTTTGCTGAAACTGTTGATGAGTTTGAGTTTCAGGCTCACACCTGACAAGAGAGGGCGTGGAGTGAGAAATATGGGTCTCCCTTAGCTGTCCCGAGTAGTGAAAAGAAGTCAAAGCATCCTTCCTGACCTTAAACAACGGACACGCAGGTTGTAGCGTCCTTTCTGCTAAGTTGTCCGAGCTGATGGCTGCCGATTGGCTGCTCAAACCCCGATGTAATGATGATTGCTGTTGTCTCTGTCCTCTCTGGTCATGGGGACCGCTGCTGCTGCGAGTCACTGGGAGGTGTGGTCTGTTTCCCAGCATGCCCAATGAGGTTTGTGTTGGTCTGTCAGGCTTGTTGTTGCCCTGGTGACAGCTCGGCCCCTCCGATGATCCGTACGACTCACATTCCGACACGTCTCCAAGGGAGCCTGGGAGAGAGCATTCATTAGCATCCAGCATTCATTACATATCTCAGGACCATCTGCAGAAACATGTACAGAGAAATCTATTACCAGTGATGTGGTGGCCGCCGAAATCTTTGCTGAACAGCTCATGCCAGGTGTCCCAAAAATCCTCAGATGGAGCCTCTAAAAAACATCAATAGGATTTTATACTTTGGTAGAATTTATCAGTCTGTCAATAAAACATTAGTCATTATAAATTTTATGCAAGCTTCATCCTCACCAGCTTGGCAAGACGGCATATTCAGGTCTATTTATCAGTTTTAAGAGCTAAAAGAGCTTTAAGAGCAGCTGTTTGTGCAAGCTAACAAAGTTTTCATGTCCTTAAGACCATTTTTGAAACAAATCCAAGGACAACATTTGGGGAATTTACTTTAATCCAGCTGGGAGCTTGACGAGAAGATCAATAGCACGCTCAATGGATATACAGTAAATATAAAGCTGTTGCCAGCAGCCAGTTAACTTCATATAAAAGAGACTGGAAACAAGGGAATGCCTTACTTGTTTCAAATACATGTGTTTTATGTAAATATACATCCAAATGAGATTAATAATTCATATGCACTATAAAATGATGTTGACAAAGCCAGGCTAGTTGCCGCTTTTGATTTTTCATGCAATGCCAAGCTTGCAGGCTGATGGCGCCAGCTGCATCCTATTCTACAAATGTGACAACACCAATCTCCTTCTCCAAGTTTCATAAAGAAACAGGATATGCATTTTCATCAGAATCAATATTTTTTCTTTAAAAGTGGTGAAAAATAGGTGGGAAAAAAAACATGCACTAGGAAGATGTGGATGGATTCTTTTAATATGCTCAAAACACAACGACTCAATGTGCTTCTCTAAAATGTTAAAAATGACCATGGCATAAAAGGAGACTTCATTTGACTCCACTGGACCTATGCGGCACTACATGTAATCTGCAGACACTGACCTCCTTGGGAACAAATTCTGGCGTCCAGAGGAGATGTTACTTACTTAACAATAAATCTAATGAAGGCGTAGCTAGGGATCTAGCAAAACTGCAGAAGATCCAGAAGATCCTGCAAGGCTGTTCAGGCAGAAAACTTAAGCACGCTGATTTCACAACTGATATGCATCAGAATCAAATCACATGACAAACATTCTCTTAATTTGGCAGAGTATTCAAACAGCAAAATTTCTCAAGACAGTCTGGCTGCAGACTGTTTATGATACTAAGTGCCGTAAAACTCAGAACGGAAATACATGCCAAAACTTTTGAAATAAAATCAAACTACACTATCTTTTAGAGTTAGGGCAAGGGTTAAGATGCCAAAAGTTAAAAGTCAAAAACCTAACCTGCAAAACCCAAATACAAAACATAAAATAAAGCCAAATAGTCTGCTTATAGAAAAAAGCTCATCCTCTATGAAAACATTCTAACATAGCCAGCATAGCTTACATCGCTCTGTTAACTGCATAAGTTACATAGATAAGTGAGCTATGTAGCAAATGCAGCTAGTAAGCTAAACTCACAAAAGAGCTGCTAAGCTATTTAGGCAAGTTATCTGCATAGCTCAGCTAGCTTTAGCTATGATTGCTACAGCTCACTTTGCTCAATCTAATTTAGCTATAGATAATGTAGCTATGTAGTTAAAGCTGCCACATAGCTAAAATAGCTTAAGCTAAGCTCACAAGGCATCTATGTAAGCTACATCTCTATGTTATCTGCAAAACTAAGCTAGCTTTAGCTACATTTGAAAAAGCTAACTTAGCTATAGATAACTTAGCTACATCGCAAATGTATCTTAAGCTAAGCTCACAAATCAGCTATGTAAGCTACTTATCTACATTATCTGCATAGCAAAGCTAACTTTAGCTACATTTGCAAAAGCTTATGTTGCAAATGCTGACTTAGCTATAGATAACATATCTACACGACAAATGTATCTTAAGCTAAGCTCACAAAACCTCTATGTAAGCTTCATAGGTACGTTAACTACAAAGCTACGCTAGCTTTAGCTATGTTTGCTAAAGCTCATGTTTGCTAAAGCTAACTGAGTTACATCGGCTTATGTAGCAAGGTTTATTACATAGCCAGAGTAGCTATGCCAGTTTAAGCCTGAAAAAGCTAAAGTGAGCCAACGTTCATGTAACTACATGTAAATGAGTCTATACATTATTTATTCCTGGTTTAGGCCATTTTCTTTCTTTTATTTATGAAAATCATTTACTCTGTAATGTTTGCAATGTGATTATTTCATGAATGCAACTGCCAGACTTTGTTTATGAATATGCCCTCTACACATCACATTTTATACTTTTTTAGTATGAGTTTACCTTTGTCAGTGGAAAGTGTAGGAGAGATGCTGCCTGAGTCGTCCTGAGAACAGCCTCTGACTTTGAGCTGTCCAGATAGTCTGCTGATCCTGTCAGAGAGCTGACCGCTGTCCTCCAGGTGTTTACCAAGCTGTCGATCTGACAGGACAGGAGAGTTGTTGTCATAGGGAGACACCTCTCCACTAGAAGCTTTGATGGAGTCGTTGGATAGGCGTCTGTCAGTCAAAGGGAAGGACTCCTCTGCTCTAAGACAGCCTGGCTCTCTGCAAAACAAGGAAAGCACCTTCAGTTTTTTAAAAAATGCATTTAATATATCCAGGGTGTTATTATTTGGTATTTTTCTCTGTGATCATGAAGAGACTTCAAACTCACGATTCCTGGGAGGCCTTCCTCCGCAATAAATAATCCACAACATCAGGATCAGTTTCAAGCAAACTCATCAGCACTTCATTCTGCAGGTCAGCAGACACCTGGGAGAATGAAAACAAGAGTATATATTAAAGTCTTTAGCTTAATTTCACTTCTCTTTATCAATACACCACACTTAAACTGAACTGACAGTCAGAAAAAGCTTATTATATTCCATGTCAGTGAGTTAATTTCCCTTTTCATAAGTGATCTGTCCCTTTACAATGACATTTTTGATGTTGCCAGTATTTACATAGTGTCTACGTTGCATTACACAAAGCAAACAGCATGCACTTGTCTCCTATAGGGCGAGAATAATTAACAGCAGTTTAGAAAAAGCAGGCGTAATGATGCAGAGCAAATGCCTGACAGTTTTCTGCCCTCTGGCTTCTTTTACAGATCATTTTCAAACACTGCGATAAAGAGCATCAGCACTCAAGTTTCTATTAAAGAGCAGAAAGAATTAAAAAGAAGTGAATCTTGCCCTTGCTCACAATCTTTGCCTTTATATAAAAAATGGAATGACACATATTAACCTCTAAAGTAAGAAATCTCACTTATGAAGCACTTAATATGGTACTCATTAAACTCCATTTCACAAGGTTAAGAACAAACGTAGCATTAATTACTCATACTATGATGCTACTTTGCTGTAACAGGGACTGTAGAGCATACAAAGCTACTGCTTTGATTGTGTGAACTTGCTCTACTCTCTTAAAGAGTTCATGTCATATGAACACTTTGAATGCTCCTTTTGTTTGGAGCAGAGCAGGCTTGCTTACCATGAACAGAGTCTCGTATGTGCAGATCATCCTTTGGACCACAGTGATGATGGCTGAGCTCTCCTCTGCACGGGCAAAACTCTCCACTGCAAACTCTTTGTCTGAGTTCTTCTGTTTGCGTAAAAGGTTGGGTCCAAAGATGGTGGCTAAGTTGAGTGATGTCATCTTGTTTCCCGTGATCTAAACAGATAAGAAGAAGAGACAAGTTTATTCAACTTATAGTTACTGTAAAAAAGTGAGGGTAGCTAACCTGATTGGAGAAACCTTTTTTATCCCTTTGATCATGTTTTTGTAAACTCTGTTTTTTTGTCTCGTATGTTGTTTTATGTACCATATGTTTTGAAAATGTGTCATAATGAATATTTTTAACCAACAATCTTCAGAAATTAACTAAATCTTAATCAAAAGCTACAGGAGAGGATCCAAAATGCTGGAGGCAGTGTGGGAGTCAGAAAGCCAATCATTGTAAAAGTTGACTTTTTGTTCCAGAACATTTTAATGTTTATTAATGTAGCATTCTTATATCCGCTGGAAAGAAGAAGAGAACTAAGACACTGGCTGCATCCTGACTCCTTCACAACTGAAGAGTGGGAGGATATAGTTAATGTAGTCTATGTTTAAATAAAAGTTTATGTCCCACTTCTTTTACAAATGGACAGATTCTCACAGCTATGGTCAAGTTGGGTTACATATAAACGTCAGCCACAGTGACTTTTCTTGGTATCAAAAAACTTAAAAGTATGACTGTTCCAGATGTTGTCTGATGTTAACCTCCATAAATGAATCTGTAGAGTATAGACAGAATGTATACATAGAGTGCACTATATACTTTAACTTTCTTAAACACTAATTGTTTCTGCTCTACAATCTTACTCTGTGGAAGAAGAAATCTTACTGAGTGGTCTGAATGAATAAATTCAAAAGTGAAGAGTAGCCTGTTGGAATTCCTGTATTGCTGAAATACTAATAAAAACTGAACTAAAAAGAAGCATTTATGCAAAAAAACAAAAAAAAAAACAAAACCTAAACAACCCAGCTGTAAAAACTATATATATGTATATACATATATATATATATATATATATATATATATATATATATATATATTTTTTTTTTTTTTTTTTTTTAACCTTGCCTGCACCAACCATGTGTATTTGAAATAACATATCAACACCAAATAAATACCCAAGGTCTTTTCATGTACTTTGTATCTGACATTAAGCTCCTCATCAGATACATACTAGAGTACTTTAATCTGACATTAATTTAAACACTGGACATCGTATCTCAGGTTCATACCAGGGTCAGAGACAATGCTGTTAGCCAGCTTCAACATGTTATATTGAAACCTTATTTATGTCTTAAGTGTTTGGTGTCAAATCTTTGAAAGCAGAGCAGTTTTGTTATATAAATAGTGTACGGATGCATGTATATGTAGAGGTGGGAGACAAAAATAGTTTCTTAGATGCATTGTGATGGGGAGGTGGAAGATTCTGAATCAATTTATAAAGGTCTGATAATCGATAATTTAAATATGTAATACTGTGGAATAGCTGGAACAAAAAGGTGGAACTGTGACAAGCAGTGTGTAACAACAAGGTTTAGATTACCACTTGTTCATCTGTGAAAAATGACATTTTTATGTTTGTAATATCAGATGTGTTACAAAGAAGGGATACTGCTACCTTTGGTTTGGTGCAATTGTAAATTTCCAGTTTAAACACATCTCCCATTAGAGGATAGTGGAAATTTATCTTTTTTTCTAAACACAAATGTAATGTTTTTATTATGTTTGACCCAGTGAGAACAGAAATGGAAAAAACCGCATCAAAATGCATCAATAACCGATTAAGAATTGAATCGCAGCCCTATAAACCATAATCAAATCAAACTGTGAGGTGCATAAAGATTCCCTCCTCTAGTATTATGTGAGGTTACAGTACAGAAGGACACTGAGAATCAAGACAAACCATGACAGTAAAAGTAGCTGGAATGTGGTGTCTTGTTGGGAGAGCTCTGGGATCTGTTGTTAAACTAAATGGTTGTAAAGATCTAGGATATTTTACCTACACTTACTTTAGGATGCATGTGTATCTCCCATACTGAATTACGCTGCTGGGCTATAAAGAACAGAAGGTTCATAGATTTGATCCCAGAAGTTCAGGGAGACATAAGCTGAGTACCAGGATCTGTTCAACAAAACAGTGAAAAGATCCAATTGTGTAATTGAGTAATCATAATAGCAGAGTTATTTAGATGAAGCAAATTCATTTTTCTCAAATAGTTAAAGAGCTTTCAAGATTTTAAAGCGGTGGATCTTTGCTGTGATGTTAACTCAGTTAAATAGAAGCTCTTGCTTAAGTTTGAATAAAAATGGTTTGAAAATATTCTGTTCAAACCAAACTGAGGACGTTTGTGCGGATCAAATAGAATTTTATGCCTGAATTATGTGTAACGTGTGTCCTTGGGCTGTTAAGATCTGGCATTTTCCCTTTGGCCATCCAGGCTGGTCAAGTTAAAAATATTTCAAGAAAATATTTCAAGTTGTGTGAATAGGGTGAAGTGGAATATAAGTCCTATTTTCTCTATGTTGATCTATGAAAGTTATCATTTCATGAGATAGCTTGTTGAATTTAAATATTGCACTGGCCAGACGAGCAAAACCTGGGATGTCTTATTAAGTTTGATGTGTTTAGACTTGTTCATTTTGTCTTAAACACATGGAAAAGAAGAAGAGGCAGCTTGTCTAGTTTAGTCATTCTATTCTTCTGTTCAATGACAGTGATTAGAATTATTCTACATTCTGATCCTGATTTTTTCATTTCACAAAAAAATCATGGAAGCCCTAACAGGCATGGGCATGTATGTATGACACCATCATTACATAAAAACTTGAAATGAGAATTAAGAATGGAGCCATTTACCTTAGATACTAATGTCATCTGCAGATGTGCATGGGAAAAACTCAAAATGTGATACAGAATAACTTAACATGTCCGACTCTTTCATTGTAGACAAGCACCCTCATTTGCACCCAGGAAATGCTGGGAATGTGTGCCTTACACAACCCTGCCACTATTAATAAGACTGGCTCTCCTGTTTTTGTTCAAAGAGACCATGCTGACCTCTGGTTCACCCTTACAGTATGTATACTCAGGACTGAAGCCAAGAATAAACTGGCCTTACATCTGTGGGAAACAATCTCAATTTTGAGGATTAGTAGTCAAAAGTAAGACCAACACAAAGAGATTAACATTACAACAAAAGGGACATTTGGGTTTATATTATACAGGAAATTGTAAAATTGGGGAGAAGTAAAAGGTCATGCTCACAAAGTTTTCATAAAGTGTGTTTTATGGAAGCTTAGTTTTAGAAACATGTTTTTGGTGATTCATCAAATACCTTAGACATGATCTTTTCTTCTAACTCAAAAATGGCCAATGTTAAGACTGGCTTCCTTTTTTAGGATGAAAATGCTGCTGCAAATGTGTGCCTGCATCACTATGTCACTGCTCATATACTATTTGTGAAATAAATTAGAACATAAGATATAATTAATGTGGCAGCTCAGCTTGTGTAGTTACTGTGCAGCTGGGCGATTGGTAGTGGATGTGCATATTTAATCAAGATATCCACAATGGTTCACCATGCATAATGTGCCGCGCTTCGGCTCAGCACTTCTCTACAAATTAGAGGCTGCAGATGTTACAAACATCTGTCTTACTGCCCTCTGATGGCTGTTAGGATTCATCACAATCTCATTAAACTTGTAAACAGTTTATGTTAAATAGCAAAACTCTGATAGTTGCTCATTTCTTCAACATTTTTGTACTTGTAGATGGAATCAAAAAGATTTTGACCAAAGTATTGACAGCTTGTCTTCTGGTCCCCCAATTGGCCTGTACACCTAGTCTCATTACAGGCCAATGTTTTTTTTACCTCATGTCCCTCGTTGTCCAGGCTGTTTTTGGCATGTGCAGCCACTGTAGACAAAAAGCAAAGGAGGCACTGCAGCGTGTCACTGTGACAAGGAGGAAGCAGAAATATCAGCAGCTGGATGGCGCTCTCTTGGTCTGAATCATCCAGCACTGCAGGGAAGAGGACACTACAATGACGTCAATTTATAACACCTCAAATCCCCAAAAATGATACTGGGGACTTGTTGTTATTTTGGTTGTGTGTTTGTTTCTCATTCTTACACAATGTGTTAATGAAGGCTGTGTAGAGGTCTCTTGTTAGCAGGGGGTCAGGCATGTCTCTGAGGAATTCTTTCAGTAAAGCAGCTACATCATGGACACTGTGCTCCTCGTCCAACTGTATCTCCCATCCTTGGTCAAAATCCTCACGAAGCTGGATGAAATATTGTGATGGTAATTGTCAAAAAATGTTTTGAGTTTAATTAACTGAAATGTAGAAAGCTTTGATAAAACTAAGAAGCAGAAAACATACTTGTCGTACTCTCTTCCTTGAGCTCCCAACACGGAAAATTCCGACTGTTTGTAGCCCTGAAAGAAGAAGATTGCAAATATTATTTCTAATATTCAGTTTTAAGATATTAGAATTCTGTGACTTAAAAGATTATGCCAAACTACATTTGTTACTGAATCTGAACTGCTGCATAAGGACCTGGACAAAATGGGAATTTCAATATCTTGTCTCCTAACTTTGTGATGCAAATATCAGCTCACTGACACCCAGGATTAATGTTATGAACAGAAAAATATGGCATTCTAAATAGATTTCCCTGCCAATTAGACTCACTGTCTCACTACTTTATAACTCCTAACAGGGGTGCTTATGACATGAACAAGGGCAGTGTGAACAGAAGTTCATTAGGCTGAGAAGAAGACAGCAGGAAAATGTCAGACAGCAACGGAGAAAAGTTCAGAGATGAAGCATTATAAGAGGTGATACTAACACTTATTGCAGTGAACAGATACAAAATCTACCTTTTACACTTTTAGGGGAATTGTGTTTGATTTAATTTCAACAGATATGGAGATGCACCATTATATTATTGTATTGTTAATATTCAATTACCTCACTTCATTGTAGCATTTTTTGTTACTTTTATCCATGGCCACATAGACAAGTATCACACATCATGTTTTATATCACAGTGCACTGAGTAATATAGTATAGTATAGTACAGTACAGTATACACCGCATTCCAAATTATTATGCAACTTGGAATTTAGTGTCATAAACATTCAATTTGTCATTTCTCAGTTAAACTCATGGATGGTATTGTGTCTCAGGGCTCTTTGGATCACTGAAATCAATCTCAGACACCTGCGATAATTAGTTTACCAGGTGTGCCCAATTAAAGGAAAACGTAAGAAGGACGTTCCACATTATTAAGCAGGCCACAGGTTTCAAGCAATATGGGAAAGAAAAAGGATCTCTCTGCTGTTGAAAAGCGTAAAATAGTGCGATGCCTTTGACAAGGTATGAAAACATTCGATATTTCATGAAAATTAAGCATGATCATCGTACTGTGAAGAAATTTGTGGCTGATTCAGAGCACAGTGGGGTTCGTGCAGATAAAAGCATAATGAGGAAGATTTCTGCCAGACAAATTCATCAGATTAAGAGAGCAGATGCTAAAATACCATTACAAAGCAGCAAACAGGTATTTGAAGCTGCTGGTGCATCTGGAGTCCCACTAACCTCAAGATGTAGGATCTTCCAGAGGCTTGCAGTCGTGCATAAACCTACTATTCGGCCGCCCTAACCAATGCTCACAAGCAGAAACAGTTGCAGTGGGCCCAGTAATACATGAAAACTCATTTTCAAAAAGTCTTGTTTACTGATGAGTGCTGTGCAACCCTGGATGGTCCAGACTGAGGAGTGGATGGTTGGTGGATGGCCACCATGTCCAATCAAGGCTGCGACATCAGCAAGGGGGTGACGGAGTCATGTTTTGGGCTGGAATCATGGGGAAAGAGCTGGTAGGCCCCTTTAGGGTCCCTGAAGGTGTGAAAATAACCTTAGCAAAGTATATAGAGTTTCTAACTGACCACTTTCTTCCAGGGTACAAAAAGAAGAACCGTGTCTTCCGTAGCAAAATTATCTTCATGCATGACAATGCGTCATCTCATGCTGCAAAGAATACCTCTGTGTCACCTTTGGAGCATCCTCAAGCAAAAGATCTGTGAGAGTGGAAGGCAGTTCACATCAAAACTGCAGCTCTGGGAGGCTATTCTGACATCTTGCAGAGAAATTCAAGCAGAAACTCTCCAAAAACTCACAAATTCAATGGATGCAAGAATTGTTAAGGTGATATCAAAGAAGGGGTCCTATGTTAACATGAAACTTGGCCTGTTAAGATGGTTTTGATTGAAATAGCTTTTGATTTCAGCAAAGATGACCTCCTAATGCTGCAAATTCAAAAAATGACCATTTTCAGTTTATTACAACCCACAAAATGTTTTGAAACTCTGTTGTGCGTAATAATTTGGAACAGTGCATTTTGAGTTTTCTATTTTTGAAAAAAAAAAGTTATCATTGGGAGGTTTGTTCAATTAAATTTGAATTATGCTCTAACGGTTGATTACTAGAAAATTATACTGACTATCATTTGCATCGACTATTTAGGAAAATCAGAGAAAAATATCATTTGCATACAACAAAGAAATAATCTACCAAACACAAATTTCCTTATTTTTAGTGCTAAGTTTGTATCATAAACAGAATATTCTTCATGTACATTTTAGCTTTATGTACCATATTTTTCCAAGTGCTGGCAGCAGAGATCCACTACCCTGGGCACCTGTCTGTAAATAGGGTTGAGGCTGAGCTTTTTGTCATGCCGTTTCTTCCTGGTGTCGGTTGACTCTGTTGGCAGAGAGAGCTGGAGGGCCTCCAACAGGCGAGACTGGTTATCATCAAGGTCTGTGATGCAATCCACAGATACTCCTCCCTGTCAAGCAGATGTGTGACAATCATGCAGAGACTGCTGTTAGTAATGAAATGCTGCACAGCCATTTAATGTCTGCTTCATCCACCCACAGAGATAATATCCTAAAAGGTCACAAACCCCCAGAGAAATCTAGTGTTGCATGCATAATCAGACATTTCCCGTTGCTTTAGAGAGTGTCAGGTTTATCGACTGAAGAGCCTACCCTCCTGTGTGTCCGAGGGGCTGTTTCTGGTGTGCTGGGCAGAGGTGAATCATTAGGAGTCTCAGAAGTGGAGCTAAGTGAGGAGTTGCTGCTGGAGAGCTCCTTGTTGGTTCTTTTTAAGCCGGAGGTGAGTTGGAGGAAGGATAGCATCAATTCAGTGGGGTCGCTGTGCTCCTCCTGCGGCGGGTCATGCTTCTGCTTGTGTGTGTGGTCGTTGGATATGACCTGAGACAGCGGTATGCCAAACGCCTGGGGCAAGGTCTCTGTGGGAGGGGAAGGGTGAGACAGGGAGACTTAAAGTTCATCTTGTTAGCTCTGAGTCAAATGGGAGATATTGAATAAGATATGTAAGTCTAGTTGTGTATTTTACCCTCTGGACCTTGTGTTTTGTTGCATTCATTCACTCTATTCAAACTTGAACTTTAAAATAAATGCCAATATTGAGTGTGCACAGTGCTCTGTAGTTCTCACTCAATATTCAGAGTCAGGGAGCGCATACTTTCTGAAGTGCCTCTGTAAACAGACAGATAGAGGAAAGAGGAAAGAGAAGGCTGGCCATGCCGGAGGACAGGCTGTAATGAATGAGCCTCCACTTAAGATTGTTTTTGTTATTTCCCCCGACTGCCTCTCTGACAGAGAACATCACTTTCCTGCCAGACTGTTACAGCAGGCAGTGCTGGACGATCACAGCTCCCGCTGAGACTTCCTTACTGTGCTGTAGATTATGATCAGTCAGTGGTTCTCTGCCATAAACAGCTGAGAATGACTGCTTCACTGTGTCTATATACACTGAGTTCCAGCTAAGAGTGTTTGACAGAATCCTCTCTAGTCTAAGAGAATGATAAAGCTAGTAGCTAATCAATAAAATAAGCCTTACCTTTGTCTTTACTCTTTTCTTTGGATAATGAATCCAACTTCCTCCTGAGCGACTTCTTGTGCTTGTGGCCATCTGAAAAGTGAAGGGTCACTGAGTTAAATAAAGAGGAAAGAATGCAAATCTGGGATTACACAGTCAATTGCACTTTGTATTAGGCAGATAATCTGTCTCTGTGAAAATAATTGAGTAGCATTTTTTGCAATCAATTATTTTCAAATAAAAGGAATTAAGCAATTTCTGCTGGTACTTGTATTTTAGAGCTCTGCCTCTCAACTGCATTGGCCTCAGGACCAAACACCATCTCCTTAATGAGAACTTGTGGCCTGAATTTCTGAATTTCCAACCGCTCAAATGAATTTAATGAAAACTGTGGTGGTTTGGTAATAAGATGGAACAACACATATGATTAAAAAGAGGGGGCAAAACATTTTACAAAGCATATTACTACAGAGAAATGCTGAGAGATCATGCATGTTTATTGGAGTTGTAAATCTTTAAGCAACACACAATAAGACTAAATTCCAATTCTAGGGGTCATGATTCAATTCAAAATTGAATTTCATTTCAAACCAATTCCTGATTCACAAAACATCTATTTTTTATAAAGAGGAGCTAATTTGCAGGTGCAGGTGGCTTAGTGGCAACCAGGTTCAAGTCTGGCCTGTAGCTCTTCACCTACATTTCTCTCTCCCACTCTATCATCCCCATTTCTAACTCTATGTATGGCCTTCCTTTATAAAAAAAGGCATAAAAAGCTCAAAACATATCTTGAAAACTGGGTTCTTACTTCAGCATCTCCTATAGTTTGCTTCGCAATAAGGAGCTGTAAATTATCTGACATTTAAAGACTTAATAAAATATTTTCAATGCCTTTTAAGCATACATTTGCGGCATTTTTATTAGCTGATTACAAAAATGTAAATAAAACGTATAACAAAAATAACATTAATCTGCAGAAAATGCAAAATAATTTCTAATGAAATGTGTGAATGTTTTATTGTTTGTTGTAGGTACGACATTAAAAACAAAACATTTCACATTTTGTCTAAAATGTGCTTTGCAGATATGTAATCAATGAAAAACTGAACACAAGGGCTCTTCACGTTTTCAAGATGAGCATGGTCGATTAACATGGTCACCTTTTAAAAACTGGTCTTTGATTGGAAACAGACAATATCTGGTTATTTGTATTAGCTGTCTCAGTCAGCAGTGGTTGGCTGTTCTGCTTGTTCCAGCTCTGGATGGTCATGTTATTGTGTGGCTTTTGACACATTCCTGAAGTAGGCGCCACTACTTTTGTTTAGCACCCTTAGCAAACACGCTGGACCAGGCGTCCTATTACCTGGGGGTTGTGGAATCAGTGAGTCTTCACACATTTTTGGTGAAAAAGGGACATGCTGAGTAATAAAGCTGGGCAACTAATCGTAACTTAGATTAAATCACAATATGGCCTCTGCAATTTTCAAATCACTGAAGGTGCCATATTTCTTAACCTACAACGTGTGTCAAAATACCGGTTTAATTCTAAAAACTGCAGCAAAGTTATGCTCTACACATAATGCAAACATGCAAGTGTCAATTTTTCTCAAGAGTATTTTGGGAAAAGTCCTACTGTATTTGTTTTTGTAGATTTTTCTCATTAAAAAATATGAATTACATAAAATGCATCATTCCATGTAATACAAAAAAAATTATACAAAAGTTGCATCAGGAGTCAAAATAACCACAATTATCTATTTTTCGAAACTGTCGAGCCCTAGTTTAACCAATCTATTATTGTGTTGGTTAGATGATTCACTGCATTTGTTTGCCTAAAAAGACTTTACACGAGGAACTTAAAAAAAATAATAATTCCATTATAGGGAGAAAACATTGCAGTTAGATTATTTTCCAAAATTGTGCAACCTTACTGAGTAACTCACCGCTCCACAGATATTACAGACAGTTAGTCATTGTGTCAGACACAGTCATGTCAACATTACCAGTGCATCCAATGAGCCATACTTCTGCTAAATCTGTGCACCAGAGAATTTAAAGATGTTAGATGAAGGAAAACTAGCAGCTGTGTTTAAATTGGCTGAAAATGCACTCAGGGTGTAATAAAGAGTATTTAAAGACATAAATTTATTGGGCATTTAGAACTGATTCAGAACCGTAGAAATGATGAATTGCGATTCTGACCTGGATCATTTTTTTGCTATTAATGCTTACATTTTATTTTAATCCATTTGGCATACACAATTGCTAAAATAAAATCGACTCTCCCTCAGTCAGATATAGAATAGGTAATCCACGCCCTCAATTTTTCCCATCTTGACTAATGTAATTCTCTCCTGTCTGGTATCAGTCAAAAAGCTCTTTTTCGCCTCCAACTGAAACAAAATGCAGCAGCTAAGCTTCTAATTGGTTTATAGACAACATCCCACCCCAATTTTAGCATATTTCCTGTTAGTTTTAGAATCAATTAAAAGATTTTACTCATCACTTTTAAAGCACTAAAGGGTCTGGCTCTAATCTATATAGTAGAGCTTTTAACCTCTCCTGGTTGTTCCACAGTCAAAACTTAAAACTAAAGGTTATCTTCCATCAGGACTCCTCGACTTTGGAACGACCTACCTGAAGAGATATGACATGCAGAATCAGCTGCTTTGTTTAAATCACTTCTTCAACTGCCTTCTTATCTGGTTTTTATATTCTAACAGATTTTTTTATGAGCCTTTTCATTATTTTGCATATTTCAATTCCTCTTGATCTGTCAATCCTTTTCTTTTACCTTTCCTTGTTTTCTACTTTAACTACTATATTTATTCATTAACACCTTTATATTTATAGGGCCTAATTTTACTTGGATTTTTCCGCTAAATTGATATTTTACTGTTTTACTGGCTCTTGTTCTGTTTCTCTTATCAGATTTGACTGCTTTTACCCTCCCTTTATGGTTTTACCTCTCCCATTTTTACCTTTCCATGCCTTTTTAACTGCTCCATTCTTACATTTTGGTCCTGCTGGTCTCAACCTGTGTAGAAGAGTAACTGTATTGCCTGGGTTCCTATTGTTTTTATGGTACCTATGAAGTCATGTGATGTCTGCGCTCTACTAATCTTTGATGATATAGCTTGCATGGTGTCTTATAATGCCTGCAATCTAATGATGTCTGTGATGTCATGGCTTGATTGCTATCTTTTCCAACATTCAAAACCCCCTGAAAACTGCTCTGTGACCCACAATTAGGTCCTGACCCAGCAGTTGAAAGCCACTGTTTAAGAGGACATTCTGGTCTAAAATTCAGCTTGGAAAAAAAGACAGTAAAGTTAAAGGGAGTAGTCTTTATCATTGTTTTTGTGTGTGTATGTGTGTTCATGTTGGTGTGCTTTAATACATTTAGGAATGCTGATGTGGCAGCCCAGGTCGCGATCCCGAAGCAATCGCCTGAAGGCCACTTCCTGGAGGCGGACCCTCTCCAACTCTGAAAGGCTCTGCAGCGGGACGGGCTTCAGGCCAATGCTGCGTCCTGACAAGCTGTTCCAGGTGAAGTCACCCTGAGGAGACACATGTACGCAGTTATTCAGCTAACACATCAGAGGCATCCATCACTGCTGTCACGTTCTCAGTTCACAACCAGTCACACCCTCTGCAGACTCTCAGTTTGCCTAAACTGACAGACACCCTCGCTTCACTTGTCACCTAAGCACAGAAATGACATTAATTTTCAGCTGTTTTTCCATGACTCTGACAGCTAACACTGTTGGAGGCGATTTTAGAGGATGATATATGGAAGCAAAAGCTGAATTTATCAGACTTTACCTGAGGAAGAAGCATGATATATTCAATTGATGGCCCATAAAAGTATGCTCTTAAATAATGCAAACACTCTCACCAGCCTCTTTTAAAGAAAATATCTCATCTTTATTCTGCCCCTTCTCTGTGTGATAAATTGCATGAGGCTGCAACATTATTTGGGTCCATGCTCTACTGATTTCTGAATAACCTTGGATACTTCATCAATCAATATTCATCAGTAAACTTTTATAAAGAGCAGCTGTGAAGTTTTAGCACTGTACTAATGACAAGGCAAATAATCTTGTTTGCAATCCTCAACATCAGAGCATCCTCATGCTGCAGATTACATAGCTTTGATCCACCTCAGTCAAGTCAATCAGATGAGTCATGTCCTAAAGAGGCTTAGTAACTCATAATTAGGATAAAGCTTACACTAAAGGGGATCTCTTTCATTAAATGAGAATTAGGACGATGCAACAGAAGCTTAGCTTCCAGTACAAATACAGTATGAACAAGTACAGTGTAAACATTTATTAAGAATGTGACATGATAAGCGTTTTCCTGTGTTAATGTGTTTTCTGTAGACCATCAGTGCTTCTAGAAAGAGACAATAAAGCCCTGAATGCTCTGCAATGAAGTGTGTTAAAAGACTAACACTGACACTGTACAGGAAACACTATGCAAACAGTATATTTCAACATTAATATTTACAATATAGCAATAGATTTTAAAAACATAAACACTTCACCCTCTACAGATGTTAGCTCATGGCAGAATGGCTGGACAGAAATCTCACTTGCTTTTCTTTTGATATTTACTTACTACTTCTCTTCTGATGGCTATCTGTGTTATAAATGAAGTGACAGTAACGAGTGAATTTCCAACAAATTGAGCGTACTGTGCTGTGCTCTACTCAAGGGATATTTTGTCTCTTTTTCTAAGCATGCCGACTGATGATTGGGACACAAATGAGCAGCAGAGAGTTACAGTAATGTTGACCCTCCCATTTCTTCAGACATTCCTCTTGTGTTATTACATGGGAGTGGAAACATGCAGTCTTCCTATTAGATATGAGAGTAATCTGGGTTCCCACAATTTATCTTAGTCAGTGAAGTGACATCATCAAATTATCAATCAAATTCCAAATAGTCTGATGAAATAAACCCTTTAAAAATGGCATAATTAGGGGTTGAATCACTCATGACAGTATGTCTGAGTGCGTAGCCTAATGTCACTTGGGTAGAACTGCACTGATTGTGAAAATTAGGGCCAGTGTTTGAAATGACAAATGATAGTGATATTTTTCATCAACTCTTTGGCATAAGACTCCCACTATGTTGATATATTCACTTCTAACCATGAAAACAGATGGACTGACCAGTCAATCTACATCCTAACCCTCACCTATGATCATGAGCTTTGGGTCACAATCACAGAATGCAATCACAGATACAAGTGGTCAAAATAATTTCCTCCAAAGGGTGGCTGGGCTCAGCTTTGCAGATAAAGCCAGTTGAGGTGGTTGGGGCATCTCATCAGGATGCCCTCTGAGTGCCTCTCTTTGGAGGTCTTCCTGAAAGAAAGAAAGAATTGGAAAAGGTTGCTGGGGAAAGGGATGTCTCAGCTGACTTGCTTAACCTGCTATGCAAAACAACCAGGGGCGTTTCTAGACACTTCGGAGGCAGAAGGCACCCCGTTTTTGTTTTTCATCCTCCTCTTGCTTTTTCTTTCTTTCTGCATGGCGGAAGGATGGATTTGCTCAATAGCTGTGATCAATTATTGTCATCTATCACAAATACACCACTAGTCAGCAGCCGGCTTGCTTGCTAGTGGCTAGTAGGGGGTCCCATAAGGGGGATTCTCGATGTGTTGTGGTTGCAGTGTTTAGAGGGGATTCCATGCTGTCAGATTCCAATGTCAGCTGTCTCTGGGAGGCCCTTTGGAGGCCCTAGGCAACTGGCATGGTCGCCTACCCTATTGTGACGCTCATGAACACAACCTCTGATGAACAGCAGGGCCAATGTTGGCCGATACAGATATTACACCAATTCATCAGTGCAAGTAACAAAACTACTTTTGGACTAATCCCACTTATTTAAAGTGTGAAATATACAATTGTAGAAAAGATACTCAAATAAACTCCTTTAAATAAGAGTTATTGTTTGTGGTTTGTTAATGGATGATACCTAGGAGTTACCTTTGTGTAACTAAATCTCAAATTTAAAATTTGTGGAAGTCAAGTTGTAAAGAGCTGATCCCAGAAGGGATAAAAGTTAAAGTCTTGGTTTCTTATCCAACAGAGCTCATGAGAGAGAGATGTTTTTGCTTTATTTCACTGATGAGGCCAGTGAAATGAAATACCATGACCACAAATTTCCTCCACCCTAGAGTACTGCAGCCCCCCAATACTTTTCTTCTATAGGTGTAAAAGAATCATGACTCTGCTTCATATTATTTTAAAATGTAATGATCAATAAATGAGATTTTTTTCAAAGTAGTTACCCACTTTAAAGCACACTAGGGTTGCTTTTCCTTGGCTGCTCAGCACTTAACTTGAATGTATATGTACACAAAGGTTTGCTGGCACTTCCTTCAATTCAATAAAAGAAAACAGAGGCAGTTCAAACAATATAGCAAGATTAAGGCTCAGATTACATCCATCAAATCCACTTGAACTACACCATATGGGGCAACATTATTTGGTTTCCTGACCATTACACCATCAGGGACTGTAATGACATTGTATTCAAATATTTGCACTTTAATATGGACATGCCACCCCCTCACCTTTGCAGTTATAACAGCCTCCACTCCTCTTGGGAGGCTTTTTTGGAGTGTTTCTGTGGGATTTGTGCCCATTTACTCTGTAGAGCATTTATGAAGTCAGGCACTGCACTGAACTTACTGGTTGAAGATGTCAGCCTGGCATCATAATATGACACCAAAATACACAAAATGACACTACACATTATAGATGACATAAGCCCAACATCAGTAAAAGCCTCACCTCAATGACATGCACTGAAATCAGCTTGAAAAAATTACATCAGCATCACACCACAAAATGTTGTCAACCACGGATGTGACAGACATTCACAAAACTAAGTTGCCACAATAGATTAATTCACAGATTTTGTATTTGGATGGTACCTACTGTCAATCCTTTATCTTTGTCCCAATGATAAATGCTCTCATTATTTCACTACACTGCCAACAGAGTGATGAACAGCTCCCTCTAAAGGCTTTATAGGTTCCTGCAATTTAGTGCCATCTCAGAGGAACAAGCCAGAACAAGCTCTTGTTGCATGTCTGATCAGGCTGTTTTGTCATTTATAAAGGTATTTCCCCAAGGCTGTTGCACTTAATCAAAATTAATGAACTCACTCATTATAAAGATTCTTACAAAATCAGCATCTTTGACAGACTTTTCTTTTGTAAACTGTGAAAACAGAAAGAAGATGACAATAGGGATCAGTTCATGAGTGTTTTTTTTTTGTTTGTTTGTTTCTTGTCTTTAACATTAAAGATTTAATCAAAAGAAAAAGTTTTTCATAACTCAGAAGATTTTTATGTCCAGAAGCTAGGACAAGAACATCTCAAAATGAAATGCAAAATCTTTTTAAATGAATCTAACCAATGCTGGGCACTTATGTGGATCGCAGCAGTGATCCACCACAGTCTTATTAAACATTAGGCCTGTCATGCCTGTTTTCTTGACAATCTAAAAGCCAAAATCCATGAAAGATGAAAACAACAATGCAATGAGCTGGGCAGATAAACACAGGAGATACCTCAGATCAGAGGTGGAGTGGTTCACTGGGGTCACTCTTACTTTAATAACGCCTGCATGTTGATGTTTTACCTGTTTAAATAGTGTCCAAAAATCCATAAGGATCCGATCACTTTAGACTCTCACTGCTTGATCTTTTGCTTCCTCTTATATGTATAATATCATATATATGATATTATATATCTTATATAAAAGTATCTGAAGCATTTTCATTGACAAACAATGCTCTCTCTAAACATATTAAATAGTGAGTTAAATTTTTGAGTTTAATATAATAAAGATACCTGTGAAAGAGCCAAGAAAGCTAAACCCAAGACAGTAATAGTTAATAGTGATAATACATGTCATTTCTGCAACCCTACATAGTTGCCTGAGAGTGGCATAGTGTCAAACTGTGATTCGCCATCTATGTTTACATCTAAACCACTGTTTATTTTCACTCTTATCACACACTAACTAGATGTCTTGGTGCTTTGGCTTGAAGCCATCCGCTTTACCTCTATTTTATGCAAACAGATGGCCCCCTGTGAGAGGAAATATGTGCCTGAGGGACTCTAGCCAAGCATCAGGTCATGCTGCTCTTCTGTGAGAATTACAAAGTGGAGGTGCTCTTCATGTAAACCAGATGTCTCTTTCTTCCATCTCACCTCAGACTACCGAACCTGAGTGCTCTTATACGGCCCAGTGCTATTCCACCTATGGGAAATACTGGGTCATTTAAAACTAGATCTACCGCCTGGAATGTATATGCCTTTGTGAAGTTCACAGTTGTCAGACAGTGAAAGTACAGTGGTGGATCAGGAGGAAGGCTGTGGTAGTATCAGTGGTAGTGTGTTTCATATAAATTTTATATGGTGAATTCAGGGTCATCTTTAAATCTCTGTCTTCTATTTACTTTTTTTTTGCCATGAATTTGTAAAAAAAAAAAAAAAAAAACTTCTGTAACACTGAAAATGTGTAGTTACACGGAGGGATTAAAGACACTTTTGTGGAAACGCATCCAAAACTATCTTTCTAGTCATATTTGGAAGACTGGAACAGAGCCTTTGAGCAGATGGATCAGATCTTAAGGCTACTGAGAGCATTTGATTCTCAATATTTGCCATGAATGAGTTCAAATAGTCCTTAAAATTACAATTTTATTGAACATATGTTACTGGGGTGAGGCAAGGTTGTTGATTAGTTTAAGATAAAAAAGCAGGATTTGTTGAGGCATTTCTGACTGCTAGTTGCAAGCAAAAAGGCAAGATATCCAACACCTTTTGTATTTAGGGCTCTGCACACGTTGAGCGGTTAGGAAACACTTATTTGGAGCTTTGAAAGGGCACAGAAATGTCTAAATGTTCATAATTATTTCATACCATAAACCAGCAGTTCTCAACTGGTCAGGCATCAGGACCCACTACAGCCTCCTTAAGAGGGAGTGTGACTAAATTTGTTGAAAATGTTTAAATTTAGAGAGAATATTTCAGATTAGACCTTAAAGCAAATGGAGCATGCACCATCATATTTTACTCCATTTTCCTAAGACAGCATGGGAATTTAGTAATAGAAATTTGGTAATGATAAAATAATTAATTTATAAATACATCTCCTTGTTACCTTGGGAAAACCAGCTACATTATCCAATGAAAAAGAGATAAATCAGACGAAACCTGGAGAAAAAAACTTAAATTTACTCCTCAACATAGGAAAAATACAGTTTCACTGAATTCACTGTATTTTTACTGTGCACTTGCCACATTTTCTTTTTACTTGCACTCATTTGCAACCCATTGAAAAGGGCTTTGTGACTCACTTCTGGGTCATGACCCACCAGTTGAACTCCACTGTCCAACACAATTTAAGCACGGTCCAAATCAACCAAAATTATGCCTTCTCTCCACCAGTATAAAACAGCCTTATTCCAATTATAGACACAAAACATGGTCATCTTTTTACTGGTACTGTTGCAGAAGTACATCGATTCAAAGTTCTTATTGACAATTTTATAACCTTACTTAACCCAGATGACTGGTTCATAAATCCACTGATTGAGGGTACATTTCACATTTATCTGGGAAACATCCCATACAAATCTCTTAAAAGACGTTCACAAACATCATGACCTTGACTAATGACCTTTAACCTCAAATCTAACCACTTCATCCTTAAGGCTGAATGAACATTTGTGCAAAGTTTAAAGAAAATTCCAAAAGTCCTGTGAAGATATTGCATTCACAAGAATGATCTGGGAAGCAAGGGGTGAACATGAGGTGGGATTATTATTATTAATTAAGAGTCAAAAATCATGCAAAGTTGGAAGAGAATATAAATCTGTATTTAGGTTTATTGTATGACAGGTCACTGTGTTATGAACCCCTAAATCTAATTTCAGCCAAATAAAACATCTCGAAGTTTGTAAAATTAAGCTTCAAAATCATGAAAAATGAGGCAGTAAAATCTGCTCCAGGACTGTGTGGGCGTCTGTTGAATGAGCTTAAGCCACGCCCACTCAGATTTAAAAAAATGCTACAATCTGACTGGAGGAAAGCTCTCATGCTATTAGCCTGCCTATTTTTGACACTTTTATCAAGCTGTTTGCAATTTTTTGCCCGTTTTTTCCCTTTTTTGCCACGTTTTGTCCTTTTAAGCTGCCTTTTGCAATTAAGTGCCACTAATTTCCAATTTTGCAACTCTATGATGCTTTTTGACACTTTTTTTTTTACACTTTTGGACCATTTTTGCCACCTGTATCTTATTTTTTTGCCGCTTCTCACACATTTTTACTACTTTTGTCACTTTTCTCCCCTTTTTGACATTTTTACCCTGCTTTTCACAATTTTTTGCCAATTCTCACCCATTTAAGCTGCCTTTTGTAATTAAATGCCACTAATTTCCAATTCTGCCACTCTATGATGCTTTTTGCCCATTTTCCCCACCTTTTTCTAACTTTTGCCCATTTCAGTCCCTTTTCACTCCTTTTTCTCAATGTTTTTGACACTTTTGGACCATTTTTGCCACCTGTATCTCATTTTTTGCCACTTTTCACACATTTCTGCCACCTCTTTTTGTCACTTTCTCCCCTTTTTGACACTTTTACCCTGCTTTTTGCAATTTTTTGCCCCTTTTTGCCCACTATTCCCAAGTTTTTTCTGATTTTGCCCAATCTAGTCACTTTTCACTCATTTTTTGCAATGTTTTTGCCACTTTTAACTCATTATTTGGTCACTTCCCACCTATTTTTGACACTTTTCTCTCAATGTTTGCCGCTTTTTGACCATTTTTGCCATCTTTAACTTGCCACTTTGCCACTTTTCACCACTTAGATTGTGGCTCTTGCAAATGAATTTTTTTTTAACAATTTGGCTCTTTGGGTGAGCAGAGTTTGGTAACACTGCTTTAAATGATCCATAGACCACTGTGGCTGATAGATTTGGCAATTTTACCTCACAATGAACAGAAAAACAGCATTCAAGTGAATGTTAACTTTCAATAAAAGGCAATGACATCAGTCACATGTAGATCTCAGTGTTATCACATGTTTACAGCAACCATATTCCAACATATCTAGTGTGTTACGACACAAATTTTGGATTTCACTTTACAGGGTCTTTAAAGATATTCCAATCAGTCCTGATGGACTATGTAGGGACAGACAGAAAATATTTATACCTCCAGCTGCAGAAATCCCTCGCATGTAGGCATGATTACAACTCTGAGACTTTTTAAAAGGGGACCAAAGATGTGTTTCCATGCTGGAATCCCACTGCTGTTACTTTCCTTTTAGTGATCTTTTGAGTCATACACACTGAAGTTACAGTATAACAGAGCACATACCAGCCTTGTCTCCAATGTGCTCTATTACACTCTCAGCACTCTGAAAATCCCTCATAGAGTCACTTTCACAAGAGGCCTTGATAACTTGAGTTGAATAACATCAAGCACTTCTCATTAAAAGTGGTTGATGTGTGGAATGGGTCCTTTCATTGGGCGGAGGCGCAGCAGAGTAGGAAACGTTTTCAGCCTGACTTCATCAGTGTTGTTGGACGGTATCTTAGATACAACTGTCCTCAACTGAACTATTCGCACACCCAGAGAATGTGACTTTCATTATGGACTTGGAATAAAGTTTGCACACAGCAAGTCACCTACTTACTGCCGGTATAAGTCAACAGCGTCATCATGTGTGTCAGGCAGCATCAAACACCTCAGATGTCAGATTTTAATGCAACTCTACAGTTACAAGTACAGTCTTCAAATATCAAAAAGGTCTGGTGTTAGTTTTAAAAAATCTGCAGTTGATCCCGGTGGAGGGAACATTTTCCTACTAACAATAGCTTAGCTTCTCTGAGCACTGTAGAGTCTGCAGCATCCAGACACCCCCCTAAGTGATAAATCACATGGAATATCCTCTCTGACACGGAGCTGTCTTCACTATTAATCAACTTCATTTAGATTTACTGTGATTACATTTCAAACAGCTCTGGCTGTAGGAGCTGGCTCCTTGTTTTAGTAAGGGAGATCAGGTAGCTGGTATTCATTACAAGCCTATTATAATGTCAAGTCTTTAACAGGTTTCCATTAAACTAAACAAACAGTGTTACCATGAGGACAAGTACAAGCACTGCAATACAAATAGACTTAAAGTAAAAGCAGACAACACAGATAATACGATATATCTGAATAGATTTATCAGATGCAAATGACCATGTAATGAATTTAAAACATATTTGCCCCTCTTTTATGCTAATTGCATGACAGGGAACCTCTTTATGAAGACAAGACTCTATATTTCTTTAACAATGTAGAGTGGCACTTAGGGAAGTATTCTATATCCATGAACTTGATATAAAATACAGCAATGCATCTTGAAAATCACTTCAATAAATATTTACATGAAAAGTTGAGAAACTGTAGGTACCGACGGCAAAAATATGCAAGTTAAAATAAGTTACTATATAAATATTCACCCCCTTTGAAGTGACTGACCTGATTCAACAGAAGTGCCAATTTGTGCTAGCAGTCTCGCAATCAGTGATATAGTGATCACCTGAGTGCAGTGGATGTATCTCAAGTGACTGTAGTATAAAAACACCTGTGTCTGGAAGATCCAGTCACTGGTTATTTAGTATTCCTAGCTACCATTGCACCATGAGGACAAAAGAACACTCCAATTAACTCAGAGAAAATGTTACTGAAAATAATAAGTCAGGGGATGGATACCAAAAAAATCCAAGGCACTGAACATCCCCTGGAGTTCAGTTAAATCCATCATTAAGTAACAGAAGTGATATGGCACAAGTGTAAATCGGCCTATATCAGGCTGTCCTCACAAACTGAGTGCAAGAAGGAGGCTAGTGAGAGAGGCCACCAAGACACCTGTGACTATAGGAGCTACAAGCTTCAGCAGCTGAGATGCATACAAAAACTGTTGTCCAGGTTCTTCACCAATCAAAGCCGTATGGATGGAAGGCCGTCAAAGAGAAAGCCACTGTTGAAGAAAACTCATATTACACATGTGGGACACTCCATGATCAAGTTAAAAAAATAAAATTCTTTGGTCAGATGAGACCAAAATGGTGCTTTTTGGCCATCCAACACGATGCTATACCACAAACACATCATCTCCACTGTGAAGCATGGCGATGGCAGCATCATGCTGTGGGGATGCTTCTCAGGAGCAGGTCCTGGAAGGCTTGTAAAGGTAGAGGGTAAAATGAATGCGGCAAAATAAAGAAAAATCCTGGAGGACAATCTTATTCTGTCTGTAAGAGAACTACGGCCTGGGAGAAGATTTATTTTCCAGCAAGACAATGGCATCAAGTATACAGCAAAAGCTACTCAGAAATGGTTTAAAGACAACAAAGTGAATGTTTTGGAATGGTTGAGTGAAAACTCAGACCTCAATCTAAAGAAGGGAGTAAAATTCCAGTGTTGGGATGTGCAGGCCTGACTGAGACCGATCCACAAAGACTCAGTGCTGTGATTGCAGCCAAAGGTGCATCTACTGACTGGAAGTTAATTTTTATGCTATCACTTCTTTTTGCATTATATATTTAGATTTTATCGATGTTACTTTATATAAATCGAATTCATTAGTTTTACATAAAGGAGGGTTATCTGTCAAAGTATTAAAATTACATTGACCATGACTGATTTTAAAACAATTTATAAAAGGGTAAAACATCCAAGGAGGAGGTTAATGCTTTTTAAAAACAATGTCCTTATGTGAGAAAATAAGTTGATTTTTTTGGGTGAAGAGCTGCTAAGCACTTGCCAAAAGCAACAAAAATTTCCAGTGCCACTTCTTTCAGCATACATGAGCAAGTTAGAACAAGCTGTAGTTCCTGCTGACATCATTTAAACGAAGAGGAATTAGTAAAATCATCAGTCTTGTAAGTGACGCAGCTATCAAACTAGAGCATGACTGGGTCACACGTGAAGCTAAACTGTTTGTCCACTTAGTCACTGACATGGTGATGTTGCAATAGCCTACCAAGGTCTGAGGCGATTTAGCTTTTATATTTGAACAATTCCCGAAATAATGCTATGGTTGTATTAAATGTAAAGCAATAAAGTTTGAAAAGGTGTTCCTTTAAGATCAAATAGTACCGAGAGTGTTGTCCTACTAGGCAGGCTGCATCATCCTTAAGAGAATTCCAGCCTCTTCCGGAATTTGGTCACTATATAGCTCCAACTTTAAGCCATGTGCTCGTGTTTTTCACTTAAAGATTTTTTTTTAAATTAGACTGAAATGCAAAACTTCAAAGGAAATTCGTTAGTTAATATGTGAAAGTAAGAAAAGTTAATAGACTCACGCGACAAACTGGAAAATCATTCAAAACAGCTAAATTGACGCCTCCTTCGTCTACAAGCAACGGTATTTAAACACAACATTAGCAACCTTCTTCAAGCTTTGTGGCACGTGTGGCAAACAAACTGACGACAGCTCCTGCACCCACACGCCACCAGGTCACTCACCTTGCACGTCGTCTCATTAACTTCAGTCCCATAATGTCGCATCAGCGCCGGGTCCAAACTCCTCGTTTGCCTCAGTCTCCGCTTGGAAATGATTTTAGGGCTCAGGGAGCACGAGAAAACACTGCTTAACAATCCCTGAGCGGACATTTCTCGTTTAAATTTTCAGTTTGGGGTTCAACGAAGAGTTACAGAGATTCATGTCCTCGTCACAAGTCTAAACGCAGCGAAGGAGCAGGGAAGGTCTCACAGCAGCAGCTGGTCCCACGCGCGTCACTGTCATATTATGAAATACGCGCGTGGAGTCCCCTGGTCGCTTCCTCCTCCTCCCACATACTCCAGTTCAGCTCACTTGCATATCAATACCTCAAGTTGAGAGCAAAATTAACTTCTCGAAAACAACACAGCGAACAATTAAGCTAAGGATTCACTCGAGGCATTGTGAGGAAAAACCCTCAAGCCTTTTATCTCCTAATGACACATTTTCGCTTAAATTTGAATTTGTCCTGCTGTTAAACTGTTGCTGAATTATAATGCTCAGCAGTTTGAGTAAACACCAGGTCTGCCATGCTTTAAAATCAGATTCAAGTTTCTTTTTTTCAAAACAAAGAATGTTAAATGTGCCACTAACAAAACTGTTGTAGAGAATAAACAGCAGAGGTGTTTATTTAATTTAGAATAATTAATTCTATTTAAATACTTTGTAATTCTACATATTAAAACTGAAAACACCAATAAAAGGGGCTATGTTAGTCTCTAGTGATTATAAAATAAAGAAACCTGTGTCTGGAACCAGTCACAGGTTGAATAAATGTGTCTATGTCTGTAAGTGATCTGCTTTTATAAACACATCCATTAATCCATCATCCATCCATCATCTATCCATCATCTATCCATCAATACATCCACCCATTATCCATCCATCATCCATCCATTCATCCACCAATCATCCATCCATCAATCATCCATCCATCCATCCATCCATCAATCTATCCATTAATCCATCATCCATCCATCCATCCATCCACCAATCATCCATCCATCCATCTATCCATCCATCCATTCATTATCCATCCATTAATCCATCATCCATCCATCAATACATCCACCCATTATCCATCCATCATCCATCCATTCATCCATCCATCATCCATCCATCCATCCACCAATCATCCATCCATCCATCTATCCATCCATCCATTCATTATCCATCCATCCATCCATCATCTATCCATCAATACATCCACCCATTATCCATCCATCATCCATCCATTCATCCATCCATCATCCATCCATCATCTATCCATCAATATATCCACCCATTATCCATCCATCATCCATCCATTCATCCATCCATCCATCCATCCATCCACCAATCATCCATCCATCCATCTATCCATCCATCCATTCATTATCCATCCATCCATCCATCATCCATCCATCAATCCATCCATCATCTATCCATCCATCAATACATCCATCCATCCCTCCATCCATCATCCATCCATTCATCATCCATCCATCCATCCATCATCATCCATCCATCCATCTTTCCACCCATCCATCCATCCATCCATCCATCCATCCACCTATCCAGCCATCATCCATCCATCCATCAATACATCCATCCATCAAAACATCTATTCAGCCATCATCCATCCATCAATCATCCATCCATCCATCCATCCATCCATCCATCCATCCATCCATCAGTTTTGGCACAAAACTAGCCAATCATAGCGAGTATGTGAGGAGAATGTTTAGGTCTTTTGGCAACAATCAAGTTTATGTCTAGCATAAAAAGTATTTGGGGATTTTTTTTGTGTGTTCATGCTGCTAACAGCCACTTTAAACAACAACAGACCTGCTGCTTCAAATTTAGTTAAAGGCACATATTGTTTGCAGTACCTTCATCTGATACTAACAGTTTTAGGCTCTAAGATTTATTTGACAAAAATACTTTTTTTAATTCCTAACAGTCTTATTTGTTCTAGATAGTTATAAAGCACTATTCATTTCAATCTGTTTCATAAACATCTCGTCATGGGAGCTTCAGTCAGCTCTCATTTGTATTAGTCTGGACAGACTTTGCCCACATTCACATACCTCTCCTGACCACTCTTCATTTTTCCCTCACTGTTAGGCAGTTGAGCTTGGCATGTGGTGCCCTGGGAACAGGCTCTTCCTGTGGGAGCTCTGGGGAAGGGACCTGTGTGATAACATGACATGTGAACCAGCACTGTATGGCCATGATAAGGATTCATCAGATACCAGGGTCCACCAAGCAGACAGGGGAAGTGGTGATAAGAGGACGGCCTCTGCGTTTGATCCACTTATTTGGTGCTGGTGAGGTTTTGGAGTGCGGCTCTGAGCAGATTCTCATCCAGACTTCCCGTTGTGTCATTCCTCTGCGGGATAAGTGCAGCTCTGTGAGCTTCCATAGAAGAAGCCTGCAGGATGTCAGAGTAAATGTTTGGCTTACACAGGTCATGTATGTAGGCCTTTAGAATACCTTACAAGTTTGGTTTCAGATACATAGATCCATGCTCTCTCTCTTTCTCTCGCTACATATATACAGTACATATAATTTCTGTTACCCATAATGACAAAGTGATTTTTTTGCAAATTTATTGGAAAGAAAAACTGACAGAAATGATCAAACCCTTTGCAAAAACATTTGAAATTTAGCTCAGGTTCCTCCCACTTCTCTAGATAGGTGTTGAGATGTTTCTACACCTTGATTGGAGTTAACCTGGCAGACCCCTCTCTATAAAAGGCTTCACAGCTGACAATGCATATCAGAGCAAAAACCAAGCCATGAGGCCAAAGGAGCTGCCTGCAGAGCTCAGAGACAAGATTGTTGCAAGGTGCAAACACAAAAGGTTGCTTGGAGTTTGCAAAATAGCACCTGAAGGACTCTCAGACCATGAAAAACAAGATTCTCTGGTCTGATGAAACAAAGATAAAACAGTTTGGCCTCAATTCTAAATGGTATGTCTCGAGGAAACCAGGCACCACTTATCACCTGCCCAATATCACCCCAACAGTGAATCATGGTGGCAGCATCATGCTGTGGGGGTGTTTTTCAGCAGCATGGAATGGGAGACTAGTTGAGGGAAAGCTGAATGGAGGAAAGTACAGATAACCTACAAAAGAGTCAAGGCTGTAATTGCTGCCAATGGGGCTTTAACTAAGTAAAGAGTCTGGATACTTATGTCAGCGTGATATTTCAGTTTTTCTTTTTAACACATTTGCAAAAGTTTCTAAAATGCAGTTTTACCATAATGAGGTACTGAGTTTTGCATTAGAAATATAATGAGGCAGTTTGTGCAGCCTGCTGCCAGTAATGCTGTCAAGATTTCTCTCTGGAACCTTGCAGGTTTCTGGGGGTGTATGTGGGAGGTATTTTTTCCAGATGTTTTGTTAAGTCAATTCTTAGTGCCACTGGGGATATTAGAGGAAATCAAAACAGGCTCTGAGATTCCCTCATGTAAGCTTGCCATGTAAAACATAGACTGATGTACCTTTTATAATGTGTGAATACTACATTAAAATGCACTGGGGACAGTTGAACAGATTAGTGGATGAAGATGAAGACCAAGACATTCAATGGACTTTGTCTGTTTGACTGGCAGCAGATGATTGAATGAGTCAGCATGGCTTTAGCTGAGTTTTCTCCCTTTATGAAAAAAAACTTTTTGACAACAAGCCACTAGATGGCAGTAGAGCATGTGTATTTCTTTTGAGTGATAAGAGAATGCATCCGTTCGTCAATTATACTGCTTGTACCATTTGGGGTAATAAAGGCCTGGAGCTGATCCCAGCTGTCATTGGGCGAGAGGAGGCGGAACATCCTGGAATAGTCGCCACTCAGTCACAGGGCTAAAAATAGAGTACTGAGACAAACATGCACACTTTACAGACAATATAGAATCACCAATCTTTGGGCTGTGGGAGGAAACAGCCCTGAAAGCAGGATGTGATAAACTAATGAATGACTTAGGGAATCTACCTGGGTTTGTTGATGCACTAACCAGACTAAGCTGCTTTGGGGCCTGGGAGCTAAAATGATTTACTGAGCTCTTATTAACCCTCAATTCAACCCTGCAACAAATGTGCAATGTTTCAGCATGAGGATAGTACAACCAAAGGTTTACTGTGTGGAGTTTAGATGTAACTAAATCTACTTAATATAAGCATTTTGGTTTGTATCAAATAAGAGATTTTCAGAGACAGTCTTGAGATCTGGGAGTATAGAGTGATCCACCCCAAGGCCCTAGTGGATATCATGTTTCATTATCATGTTATACACCCAAACAAAATTACACCTAATCACAGCTACACAAGAGAGCTGAGGGCTGTTGGGCTCCAGAGGATCTGGGGGCCTGCAGTTGCTCTTCTATTATAAAACAGAAATACACATGCAATCCACAGCTACAGCAGAATACTCAAACTTTATGATTCTTACAGTCTCAGTATTTGCTCACTTGCATGCTGTGATGCTGTGAAATAAAAGACAAAGCACCTGTTCACACACCTGCCCACAGATTTGGCTGGGCTCCTGACAAAGCCAGAGAATGGCCCTCCCCATTTCTGATTTATTAATAGAATATACGTGTGTTGGATCAGTAGCATTGTTGCTAGCATTTTGGCTCACAGTTACCTCATTTTTGAAAAGAAAAGTATGTCAAGCTATTGGCCTCTGATGTTGAAATAATTCATTTGTGCCACTTTTTTTTAACCCCTTTCTAATCACTTTCTGTTCCATTTTGCCAGTATATGGTGCCCCTTTTGTAATCATTTTTTCCCCATACTTTTAAGCATTTCTTTAACCTCTTTTTACCCATTTTGACATATTTCAACCCATTTTCATTGCTTTTCCCCTCCATTGTGCCACTTTAAAACCCATTTTTGCCACTTCCAATGCATTTTTTTCTACTACCTTTTCCATCCATTTTTGTCACTTTTGCCCATTTTAACCCTTTTTCTGTCCAATTTTGAATCTTTTGAACCAGTTCTACTATATTTAAGTCTATTTGTCACATTTTATACAATTTACAAAATATTCATCCAATTATTGTCACTTTTAACCCCTTTTTGTCTCTCTTTGAACCTCCTTTCACCACCTTTTCTGCTCATTTTTGCATCATTGGACCAATTTCTGTCACTTTCTATTTTTTTTTACCCTGTTAATCCATTATTGCTGCTTTTAACCAATTGTTGTCACTTTTTTAATCCCATTTCACCACCCTTTTCACCATACCTAAGCCATTTTACCAATTTTGATGCCCTTTCACCACTTTCTCTGCTTATTTTTGCCACTATTTACCCATTTTTGCCACTTTCAACCTTGTCTGTGTTAACCCAATTTTTTTTCCACTGTTAACGGCTTTCCACCACTTCTAATGCCTATTTTGCCCCCTTTTACCGCAGTTCACTATTTGTTATGCCAATTTTCCCCACTTTTAACCCACATTTGCCACTTTTAACCTCTTTTTTGTCAATCTTTAAACCCCCTTTCACCATTTTTTCTGCCCGTTTCTGCAGCTACACACCCATTTCTGTCAACTTCTGCTTTTTGTTGCCCCTCTTAACCCAACATTGCCTCTTTTAACCAATTGTCGCCTTTTTCTTAGTCTTATTTTACCACCTTTAATGCCTTTTTTGCCACCCTTAAGCCATTTTGCCAAATTTGATACCCTTTCTATCACGTTTTCTGCTTGTCTTTGCGACTATTAACCATTTTGGCCACTTTTAACCCCTTTTCAACACTTTTATGCAAGTCATATCAATTTTAACCATATATTAGTATATATTTGCATATTTGTTATGCCAATTTTTGTCACTTTCTTCCTACTTTTTTCCCCTTGGCTGTCTCATTTTTACCTCTTTTAACCCATTTTTGCCACTTTTAACCTGTAATAATTGTTTTGAGAAAAGGAGGCTATATACTACGGCATTAATTAATTAAAAAAACATTCATGGCTTTGATAGAAGTGATTATTATCCAGGTAAAAAAAGGTTTGGTTATCACATGTTAACATTAAAATGGACCAGGAATTTGTTGACTTCTGTAGACCCCCCATTTGGCCCCAGAAAGCTCTCCCCTTTATCCCTCCTTATGGGCGGCCTTGCCTGTTCAATAAACATCAGCAACTACTAATTTGTAATTGATCATTTTTGTGAAACATTTTAACTCTTAGCAAAATAATTTTACCTAGAAGCTTCCATGGTGAGTTTTCCTGCTTATTAATCAGATTTAAATTAATATTGACATCTCTTATTGACCTACAAAAGCAAAACAAAGATCAGCATGCAGAACAGTTATTTCTATTATTAGTCAATCTTCATGCCTGAAACTGCTGCTACAGGGTAGGTGTCAGTAAAATGTTTCACTAAATGTGAAAAAATGGCTTTTTTTTTAATGGACAAAATGAGTGAAGAGTTAAAAGGTACCAGGAGCTGAAAATGAGTGAAACTAAACACATTTCCTTTAACTGGGTTTTTATTTCAGAATCAGTTCCTGCCTTTCTTGTAAGTCTGTGTTTGACTATGGTACTGCTTTCTACATGCATGTTTAATCTCAATGCTTAAACACTCTGGATACTGTGTATCAAGGAGCTTTGAGGTTCATCACTAACTTCAAAGCCCCCACTCATCAGTGTCAGGAACACTCGTCATACATTTAACCTTTTTATTGTAAAATGGATGAACAGTTTTACTCGGCGGAGAAGGCTCTGCTCAAAAGATGCTCCCTTGGTTAGTCGATGCATAATGAATACAATAAAACGAACTCAAAAGTGGTGAATACATAGTAGCAGGAATCTCAACACGCAACAAGCTTTATGCTAAAAAGGAGGAGGCTGGGGTGGAAGAGGTTAAGCTTTGCCAGCAGCAGCAGCAGCATGGTGCATCAGCATGAATGCAAGCAGGGATTAATGGGAAGTAAAATATATTTAAATACAGCGCTGTGTTGAGAGAAAGAGTTGGAAGAGCTGGGAGGCAATAATCGCGGCTGGGTGTATAACTACTATCTTCAGCATTAACTAACTCTCTCACATATAGACTAAAACATTGGTGTATTCTTATCTATAAGGCTATTCCTGGTCTACTTCCTTCCCATTTTCTGACCTAAGGGGTTCTCAAAATTTTCAGCCTGTTGTAATGATACATTAATACGTGGGATAAATGGGTATGAAGTGGTTAAATGGGTTAACTGTGGCAGGAAAATTGGAAGAAAGTGCAAAAATGGGCAATAAATGCACAACATTGTTGAAAAGTGCCAAATTATTGTGGCAAAATCCTCCAAATTGGTAAAAAGTAAAGGTAAAGGTATCTGGCAGGAAATTGAGGCAAAAAGAACTGGTATAGAAGTGGAGAAAATGAGGAGAATAGGTGGTGGAAAGGTTTTAAAAGTTACGAGAATGGGGTAAAAGTGGAGAAGAGGGTCCGAAAATAGGGTGAAATTGGATTAGAGTGATAGAAATTGGTTTAAAGTGGCAAAAATGGTGGGGAAAAGTGATGAAAATGGGTTAAATTGTGGCAAAATTTGTGTTAATTAGGGAAAATGGGTACAAAGAGGCAAAAATTGCACAAAATTGCACAAAATTGTTGAAAAGTGGCAAACTATTGTGGCAAAAATCATCAAAATTGGTAAAAGGTAAAGGCAAAGGCACCTGGAGACCCCCTCTAAGTGTTTTCTGACCCCCCAAGGGAACCCAAACCCCCACATTGAGAACCACTGTTCTCACCTACATCAGTCCGAAGAACTCTGGAATCAAAATCTCCAACCACAGGATCTGTTCCTTCTGTCTGTCAGTGAAATAACGTGTAGATACAGGCAATCAGCTAAAACCTGAATATTGGCTCCAGTTATCAGCAAGTCTGATCAAAAGTCGACTACTTCCTGAACTTTTGCTTTTATGTTATATTGTGACTAAGCTCATTTTAGTTTGTGTTGATTTTTCCCACTTTAAAGGTGCAGTGTGTAAAACTGAATATCAACATCTAGAAGTGGGTTCTAGATTTTATTTCTCTGCTGGAAACTGTGGCAACCAGTTGAATTTAATGTGTATCTGTAATGTGAATCCAATACAATATAATAACTTAATTTATCCTTTTTTCATCTATGTTACCATGGAAACATGTAAAAATCCAAGATGGCGGCATCCATGGAGGCGACCCTCCCTATGTATGAATTAGAGGTTTATTCTGAGTTGTTTTTTTTTTTTTTTCAAAATAGCTATTTTTGAATTCAGATGACTAAACACTTACTTTGATAGACCGTCTTAGAAATATTTTGCTTTATTTTACCAAGTTTGTTCAGCTAAATGCTACTAGGTTAAATATTACACACTGCACCTTTAAAATAAATATTTTCCATTTTTAGAGGTTGGTGTCTTGCCTGACATCATGTTCCCTCACAATAATAAAGTAACAGCTTTAAAAATGGTACAAATTTGCTCTTGAAAATATTTGTACACAAACTTAACCCTCAGAGCTTCACAAAGGGCTTTTTTCAACTGCAGGAATCACATTTGATCGACCTTTTCTTAATGCCCTGGTTTAAAATTGAACAAGATAGTTGCTGAAATGACAATACCGACCTTTTTTGTTTATTTAATGAAATATGGGGCACTTAGCCTGAGATCAAATTCATGTGAAGCTACTGTGCAGCATCTTTAATACCAGTGTTTTCACCCTTTTTCAGCTTAGCTCTGATCAAATGCAGTGCCTCCTCTCTGTCACTTGTCTGTGCTGGTGTGCTGCTGAGCACAGATTTACAGCAATCAGCTGATGTTATTCTATGGTTTTCTAGTGTTATAAAGCTTCAATTATACACATCAGAACGAGAATAGGTCCACTGGGCTTGCTAAAGAGAGAGCAAAACAGCACCTTTGAAAGTGTTGCATATGCTATTCTCTTTATGACACCTATTTCTCTGCCATTAGTGTGCAGATATTGACAAACAACACCAGTCAGCTGTAATGTAGCTGGCTTGTCTCAAATGGCAGCTATATAGGAGGAAATCTTAAAATGCCTGCTGTGTAGGTGGGAGATATATTTTCTATTGCATCATTTCCCTGTATGTCTCCTTCTCCCTCTTTAGTAAAAATGGTAAGGTTCACTTTAACGCAGCAGAAATGCCAAATTTTAACTGTGTGAGTCATCACAGACACCCCATCATTTCCAGGCGAATGCACATCCAAGAATCAAACGTGTAAGGCTCTGGTATGCCAGCCTGTTTTAGAAAAACAGCTGTCCTTGAAGATGTTGAGACAAAACAGCACTTTCACATCCCTGTATTAGAGAGCAGCTTTATCAGATTGTTCACCTCTATTATTACTCTGATTACCACCTCTTATATTTGATAGCACATCTTCTCTACAGTGAAGGGGAAAATGGGAGTAATGGTGAGAGGAAAATGCAATCTAGATGTCAGATAAGCTCTCGATTAACCACTTACAGAAGCAGACTCTGCGTCAGGACCGGGCCATGCCATCTCATGTTTCCACTCAGTCCGATCCTTCAAACATTACTGGCCACAAGGTATTGATTTTTCATCCCCCTGAATATCCCTTTGCCGTTAATAGAATTTACACCAGACTACCAATGTATCAAGGGGGCCTGCCTGCCCCCCCCCACACTGCTGCCAGGATCTTCTCACCCACAAAGAAGGTTCACTTGAAGCCCGCCGTCCATTAGCTCCAGTCTGTGTGAGTCCACCTGAGAGAAGACATGGAATCTGACGAGTCAGGCAAAAATGAGATTTGTGTTGGCGCCCGTTCGGACCAAAAACAGGAGCGACAGAGGTGAGTCTGAGGCTTTCGTATGTCTTCTTAAATTCAAAATTGACTGACAGCAGGGAGGTTCAATCATGAGCCATTTGGATATTTAGGATGGTGCCCCACCCATCTGTGTTATATCCTAGAGACGGCGAAATCAAATCTGATCTATAACTGCATCAGTATTGATTGACGACAGTGTGTCCCATTTAGAAAACCTTATGTTTTCTAATGACAAGACACGTAATGAGTTTAAAACTGAGGTTTGACTAACTTTAAAGCTCCTTTGAGGAGTTTTAAGCTGGTTATGAAACAAAGATGATTTATTTCTACATAGATTTATTGTATGACTGTCACCCCTGCCGCGGGGAAGCATCAGATGACATGATTAAAAGCCTTTTTAGAAAATGTTCCACCCAAAAGACTCAGCCTAAGCTGCTTTAACATGAACTCTTTAGAATGCATAAGATCAACTAGGAGATAAATCCATCCACTTCATCAACGCTAAAAGTTAGAGTTAAAATACATTTCCTCAAAGGAGCTTTAATAAAATAAATTCTAAAACTTTTACATTGAACTAATAATTTAGAAGATTAGAGTCCTGATTTTAAAAGAATAAAGTCGAAAATTTCTGAGATTAAACTCACAGTTTTCCAAAATAGAAGTCCTAAATTTATAAAAATATTGTTGCAGTTAGTCTATGGTTAGATGTGTTACTTTGAACAGTAATATTTTAAAAAGCAGCCAAACTTTCTGCTCTAAAATTATGAATCTGGAGTATTTTACAGTAATAGCCTACTTTAGTGTCTTCAGTGTTGTTTCTATTATTTTTTGTCCTTGTTGCTTATACAGAATCCATTTCTTTTTAGTTTATTTAATTTAATAAATGAAAAAAATAACTTCCTGCATTCTTTAAAAAAATCTAATTTAAGACTTTTTAAGACCTGAAGTGAGAAAAATTAATACGACTTTTTGTGCAGTGAATGGACAAAAATGAAAGGCATGAGATTTCTTAGTACACCAGACCAGGACTGAATTTTCTGATTTAATCAACTGTTTAAGAAACACCCAGATTTGATCATTTATGGCAAAACAAATCTCCTTAAAAATGTATATATTTTTATTCTTACTCGTGCAATATGGGTTTGTGCAATATACTGTATACGTATGTGGGCTGCTGGTCCTGATGGATGTGCTTCTTTATTGGTATGTGTTTATCTGTGTACTTGTTGGAATTTGTGTATAAAGGTGGATTGCTGTACTTATTGTTCTAATTTATTATTTCCCCAAGCAGACAATAAAGTGTATTGTGTCGTATCATATCATATCATGTTGAATCATATCCTTTCGTCATATTGTATTGTGTTTATTCTATCGATATGCCATGTACTAATATTTATCATAACATATTTTAGCAGCTGTACTATTATGATTCCAAATTATTGAAGTATCAAAGGAAGAAAAATGTTTTGGTTGGGGAAAACCAGTTAAAATAAGGGTGGGCTGCATGGAATTTTAAGTGGGCAACCTGGTAGCCCAGATGTTACATAACTGGACTAGTGAACAGTGTACGTTAAAGTCAGCCACATAAAATCAGAGAGGCGTCTGAGGGGTTAGGAAATGTATGACATTCAACCCTAAGTTCCCCATACTTTAGAGAATAATTATGCAACATTTTGTGGAATAAGAGTTGTTTAAAATTGTTTAAGGATAGCTAAAAAAAACTTTATTTATATATACTTGTCTCTTATCTCATAATATTACCACTTATCCTCTCTTTGATTTCTTAAATTTAAGAGACTTTGGTCTTGTTGTATAATATTACAACTTTAATCTAGAAATCTCAGATTTTTCATCTTTGTGACCCCCTAACAGTCCCTCATGAGAAATATAACAGTAAAATTAACATCTGGGGCACAGATGGTTCAGTTTCTTCCCCGGCTGTGGGACTTACCAACTAGCTGCTTAACTGACTGAGCCAATGGGGATGAATGCACATGAATCCCATTTCTGGAGTGCAAATATCCTCTGTCCATTATGTGGGCCAAGGGGGACATTTTTTCTTTCCTTTCCAAACTGTTAGATAATTATCTTGTCTTTTTAAGAAAAAATTAAAGAACAAATTGGAGCAGCATGATTAGCTTACAGGTAACAGGAAGTTGTTGACTTTTTCATCTGGTGTCAAAATTGAAGACTAATAGCAACGCTGTTTAGTTTTTCAATGCAAAAAATGTAATAAATAGTCATATTATTATAACGATGCAGATTTGTAGAATCAGAACTCTGAGCAAACACTGTGCTTTGTGCCTGGATAAAAAATGCGCCAGGGGAAGTATGTAGATCAGCAAAAAGGTAACCTTCCGATTGCAATTTACAATTTATTTCTGAGATATTGTAAACAACGCGTGCACCACTGCATTTAAATTTCTCTTTGTATTTTTGGCAAGCATCCCGGGACCCCTCCTTAGTGTCCCATGAACCCCACACGGTCGCGACCCCCACTTTGGGAACCACTGGTCTAGTGGTTAGCTCTTAAAGGGATACTTCAACATTTTGGCAAATTCGTCCATTGCCATAATTCCTATAGTCTTAGTAATAGGTTCGTTACCTTCAGTTGTCGGTGCAAGATGTTTTTAGATTGCTGCTGCCGAGTTCGGACCTGCTGTGCCAGCTCAATGTAAGCAGACGGTATTCCGGCCTTTCCTCATCAAACTCATCAAATACACTATCCAACAACTCCAAAACGCTCTCGTGGACAAGTTGTGACCTGCACATTCACCACGCTATGAAATAATCATAGAACATTATGAGACGGAGATTTTTTAAAGCTAAAAACATCTTGCATCGACAACTGAAGGTAACGAACCTATTACTAAGACTAAAGGAATTATGGCAATGGACGAATTTGCCAAAATGTTGAAGTATCCCTTTAAGCCTGATTTATGCTTCTGCATCACATCGACGGCGTAGCCTGACGCGCTCCTCCAAAAAATCCTAACTGTCATGGTGACGCGGACCGCAAGGGCTGTGATTGGTCCACTCAAAACGTAATTTCCAGCAGTTCTCAGCCTGGACTTGTTTAGTGGTTGTACAGACCACCTCCGTACATGTCTTCCCTGTCGCCTGCACTTCAACATTTGCAACAAAAGAATTTGTTCGTCGATATCGATGAGCTCCAACTCCAAACACACCCGCTCCACCTCAGTCGCCATTGTTTACTGTGACCGGAAGATAAATAAGGATTCGGATGTGACCTCTGAAACCACACACACACACACACACACACACACACACACACAGCCACACCCCTCTAGCGGCATGGCGGGGAATTGCAGAGCGACGCGTTCCCTTGACGCAGAAGTTTGAATGGTCAACGACAGCGTTGCGTCAATGGTGTAGACGACACAGAAGCATAAATCAGGCTTTACTCCATGAACATGGCAGCCCGCACTCAAGACTGGCCTGTGGCTCCTTTTCTGTATGCTGTTCCCTACTCTCTCATCAATCAATTAATCTTTGTCTGTATGGCCCAAATTCATAACCAAAGTTAAGAGCTAAGAGGGCATGTCTGTGGCCTAACATATATATAGACCAGTGTTAAACATGAATTTTATAAGAAAGAACAGTGTTAACACAGTGAGCATAGAACTAGCAGTATTTAGCCCTGTTACAGCCCCCGTCTCTGTTTCTGATTCTAGCCACTTTCCTCCTCTACAAATGAAGCATGAAAAAAGTCCAATGATAAATTATGATGAAAAAAAAATGTCATCCACAAGCTGGTGTACAAACTATCAAGATGATCTGTGAAATGATCCCTTCATAACATGAGAGTTCACATATAATAGATGACTAAAATCTCTAATGACTACAACACATTCAGAACCAATTCTATTCCACATCGTCAGGTCAATAATTATCGTAATCCATGGCATCACAAGTGATGCGTGGTCTCACAGCTGCCTCCTGATTGGCTGAGAGCTCAGCCTGCAGCAAACGCACAGCCTCTGATTCAAGCAGCAGAGCCGGCTTGGTGACCTTAGCAGCTTTCCATGGGCACATTGATTTTTTCTCCCACATTACAGATAATTGCTGGATGCTGCGAATCCTATCCTCCCAGGCTAGCAGGGTGGAGCTTCAGTAGTGTGTTGACACGAGGGTGGTTATCTGATTTGAGGAATGTGATATCCTGGGATCTCATTGACTGCCATTGACTTTTGTGTACTTCCTGTCTCCGCTATAAGTATATTTACTGGTTTATTAGGACAATTGTTTTTTATGCCTGTTGGGCTTGTTTGTGTCCCACTTTTCTGATTATTTGTGCCCTGGAAAATGTAATGAGGAGAGATCCTCTGAAAAGCAGTTTCATTAAAGAGCGCACGTTGATTTTAATGTTCGATTCAAAAGCACCTTTCAGACTTTAATGAGCTTTGTCCAACTTTGTTAATCACTTTCTAATTTGTTCAATGCATTGTGATTAATGACCTATTTGGTATTCTTCTGTGATGCAACAGATAATTATCCCAGTAAAGATTCCTAGTCTGAAAGTGTAAATCACATTATTGGGATAAATACAGTCAATGACTTTTACAAATACTTCTGTAACCTTTCATGAGGGCCAAGCAGCTCTTATTATATTAATATGAGTTTTCCTGTTCTGCATGAAGCCACTCTCATCATTTTATGCAAATGAGTGCATCTTCTGTTTGTTCTGCTCCATAAAGTAATGAAAAAGTCACTTCCTTGTTGTTATGTGAGGAACAAATCTGCTCTGATAGAGTGAAAACTTAACATTTGACAAATGGATGTTGCAGCATCTTTTGCTCGTTATCAGTATTTATTGTCAAAAATAATCATATTTTGCTTTCATCCGCCCTTAAGAGTTTTACACTAATTTAAGAAAAGATTAAAATTGAACTCTGCTGTCTTATAATCTGTCAGAGCTGTTAGCGAAAGAGCATGCAGCTTCTTATTGTTCTCAGAAAACAAATGAGCAATCCCCCCACGCACGCTGAGCAGCACATTAAATCAGATGAGTCTCAGAACACACACAGCCTATCATCGCCGTGTTAAATCATCTCTGTTGTGACCCCAAGACAACATGCTAAACGTGATCCTCGGTCGAGGAGGGTTACTGCACTCTGAACAGCCCCGCTCTAAGTGATGCGCCCTGTGTGTCACGGAAAAAAACAGGCCACTGATGCAGCGCGCTGTGGCCCAGAGGCGGGTGTCAGGCCACATGATTGGATGGATTCATGTGAAGTATTTATCTCGCAGAAAGGTCTGCTTTTGTCTGCTTTAACCTCACGCATCGCACCATATGGCCCTGCACAGCTACTGTGCAGGCATAAAGAGAGAGTGTGCTCCATTTGCACAATATTCCTGAAAAAGGAGCCTTTTTTTTAGTTAGAACATAGAAAGAAATGCTGTAACAGACAGGGTTTTTGTAACACGGTGAGTTAAACTTTCAGTTATCATAGCCTGCTGTGTGTACATGGCATGAGATGTGTTATGCAAGCACTTCTATTTGCTTGCAGAGGCAAAGACACGTGCCTCAGTTCATAACTAATGGAAGACTTTGTATGCCATTCATGCATGAGAGAGTCTGCATGGCATAATCCAGCGTGAACTATCATGATGCTAAAAAGCCTTGGCTTTAAGGAAAAATGCCCTAAAAATCTAAAATGTCGACTTATGCATAAATATTGAAAAAAATGATTGAAAATCCTGCATCACATGCTGAATACCTGATGCCTTCCTGCAGCATTTATGTTGAGATTTAATTCTCTGATTTATATAGGATTTAGGTTTGGCTCTGTTAAGGGTGACAGTTGGCAAGCAGATAGTGATAGAGTTTGGATTACGGTGGCAGCTTAATTTTTAAGCTCTCATGGATGATAAAACACATGCCATTTCCAAATGCCTCTCACAGGGATCAGATTAATATTTCAGATACTGCAATTTGGTTATGTGCTGCAATGTTGTAAATGATACAATCAAAATAATACGTCTACTCTCAATTGAATGGAGTTAAAATGCAAAACGTCACAACCCAAACAGAGCATGTTTTGTTTCCTGACAGCCATGCTTATAGAGGCAGCCTTTAGCAGCACAGCAACTCATTGGAGTCCAGCTGTTCGCCATTGATCCCTGTGTGTTTTCTGATGCACTGGCCCGGAATGTGATGTTGTTTCATTACCGAGGCAGAAGCGACGGGCTCGGTCTCCTCCCCCAGGGCACTGGCCACTCAACTTGGGCAGGGGCGCTCGTATGTAATCACAACTGAACGGCTTAGTCAGACAAGTTCAGTTGCCCATGGAGTGTCCAAATCAAGCACGGAGAAAGTTTGGAGGCAGGAGGTAAGACAGGAGCACACATCAGAGAGTGAGAGTTGAAAGGCCTGGACAGGAAAAAACACAGAAACAAGCACTGCATTAAAGACTTGTCATCAGCAATGGACCCAGACGAGAATGAACTCGGCATCTTCACTGTCATTCAGTGAGTAGTGTGCTGTGCTTACTTTATTATTCAGTCAGAGATGATTACTCGCTGCTGTCATGTCTGTGTATTCACTGCTGCTAGTTATTCTACAAAGAGTTTTGTTTGTAGAGATCATCCAAAGGTTGAAGTTTTTTGTGTTAACAGTTCATTCAGCGATGGCTTTTGTGATAAGAATTCTTGATTTTAATTGCGTTAGTTATGTCATGCTGTCTGAAGGTCATGGATTACTCATATTTTTCTTTGCCACTCATCTACTGTATGTATCTATGGATAGATTTTCCATCAAGAGTCAAAGGCCCTAGAGATGAAATGCTGCTTTCTTAGCTCTAGGCAGACATGCATTCATACATTATTTTGCTTGGTTCTCCCATGATAATGAGCAATTTTTGGTTCTTATTCAGATCTCAGCTTATTTATTTCATCATATTGGGGAAATAATGGTGGTTTCTCTGGCATATTTAATCAATATTTTAAAAAAGCATCACTATATAGTTCACTCATTCTATCCCACAATGCATTTTGTAAAGTAGTGAACAACCGATGCTCACTAGCCCTGCATTATTTACCATCATGCATCATGGTTGCTGCTCTGAGACATGATGGATGAATGAGAGGAGCAAAGGAACAAATATAAAAAATCTATTTAATACTTTTTTGTTTGTTGGTTTTAACCAAATCTGTAAGAAAATGTTAAGGATTTAAAACTGAGTAACTTTTCCCCCTTTGAGGATTACAAGACATTAGACCATCATCCTCATGCCAAAATAAGATACATTACACATAAAAATGTACACTATTTTGCCACTAAAGACACAAGCTTTTTAATCTATTAGTATTTTTAGTTTTGGGTAAAATACATCACATTTAGTATCAGTTTTTGGAGAAATTCTACTGTTAATTGCAATCCTCAGCTGTTGTCATGGAAATCTACGAGCCGATGTTGTTAAACGTTTTAATTGTGAGACAGGGATGACGTCATTGCCCACGGCTGGAGTAGTGTCTGAAATCTTTTTTGTTTTTTGCAGGTGAGTCCATTATATAGTCCACTATATGATGCTCACTGTACTGGAAAGGGAGTAGGCAATGAGTGAGTGGTTTCAGACACAGCCAGTGTTATCCCAAGATAGCGAGATCTTGTACTAGCATGCTGAAACTTGTGTATGGATGCTCTACAATGCTGCATGGATACAGATCATGCTCTGAATAGTTGATTGTGTTTCATGCATTGTATTCTCTACAGAGGTTTTCATTTTGGCTGCAGTCACTGTTCTTTAGGCTACAGTAATGTGAAGCCAAAACATGCCTAATAACTTCCAGTCTGTTTATGTATACTCATATATATTCATATGTGGATAGTCAAAAAATGCCTTAGTAGTAATGGGGGATCAATATCTCTTGATCCACTCTGTTCTGGTTGCAATAACCAAGGAGTTTAAGGGAACTCCCTTGGCCAATTTCAACTGAAAGTTTTGGGATGTAGGCTGTATTACAGGCTCAAGGTGAAGGTACAGATAAGGCTCGGCTGAGACTTCATGTCAGTAGCAATACTTATTTAAAATGTCAGCAGCCTTTAAAGCACTTTCTAACAAAACCATCTCCAGTTAGATCTACATGAACTGATTGGGAAGTAAACTAGTAAGTTTAATGTTGACTGTGTAGTATATAAGCATGGACAACACTTCTCTGTCTCTTCTGATGTACAATATTGAAGTCAAATACTCCCCACTTTAAAATAATTTGCTGGCTATATAATTCAGACCCCAGACATTCACAGATCAGAACTGGTTAGAGCCACAGAATTGATAGCACACTCTTTCTGTTCACCAAAGCTTATTATAAAACATTAAAATAACCTAACACGCTTTATATACCAATAGCATGGATATATTTCCCATACATCTGGGTAACCTCCCATACAAAGCGTTTGGGAATTGCAGGACTATTCAAAAAATTCTCTGAAGGTTCTGACGTGTTCATGACGGGCCAATCAGAGAAGCTTTCAGTGGGGCACTTTGCAACCGTTTTAAAGAAAGTTCTGATAAAACTGCTACTAAAGCTACATCTAAGCTAACTGCTACACAGGTAACAGCCATTGACTGGCTAACAATACAACAAACCCCGCCTGTAGCTACAACCTCTTTATCCTAAAACGGCGGTGATTGTTCTGTTTTCAGTTCTGCATAAAAGATATGGATTGGAGCTTTTAAAGATGGATTTGCCTGATGACTGACACGTCATCTGGACAATCCATCTGCTTCACAAGATTAACATTAAAGACCCCTAAGGTCAGAACAGTCCACTGTGGAACAGATTCTTGCGTTAGATTGATACTTAAGGCTAACATCTGTAGCGTTATTTTTGTGACATTTTCAAAACCGAGGAGCCAGCCATGACGTGACATTCGCTTATCTTATACATCAAATATCTATTAAAAAAAAGTGCATAAAGAGGAAGAAGAAGAGTGGGAGTAATTACATAAACTGCAGCCAGTCAGCAGGAGGAGCTCTAAATCTTTTGGCTTCACTCAAAGACAGCTGTGTTGCTCTGTCCATCTTAATATACAGCCTGTGGAATAGTGGAGTAGTTTGATGCAATGTTTTTTGCACAGTCTACAGTGTGTACAGACGTTCAGCTGCACAATGTAGCTATGTCTTTAGTCAGTGTCTTCTTGTCTGTTAACGTTATAAGGATCCTCACTCCCTGAGGCAGAAGACGTTAGGAGACAATGTGCATTAAGGCCTATTTTTAGATTAACTAAATATGCAAGATGGTCTTTTTTATACTTTAGGATGGTTATCTTTAACCGGGAGGGGGGGGCTTGAGAATGTGGATAAATTAGGAGTGTAGGCACCACTACACCACTGCTATTAGCTACCATCAGACAGAAGGCAAAGTTCAGCCACTCAGCCACTTAGTTAGCATTTATGTATAATAATAACTGAATGATAGAGCAGGTGGGTATTAATTCAACAAATTAACATTCATTGGAACATTTATTTCAGCCTGAGATAATATTTGCTTGAATATTTACATTGACAAAAGAACATTCACTCTGAAGCTCTGTCTTCAAATTCAATAAATACATGTTGCTTGTTTAAATATTAAATTTGATCCAGGCTCTCTCTGGATTTTTCAGTAATTATTATTACTATGAGACGCCACATCTGTCAGAACAGAAATACATGCTAAATCCTTCAAAATAAAATCGGATTAAACTGAGGTTAGCGTAAGGGTTAAGGTAAGCTACAATACCAAAAAATTATAAATTAAAAATGTGACCTGCAAAAACCTGATAACAAAGACTTTAATAAAGTTGTTAATTAATGAGAAAGAGTCAAAGATTCAAAAATCCAACCACTGTTTTCAGTTTGGTTTGTGGTAAATTTTGACTTTACACTGTTGTTGATTTATCATTTTGAAAACTTGAAATTTTTTAGTCCTCAGTGTCAAAAGTAGTCTTTTTGACAAAGAAATTACAAATTTTCTCATAATTAAATGACTTTCTAAATTCTGAGTTTGTTTTCTTGTTAATTTCCAACTTTACAATCTCAAAAAATGTATTTGTTTTACCCCCAAAAACTTCTTTTTCTTTCTTGCTTTGAACATATCCTTTTTATTTTATAAAAGCTTGTCCTCTGTAAAAATATTCTAACACAGCCGAAGTATCTAAATAAAGAGCTCACAAAGTTCATGAATGTCTATGCCAGTAAAGCTATGAAGTTAACATTAGCGGCATTGAATCAAAAGCTATGTAGCTACATTGTCTACATAGCTTGCGTAGCTGTTTGCTTTAGTTACATTTGCTAAAGCTCACACTGCTAAAGCTAACTTAGCTACATTGGCATAAATATATTATCTACATAGTTGATGTGGCTACATAAGCTTACATTACATTTGCTAAAGCTCACATTGCTAAAGCTAACTCAGCTATATTAGCATGTAGCTACATTGTCTACATAGCTTACAAAGCTATGTTAGCTTTACTTACATCTGCTAAAGCTCACATTTCTAAAGCTAACTTAGCTAGCTACATTAGCATATGTATCCAATTTAGCAAAGCTATGGAGATTACATTAGCTACATAGCTTCATCATCTGCATAGCTTATGTAACAACGTTGTTTACTTACATTTACTAAAGCTCACATTGCTAAAGCTAACTTAGCTACATAGTCATAAATACATTATTTACATAGTTTACGTATGTAGCTCTATTAGCTTACATTTCATTTGCTAAAGCTCACACTGCTAAAGCTAACTTATCTATATCGGGTTAGCTATATTATCTACATAGTTTATGTATGCAGCTCTATTAGCTTACATTTCATTTGCTAACACTCACATTGCTAAAGCTAACTTATCTATATCAGCATAGCTATATCATCTTTTTATATTTATTTCATTCAATAAAACAAAACAATCATATCCAATGTAAAATGATCCACTTTGAATGAAAAGTAACAGAATGAATAATAATGTTATATCTGCCCTGTTTAGCTGTGTAGTTTATGTAGCTATATTAGCTTACATTACATTCCATCTGCTTAAGCTCACATTGCTAAAGCTAACTTTGCTATATTGGCATAGCTACATTATCAACATAGCTTACATAGCTACGTTAGATTCAGTTATGTTTGTTAAAACTCACATTGCTGAAGCTAAGTATATGTATAGTGGCATGAACTACGTAGCTAGCATAGCTATAGTATGTTAGCTTTAGCTACAGCTTACAAAGTTAAGTTGAGCCACTGCTGTTGTATCTACTTCTAATATTGGTCTATAGGTACACCCAGATTAGACCTCTGACCTTTTTCTCTGTTTTATTTAGGAAATGTCGCCTAGTCTGTAATGTTTGCTATGTGGTTATTTCATGAATGTAACTGCCAAGACATTTTTTAGGAATAAAGTTGTATTAAAACATTTTAAAAATAGAAATATGTTTTATTTGCAAATTATGGCACTTCCATGGTGACAGTCTGTGGGAATGTGGCCTGTTGGGGCCAACCACAATTCCTTAGTGCAACATAAAATTCAGGAAATAGGAGATTGCAGGGCTAGGTAGCTAACTCGATCACCCTCTTTATAAGGATTTAGGGCCTTTGTCTAACATCATCTTAAGATCTTTGGTATGATGTACAGCAGTATTAATACAGACATACTGCCTATAACTGTTTTACTTCTGTAATATCAGATTCAGAACAATTTAAGTCAGCATTAGTCATCTTGATTGTCACGAAACTGCCTCAGTGGCCCGCTGAAAATTGAATAAAAGGCTGTGTTTGGCCTGACCTGGATCAGGATGAGACCAGGTGCATCTGCCAGAGCAAATCTAACCGTACCTTTTTGATACATCTGGATTTGAGGCTAAATGTGTTGAACTAGAAAACATTTTATACATCTGGCCTCCTGGCTACTCAAAGAAGAGGTCTGCAGATACTGTGAAAAGGATTTGAGTGGAGGATAAATTGATTGATGGATTTATCAAACCCGATAATGATCTACAAGTGTAAGCTAAAGTCTTGACAAAAGCCAGACAGAAATCTGTAGGTATAGACCCTCTACTCCCCACAGCCTCCAAGTGCTACTTTGAACCTTATCAGCAGGTGTATATAAACTGGCGAACCAAATCTGTAATCTTTTTAAAGCGTAGCATAACTCTGCCAGGTAACACTTCACTTCTTATCCCAATTAGTCCCACCGCTGAATTTTCATGGCAAAACTGCAATCAGATCTTTAAACTCCCTCTTAAAAGCTGTTTAATTCACTGAATAAATCCACCACAGCAGGTGTAATTTGTGCCGCACTAACAAATTGGAAAGTTCTGAGGTGGCTAAAGGCAGATGTATGCATGCAGAACAAACAGATAAGAGGGCTGTGTGTTGTTTTGTTCTGAGGGCAGTTTGCTGTTGTGGTCGCTGACACACATCTGGTCTAGGTCCAGGGGCCATTAATGCTAAGTTGGGATCAGAGGGCAGTAAAAGCTACAAAGTCACATCACTCCAGCCTGCACTGTGGTCTATAATGCTGCACAATCTGCAGTGCAACACTTCACATGGAAACATACTCAGGACATTTCCTGATTAAATCCACTGTTAGGATCCTTTTTAGCGCTACGCATTTATGCCCAGGCATGGTTAGCAATTAATGCAAAGTGGATGCACACTGCTTTTAAGGCGAGCAACGTGATCCAAAGGCGGTACTTGCTAAATTTGAGCACTGCTGGGTTTTAAATTGCCAAGTGTGCCAGAATGAGTGAAATCAGCTGTTTTAAAAGGGACTCAGAGAGCAGGGAGTTAGGGATCAGCAGGGCAGCAGGCTTTTATCGGTCAAAGCTTCTGCCGTAGTCTCCTTAGATCTCGCTCCTGTTTGACCCTAATATCCTGTGCCACTCATGTTGGCCTCTGGGCCGCAAGCCCGCATGGACCAACATAACTGTCCAGAATACGCTGAGTCTCTCAATCCTCCCGCCACAGGACACCATGGCTGCATCTGAAGCAATTTGTCAGACATGTTCTCCTCGCTCATCAGTGCATCCTCCACGTCTGGTGTGTGCTTCACAAAAAAAACTAAACAAAAAACAGACCGCCTGCTCCCTCCCAGAGATGTATCATCAGCTTAAACTGTCATTCTCAGAATGTAATTAGCATAATGATTCACCCTATTTTTGTTTAGAAAATAAATTTTTCTTCAGAGATTTAAAGTCAAATCCTAAATTTGTCAGTGACAATCCAAGATTCACCTTTTTATCCATCTAGCTACATCCTTTCTACAGCAGCAAAACAGGCCTGAGCCTGAGTGAAAGTGACAACATTCTTTATTGCATGTATCACTCTCAGCAAAGGCACATTGACTCACCCTGCAGAGCCTTACAAGCTGTGGCATTTTAATATACGAAGGCTGCTTCGCCACTGCAGAGGCAATAACAAATTCTAGCTTGGGACTCCTCAACTGGTGTTTGTATGCTGTGCATTTGTTTTTATTTACCCATTAGCACCTGCCATTTTTATTGATTAGGCTGTTTATTATTCTGTCAAGGGCCTTGAGGAGATTCATGCTGAATACAACAGGTATCCTTTAACCCTTTGAGTCCTTTCATTTTAACTATGCTGAAGGCTTTTTGATGTCATAGTCTTTATTTATCGGTGATGGTAAATAGTGATATTCAAGTCTGTATGGCAGCAAAGTGGGTGTTAAACTGTGAGTTGCAGGGATGTGATGACACAGGGTTGGGGTGATGGCCAGAGGCATGGCCAGGGGTGGTCTGGGACCTCCTTGAAATCTGATTGGTCTGGCTTCTACATCTCTCCAATCTGTGCAAGCTTTGGGTCCAGTAGTGGTGTTAATTACAGGTCTTTCTAGGTGGACTGAACTTGGCTGGAGACATCCATCCATCCATCCATCCATCCATTTTCTCTACTGCTTGTCCCGTTGGGGGTTGTGGGGGGCTGGAGCCTATCTTGGCTGTAGACAGACTGTAGTAAATATTGGATGCACTTAAGTGACATCAGCCTTAGGCAAGTGAAGACAGCATTCAATCTGAAACCATGGCAACCATCATAAAGAAAATGTTGTCTCAAATTAACTAGTGACAGGACAAAGCAGTGGCATAGAGACAGGTCTTAAAGTGATATTTTTAATGTGTTTATGAAGTTGGGTTGTGTGAGATACTTGGTGATATTAACTGAAATCACTAGAGGTGAATGGCACGACTATCACCAGGTACCTTATACAACCCAACTTAAGAAATACCGAAATATCACTGCTGGTTTTCTTTACATCTGCCTTGCCCCTATAATGCATGAATTAATCTCCCTATTTGGATCAAAATGGATGAATATAAAAAACACATCTCCCACAGTGTGCCCATTGAGACATTTACCATTGAGACTATTTCTTTTTAAAAGTTAAGTCTGCAAATATGTTTATTACTGATGTAAAAATTGGCATTTTAACATAAGATACATATCGTACTTCCACTGCTTCTGCAGCGAGCCTCTAGTGGACACTCAAGGAATAGCAGCTTTTTGTTGACTTCATTTTTCAACACGGAGGTTGTCACTTGGCAGGAAGCAATGTTAATTTTAGCAGCTATTTTAAATTTTAGTATTAGTTTTAGTCTTTAAATGAAATGCACTTTAGTTTTGAGTCATATTTTAGTTTCTATCCTTTATATTTTTAGTCGACGAAAACTCAAAACATTTTAGTCTAGCTTTAGTCCATAAAAAATCCTCACATTTTAGTCTTTACTTTTAGTCCAAACATTTATTTTCTTGCCTAAATTTGATACCAAACCATGGTAGTGTGTTCTCTGCACTCTACCAAACCTGGGGTCCCTGTTTCCTACAGCTGAGAGGCATAATAGATACAGCTGTATTGTTTTTTGACAGATTTACCCACAATGGAAAAATATCATGAATTTTGAATGTTAGATGAAAACTAAATAAAATTTTAGTCTAGTTTTAGTCACCTTGATAAAAACTAAACCTAGTTTTCGTCAATTTTAGTCATCACAGATCAATTTTTGTTAGTCTAAGTCTAGTTTTTGTCATGGTAAAAAAGGCTGTCGATGAACATTTTTAGTCATAGTTTTAGTCGACGAAATCAACACTGGCTGGAAGTTTAATTGTTGTAAGTCATTGTAACATTGAAATGAATAAAATAATAATAACAACAACAACAATAATAATACTAATAAGAAGAAAAAGAATGTATAGGACATAAATTTTGAAGTTAAAAAAAGATGCTGCCAATATTCGTACATTTCTTTTGCATCCAGCCAAACCTCTCATCTTCAAACCACAATTTTTAGGGAATTTTAAAATGCTGTAATTTTCAATTAATCTTAACACTGAATGATGAAAGCACCTTTTTGACACTTTTTTACCGCTTCAAAATTGATTAAAGATGTAAAGGGTGACCAAAAGCACTGATTTATGAACTACGACTTACAGTGCTTCACAAATTTATTAGACCACCCTAACCCTAACCAAAGTAAGGTTTATGCCACAGCTGCCCTAAATTAACAACATTGGTAATTACCAAAATCATTTTTTATGTTTCTGCAATGGTTAATACACCAATATGTAGAAGCTCTTTAACCCAAATGATATTTTTAATGCTAAAATATCATTATTATTGTTATCCATGAATTTTCAAGTTTACTGATTTACAAAAAAACTGAAAATGAGTAAAGCACATTAATATTTTTTGATTAATATGTCAAATTATGGTTATTTACTGCACTCCTGAACAGAAAAATTAGTTTTAGTGCTTGAATGTTATGCTTGATTAATTTCTGACTTCTCAGAGAAGCCCAGTGAGCCGGCTCAAATTTGGGTGAATTCAGTTTGAAATCCCTCATTCCTGTTCAAAATGGTAAAACGTGGACAGCTCACTGAAAATGAAAGAGTCTGCATTAAAGCACTTCATGATGCTGGATGGTCTCTGAGACAAATATGACAGGTGGTCTAATAAATTTGTTAAGCACTGTAGATAAGTAGTTGAAGCAGAGTTGTGTTGCTAGATAATGTAAATGATTGCACAGTGCACACATGCATCACTGTAAAACTACATTTTATAATCTTGGTGGTGTTTAATTAGGTTTTACTTTTCGTCACTCTTTCTTCAGGTTGTGTAAATTGTTTCCAGTCCATTAGTGGGTACAATAGAAGTGGAGAGCCCTAGCTGTCGCAAACTAGTATGCCTTTTATGCAATCTAGCTTCATCTAGCTGTGGTTTCCTGTAGGCACATCACAGATCAGGATAAATTGTCTGCTTTAAGTTCCTTTAATTGAAACCGCCTGAAACACAGGAAGAAATATCAAACCTCCTCAGATCAGAGACAAGGCTAATTGCCTCATGGGAGTCTTTTTTTTTTTTTTTTTTTTGATGGAATTGCCTCATCTGTGGTCTTTGATTTTTGATTCTTCCTTTCAGGGATAGATATGAAAAGATTGGGCTTAATGGGGATGTAGCTGAATTAAATTGTGGAATTTTAGGACACTTTTGCTCAGTTTATGAGCACTTAAACCCCCAAATTAAAGACCATGCACTTTCATCTGAAGATGAAATCAAAAGAAATATCACTAAGCAAAACAGACAGTGAACATTGAGCTGACGACTCAAAGCACAGTGAATCATAAAATGTGAGCTCAAAAGCAAATAGACGAGCATCTTCTCATCTTCTCCCTTCAGGCTTTGGTTAATCACACGAGCCTACTTCTTTTTATCTGCCTCTATTGTGCATATTTGTGCATGCAGGGATGCAAAAGTCCTGATCTTGCTTGGAGTCAGCTTAGAGTTTGCTGCTGTGTTGGGATTTGTGTAAGAAATAAAAGTGTGGGGGCCCTTAATGAATGGCCTCACTGAGAGTGAGCTTTTCAGCAGCTGAGCTGTTTTTGAAAGGTTAAAAATGAATGCATTGTACAGTATGGGCATCCTAATGTGCAGCTGCTGGGAGGCAGAGACCTCAGACTAGGAGAAGGGGGGGGGCACTTTAGGTCCTCCTGTCTGTCCAGCTGCTCCCACTGCTCCTCTTTGCGCTCACATTATGAGCACATCATGCAGCATGCCTCTGTCATATCAGCCCTCCCATCCATCGCTGTGTGCTCCTCATGTTTGATGATTGATGAGGTTAGCCTTTGGGGAATTCTTGGGAATGGGCTGCATCCCTGTGTAGTAATTCTTCTGGCTTCTTCCACGCACATACACGGCATCCTCTCACATTCCTCTCTCTCATCTCCCACCACCACCTCTGTCCCTCCCTCTCTCTTCTCTTCCCCTGGCTTCGGCTCTCTCTGCCTTCCTCCCAAAGCTGTTGTTACTGCGCGGCTCCCGCACATCATTCCACCGCGATGGAAATTAAATGAAGGTGGCTTAACACAGCTAACACAGGCATGTAACCGGGGGGGAAGCTGCTCTGCCAGATCCTTTTCCACAGGCTGTGGATTTGCGCTGCCGAGGCGAGGACACAGCAATCACTCAGCCATGCAGAAGCCCAGACAACAGGACTAATCTCTCCACCTGACTTGTGGAAGCTCCACTTTTTTTTTTTTTTTTTTTTGCCTGAATTATTTATTCCACGCAGCCAAAGACTGTTGGGACAATGGAGCCGGAGTAGAAGTAAATTTGTAGCCTAGACTGCAGTCTCCAGCACACATGGATGTGTTCAGCTTTGTGAAGATGCCAAAGCTGTCAGGGTGAGTCCGATAGATGCTGCTTCTGTGTGCGTGTCATGTAGGTGGCTTTCTTTTTTTTTTTTTTGCAGTCGTACAGGCACGATTCAGAAAGCCACACTGGAATCACATGTTGATTAAAAATGCTGAGTTATTGATTGCCCAAGAGAGCAAGTTGTGCAGTCATGTATGATGGGGAATGAATGAGGGAGAGAGGGAGAAGGGAGTGGGGGTGGTTGCAGGAGCTGATGCGGTGTATGGATCTCAACTGTCTGCATCGAAGTTTGCAAATTTATTTAATTGCACACAACGGACATGTTTGTTGCTTTTGTGATGTTATGAAAGCATAAACGCCGCAAAAATCCACTGCATTTGCCTCTGATTTTAAATCACATCAGTTGACAGATTTATGGGTGATGATTGGAGCAATTTACAGCAGAGTTTTAAGTCATTATCAGACATTTTGGGGGGAATAATCTAAAATCTAAATGAGATATAAGGAATGTTATAGAGAATGATCATTAAATATGAGCAGGAGAAGCAGAGGAATGAGCATTTTTATGATCAAATAAGGTTACAGCAATGATTATATTGAAAAATAACACATTTGTCATTCTTGCTGTTGTCTATATTTGAAGGATTTTTATGTAACAGGTTGAAAGTTGGAGACAAAATGATGGGAAGTATGTATGAAATTTGTGCAACCACCACTCCCCAGGAATTTGCCCATTTTCAGGGCGCACTCCTCACCTTATGCACCCATGGGTCTGCTAGATTGAGATGATCTGCTCCAGTGAACAATAATCCTCCTAGAGGATTTGGCTCCATCAGGAACACCACAGACCACTGGTGGTGGGAACAGCTGATCAAAAGAGGGAATCAGTAAATTAGATACAGCATGTAGTAAAGGAATAGAATAGATAAGTGTTGAAGTGATGACATTTTACTTTATTTTCTGTGCATTTCACTGCATTTTTTTCCCCAAATGCATGCAAACAACTTCTCTCTAAAGCTATAGCAGGGATTCTCCATCATGATAGGACCCTTGTTTTCCACTTAGCATCTCTACATGGCAGCATTTCTGATGCGTCTCCCAGTGGGCCCCTGACGCCACTGCATCCTGTCACTGTTAATAACACCACACAGTGCTCTCCCTGATTATGAGCTACCACTGCTACACAGGCGTTTTTGGTGTATGTGTGCTCCCTCTCTCAGCTGCCAACAGGAATTTAAGTCAGCAGGATGCTGTTTTGCTAAGGTTGATGTTACAGAGCGAGCCTCTGTGTGTATTTAGAAATGCACAAAAAAGGGACAGACTTCTTTCCTGTCTTGATCCACCCCCAGATGTGTCTGATGTGGGATACAAAAGCATCCTTTAGCTTTGGTTTTTATAATTCTTTTGTTGGGTTCAAATCTAACAAGAAAAAGCAACAGCTTCTGTTACAAAAGAAAACACCCTGACACAGTATCTCTTTTGTTTCAAGCGTGAAGTTTTGGATGGGAGTAGTTGCAGCTGCTGTGTTTGCAGAACTTTGGCTTAAAGAGCTGCTACACTTTTAATGCATCCTGCAGGTGTTTGTCAGCAACAAATCTGTGGAGATAATGAGGATAAACATCATGAATAAATAGAGAAAGAGGGAATTATCATGCAATGATTGCCTGACCCAATAAGGTTGATAAACTGTGCTTGTGTAGGCGATTTCTAAGCAAGCTGGCATTGCAGGAATTAGAAAAGGTTTATATCGTTTGTCTTTGTGTGCAACTATTTTTAGTCATCCTTATATAACAGATAGATGCATTCATTAAATGCATGAGTGGAAATGATTTTCTGGATGGTGAGATTTTTCCACAGTTTTAACACAGAGTTCTTAAAGAAAACTGAGCTAGACAGGGAGAGTTCACTCCTGAACACATTTCTTTAAAAATCTATTATGAGAGCATTATGTTTTGACTGGAATTTTTTATTTTAAATCACTGGTCCGGACACAAATTGAGTAGCCTAAATGTTCATCAGAGTACGCAAAGAGCAAAAGATCTGTCATTCTTTCGCTGTTCACATCAGAAGCTCTCGTGGATCAGAAAATGGCTCCAGGTCAGAAACGGGGGCCAGCTGGCTTGTGGACGAGGTCTCAGGCAACCATTTGTTTTGTTCTGTCCTTTGGAGTTTTTAGCATAAAGGCTGTGAGAGGCACAATGAAGTGAAGGAGAATGCAAGTCTAGTTCAGTGCCCAGGGGTTTAGTTCATCACTATATTTGGTTAATGTTTTACATAAAGTGATGTAGAGCGAGGGAGGCCTGAGGAAAATGCAGACAAATAATGATAAGAGGATGAAATACTGAAATCTTTTCATATTTAAGGGTGTATCGGGATAAAATATACCGTGCCTATAAAAAGGATTCACCCCTTTGGATGTTGTACCCTGTTATTAATTTTATAAATCAATCATGGTCATTAAAATTAGACTTTTTTGACCAAAATAAAATCACAAAAAAACCCTTTAATGTCAAAGTGAAACTCAGATTCCCCCCCTTTAAAAATGACTGACCTGATTCAACAGAGCTCCAGCCAAATGGTGCTAGTAGTCTCACAATTATTAAAATTGGAATCATTGGACTAAAGTGAATGTCTCTCAAGTGATTGTAGTATAAAGACACCTGCGTCTGGCAGGTACAGTCCTGGCTACCATTACACCATATAGTCAAAAGAACACTCTAAGCTATTCAGAGAAGAGGTTATAGAAAAGTATAAGTTAGGAGACCAGTACATCACCTGGAGTTCAGCTAAATCCATCATCAAGAAATGGAAGGAATGTGGCACATGTGTAAATCTGTCTGGATCAGGCTGTCCTCACAAACATGAGTGACCGTGCAAGAAGGAGACAAGTGAGAGGGGCCACCAAGACACCTATGACTACTCTGAAGCAGTGTTAATTTTGTCGACTAAAATTATGACTAAAAACATGACTAAAACTAACAAAAATAGATCTGTGATGACTAAAACTGCCAAAACTAAGTTGAGTTTTCATCAAGATGACTATAACTTGACTAAAATGCAATGTAGTTTTCATCGGACATTTAAATCTGTGATATTTCTTCACTGTGGGCTAATCTGTCCAAAAAACAATGCATCTATAGCTTTTCTGCCTCACAGCTGTAGAAAGCAGGGGCCCCAGGTTTAACACGGTGCATAGCACACACTACAATGACTTGGTACCAGATTAATGCAAGAAAATCAATGCTTGGACGAAAAGTAAAGACTAAAATGTGAGGACTTTTTATGGGCTAAAACTAGACTAAACTGTTTTGAGTTTTTGTCAACTAAAACTAGACTAAAACAGAAAATTACTTAAATTACTTAGATGTGACTAAAACTAAAATGCATTTCATTTAAAGACTTAAACTAAGACTAAAATTAAAAATAGCTGCCAAAATTAACACTGCTCTGAAGGAGCTACAAGCTTCAGCAGCTGAGATGTGAGAGACTCTGCACACAACAACTGTTGCCTGGGTTCTTCAGCAGTCAAAGCTTTATGGGAGAGTGGCAAAGAGAAAGCCACTGTTGAAGAAAGCTCATTAAATCTCAAGCAGAGTGCACTAAAGGCATGTAGGAGACTCCATGGTCGAGTGGAAGAAAGTTATTTGAGCTGAGAGACCAAGATAGAGCTTCAGACAAACACTGCACATCACCACAAACACTCCATACCTACTGTGAAGCACAGTGGTGGCAGCATCATGCTGTGGGGATGCTTCTCTGCAGGCAGCCTCAAAGGCTTGTGAAGGTAGAGGATGAAATTCATGTGGCTAAATATAGGAAAATCTAAGAGGACAATCTTAGCAGCTTGAGAGCAGATTTATTTTCCAGGAAGACAATGATTGGAAGCATACAGCGAAAGCTGCACGGAAATGGTTTAAAGACAGCAAGGTGAATGTTCTGGAGCAAACTGAGTAAAACTGCAGTCTCCAGATGTGCAAGCCTGATTGAGATCTATCTACACAGACTCTGTGCTGTGACTGCAGCCAAAGGTACATCTACTAAATACTGAGTTGAAGGGGTGAATATTTATGCAGTCACTTGTTTAAAATCACATATTTTAATGAAATTGGCATTACTTTGTAGAAATCTGTTTTCACTTTGACGTTAAAGAGGGGTTTTTTTGTAATTTTTTAAATGAAAAAAATTGAATTATATTGACCACAATTGATTGAACATCAAATCAATTAAGCGGTAAAACATCCGAGGGTGTGAATATTTTTTCTAAGCATTGTACATGCATATATATATCTAAGAGAGAAGTTATAAATTCAGCCCTATGAAAAATGCATGATTAAATCCTGGTGTTTCCCATGTTGTTCTGTTGCAGCACACTATTAAGCAGTATTTCTCACCGTTTTCAGCTGTTAAACAGGTAAACTAGAGTCAGGCAGGGCTGTTAGTCTCCGTTACTCTCTGCAAAATAGCAGCAGGATCGTAGTGGGTGGGCTGTTTCCCAGATGCAGTATTATTCCCACCCAGAGGAGATTAACTAACCAAAAAACCTTTCTATATAGAGGCACCAGAGAGAGCTGCTCAGGATAGTGCTGTTGCCCATAGCAACAACATCACTGCTTCCAAAGACAAACACAGAAATGCAATATTCAGTTGGAATAATGGGAGGAAATAGACTCTTTCCTGAAGTGACTGTTGCTGTGTAGAAAATTTCAATAAGCATGCATAATGAACCAAATTATACTCAACCTGGCTGTCTGACTGATGTTTTTTGTAAGTTGTTTGCTTCTTATGAAAGTGATTTTGTTTTATTTTTCTCTAGTGTCAGAAACGTAGATGTTATGCAAAACAAAATGATGTAAAAGTCAAGGAATAGGAGAGAACAGCAGCATGAAATCTAGAAGTTAAGTGTCATAGCATGCACAGCAAAGCTTACAGTGACTTAAAAGCAGAGCTGAAAAGAAACAGCAGGTTATACTACTCTGTGCACATATTGACCGAAGAATTCGAGCCAAGGTGGCGGATGGAGGAGTCAAACTGAGGGCAGCAACATTTCTGAAACAGAAGGATTAAACAGGATGGAGGCGTTCTAAAACACAAGCCCAGGAATAAGGCCTCTATAATCAGAGACGGTCGTCTCCATCTGAGCCACTTCTCCGCTGTACTCCACTTCCAGCCTCCTCCCGGGAGGTGGACATCTCATCGGCAGCCTCTCCGCAGATTTCATATCCAAACAGAATCGCATTAGTAGTCTAGCTCTGCATAAATGTCTCTGTTTAATTCAAGAGCGAAGAGAAAAGCGGCGTCACTGCCTCTTCAATATGTAAGTCGTACTTGAAACACCTCACTCCCTGTCTCAGATAGAGAGGGGGAAAAGCTTTGATTCTTATTAGGCTGGGTGGAAACTGGAAGCGTATGTTTGGTGACTGAGCCTGGGGTACTAAAATAAAGATTAAAGAAAGACTTTGTTTTATAAATAAGAAGTTTTAAAACCCCAAATTATCACCCACACTCTGCTCTGTGTTGAAGTCCATGTATCTCTGCATGCCGATGACTCTGTTTTCTTCTAATCAAACCAGGAATCACAGTCTGGAGCCCAGAGGGGTTCTAGCAAACATTATGGTTGGCCGGACTCACACTCAGAGCCTGTTTAGAGTACAAAAATCATTCAGAGACTACTCCCACTCTAAAAAGTTGTTCCGTTTGGACCAGCACATGGCTAGAAACACACATACGGACAGACACTTTTATGACAATGTGTATCAAACTGGATCAGAAGCAATTAATCCATAGTGGCATGAATCTGCATGTGAGGGTGCAACAGCTTTATGCTATAAAGGAGGAAACTGGGGTGGAGGAGGTTAAGCTTTGCCAGCAACAGCAGTGTGGCACATCAGCATTGATGCAAGCAGGAATAGGTAAGATTTAGATGTTTAAATGGATTGCTGTGTTGAGAGGAAGAGCTGTGATTGGCTATGGGAGCTGGGGGGGGTGGTTATTGGAATCGGCTGGACATCTCAGCTGATTATGGCTAGCTGTATGCTTTCTGTGTTCTGCATCAACTAAGGCTAAGCTTCTTTTATTGTGCAATTTAAATGTGCAGCAACATCAGCTGGGGATTGGTGATAAATAAAAGGAGAATAAGACTAATAAAAATATTGTACAGGGTATTTTTTCATCAAAATTGAAGAATAGTAACCTGGAAAACATTCCACACACAGCACTTGGGAAAGGGCAGAGCCTTTGAAAAAATACTCAGATGGTGATTGGATGACTCTGCCGCACCTGAAGGTACTGCCCCTTGATGCTGATTGGTCCTGTCACTTTCCAAACAGTTCAGACAGGAGCTTTGCAAGATGGATTTGCCAGTGAGAAACACAGAAACGGGGAATCCATCTGCTTTGCAAGATTAGAAGAATAGTGAAGTAGTTGTAAAGCAAACAAAGTTTTATGATTTTAACAAAATAATGACACAAATTTTCATGCCACAACTCAGTAATCTGTGCAAACAGATTCCATACAGATTCTCTTAAACATATAGGCCTATCATTAATTGGAGCAGTCAGACATTACTTTCTGCCCATTTAAGCTTTGAACCTCGTGCATGATTTTGTGTGTTATTAATGACCTTCGGATTCACACTACCTCTCCCAGTGCACTGTGGGATACAATAAGATTGTTACATAGGGTATCGTAACTCCACTATACAGGGTATAATAATACTCACCCAAAATTCTTACAGTACTACAGAGTGGTGAATAGTCTATGTAATGCACTGAGTAGATATATTACATACATAAATACACCTATGTATGATTTCCTGTGACACACATTCATCTAGAAAAACATCTCAAACTTCAGTGCTATTTTATTATGCAACAGTTAATTAGGCAGAAATTAGTAATCAAAAATAAAAATCAACAACAAATCATTTTATAATTAAACCAATTCAACTAGTTCCACAATATAACTAAAAGCGACCTGTTGCCGAGCAACCAATCAGTCTACTGCACTATTACTACTGTCTGTGTCCATGGTTACCGCTGATCAGCCACCTTGTCATGTGATAATTTACTTGAAATCAATGAAATTTAGCTGGAGAAGTAAATTGAATGTAGGCATATTAGTATTCAGAACATCTGGCTGATTTGGTGTGTCCCATTTAAAGAGTTTCAGTTGATGAAAGTGCACATTTAAAGGCTGATTAAGTTACTGTGGAGCAATGCAGGCTTATCCCCAGCAGAGGAAATCCTCCATAGCCAAACAAATCCTGACATTCATTGCACACCACTTTTCCTCAGAAAATAAATAAATAAAAAAATAAATAAAATCAAAGTTACATATTGGCACATTATTTGTCTGAAGCATGAATTAATAAAAGAAGCAAAACATAAAAAAACAGAGGGCAAAAAAGGGTTGACTAATCAGGTGAAAATATACTAAGCCTGTATCTTTGTAAATAACAAGACCTGTTTTTGTTTGACAACATGTTGTTTGCTATCACATGAAGATTCAGAACAGTGTTCTGCTCTCCATACATCTACATCTGTGGGTGAATGATTTAGTGATTATAACCAGGTTATCAACCAGGTCACAGGTGAAATAAGTGTTTTTTAGAGATGTATGAATGTAAGGGCAGGGCCAGCTGGTGATGTAAATAAGGCAGTTGATTTCAAACTTTATTTGCCTGAAGTACAACTAAGATCAAGCTAAAATCTCAAAGCACACCATATCTATATCAAAGCTACATTGCCTCTTCAATATGTATTATAGAATCTTTAGTCTGGGTCCTTTGAAAGCTGTAGCCTTTGAATTGAAGCACACTTATTGTAAAAAGGTCCAGTAATGTCATATCAGCTCAATGATAGCAGAACACACACACAGACTCAACCATTTGTTTAATCAGTGACAGTTCATACAACTCCAATCATTCTTATCCTGCCCTTTTTAGTCTCTACTGGTGTTCCCCAGGGTTCCATCCTGGGTCATCTACCATTCATAATCCATTTACTCCCTCTTGGCCTCATCTTCCGTAAATTCAGCATCAACTTTCATTGCTATGCAGATGACACCCAGCTGTATCTCTCCACTAAACATACCTCCCCTTCCACTCTCCACTCTGTAGATGTTTACAGGAAATCAAATCCTGATTTTCATATCACTTTCTCAAACTCAGCAGTGATAAAAACAGAAGTTCTTATTGACATCAAGTCAGCCTTAGCCAAATCCGACTGTTTTTCTCTAACAACTGATCATTCCTCAGTTTCTCCTTCCCCTCATTTCATGAGTCTGGGTGTCATGCTTGACAGCAAACCGTCTTTCCAATCACGCATCAACAGTGTTACCAGGTCTGTGTACTTCCATCTATGCCTCCGTCCATCCCTCGCTCCCAAATCTATCCCAGCTATTTTAGTCCATGCTTTGACCACTTTCCATATTGAGGACTGTAACTCCACTGTCTTTGGTCTCTCTCAGATATCCCTTCACAAACTTCAAGTAGACCAGAATCCCTCCATCCATATCTTCTCTATAAGCCAGTAATCACATCACTCCTGCTCGTCAGCAACTCCACTGTTTAACTATTACATTGACTTTTTAAGATTCTGCTTCTCACCTTCAAGGCCTTCCAGAACTTCACCCTCTTTTCTTTTCTGACCTCTTGCACATCAGCACACCCTCCCGCACTCTCTGCTCCTCTTCCTCTATCTACCTAATTGACCCAGCTGGGATCTAGAACCTTTAGCTACCCGCCTCTTGGACTCCTCTGACATAAACTCTCTCTGTTTTCACATCCTGTCTCAAAACCCATCTTTTCAAACTTTCATGTTCAATCCGATTGATTGATTGATTTCTGCTAACCTACACACAGTTTCATTCAATGTTTTAATTCATTCATGTATTTTTGTTGACTTATTGACCTTAAGTGCTTTGAAAGGTGCCTATAAATAAACATTGTTAGTGCCAGATACCTCAGAGCAAGGACCCTTGTTGTTTTACCATTCAGACCAATGAATTACTTATTTGGGGGCATTAACATGCTTCAAATTTTCTAGAAAATTGTCCCCCAGTGGAAATTTTGTATTTTGACTTAACAGTACAAGTTTATTTCACAAGAGCCGTACACTAGGTTTGAGCCACAGGCATAAAAATTGTACATACGCCATGTGTATCAGGTATAGACAAAAAGTCTCCTGGGACCATCTTCTAAAATGTACAGGAAGTGCACTAAAAACAGGTAAAGGTCAAATTTTTGTTTTTCAGCTGATGGTGAGGTTGCACATTTTAAAAAACTAGACAGAGGAATTTTATCTGATTGACTCTAAACATTTTTGGCTTATTCTAGAAAAGATGGAGATCGGTATCTGTGTGATTTTTCATAGGGCAGGCCTGTGATCGGGGCCCAAACTTGGCCTATTTTTTACTACTTTTTTGCAGTGTTTTCAGCACAATAATACCCTGCAATTTTCAGTGCTTAGTTCAGTCATTTATTCAACAAAGGAGGACAGTGGATGGAGTCGGAAATGGGATGAGAGTATGGAGCAACATGCGGCAAAGGCCCACAGGCCGGACCCGAACCCAGGCCCCCTGCGCACATGGGCCACACCCCAGACCGCCAGCCCATATGTGCACCATTATTTTTCATTTTTTTAATTTATTTTATTTATTTGAAAAGGGACAGTGTACATTAATCAACATTTAAACAAATGTAAATGTAACAGAGTTAGCCAAGAGGCTAATTTTCATTGGCAGTCCCTTTGCCAGATGCTAAAAGGCATTGCAGAATAAAATATACATCAGTAAAATAAGTAAAAATAATATGAACATTTACAGCGTGATTCACAAAAAACAATCATTATGTCACAATAGCAATGGTACAGTTAACGCTATGGTTAGCCACAGCATCAGTGTTAACATTGTTGGTTCCCAACCAACCATTTCTTAACATTATGTTTGAATGCATGATAGGATGGTGACTCTCTAACTGGTTGTGGTATTAAATTCCACTGATGTGATGCTCTGTAGGAAAAGTCCTGTGAGGATGTGGAGGGTTTCTTTGCTGGGCTGTAGCACACTGCACACTGCAACTCAGCTATTGCTACACACCCAAGGTTTAAGGGCCTTTTAATGCTGCTTGCATCTCTAGTTATTATCATATTTATAAAGTAATTCAGATTAATAAGGTGTAATGACCTCTGCAGGATGCTTTCTTTTCTTTTCCCGTTGCATTCCCTGAAAAGCCTTGAGGAATTACAAACTTATGGGAATATCTCAATTCTTACTCTAGCCATTAGCACAGAAATGTCTGCACAAGTTTGCTCCTGAGTGAAGATGCCACTTCTCAAAGGAAATGCTTTTCTAAAAAAAACCACAATGTAAAAATACACTTCTTTGATTCTCAGTATGTGTAAGGTCAGGCCTGTTGCACCTCCCTGTGGTTTCATATAGCCGACCTTCATGGAGACTCTCAGTGTAAATTATTCAACTATCTTGAGTGTCTGCGTTGGAATGTCCTCATCCTTGCGGCATGTGGCTTGTCTATTATGCACAGTTAGTCACCAGCCTTCAGTGCCTCTGATGAAGCGGCCTGTATTCAGGCTATTCAGACAGATGAGAGGGAAAGTGAACTACTGTGATAAAGCATGGATCACATTGTTCATGCAATTTTTATGAGGGACTGAAAAGGGATCTTTTGCCCATCTCTGACACAATTAAACTAATATCTCTCAAATTAAAGTCCGACTGAAAAGTTGGGTGAAACTTGCACGGATAATTTAAATTAGAGTATCTCAGAAGAAGAAAAGACTTTTTTGATACCATCATGTAACTCTGGTTTTAGTGACTGTGGTAATAGCAGGGTTTCACAAAGTTATGAATATAGATTTTTATGAGTCATTCTTTTGAGTGCCTGTTATGGATTACCTTTGCTTACAACTGAGTAGAAAAGAAAGCAAAATCCAAAGAGAAGCCCAAAGTCACTCTGCATTTAGCTGATTTTCATCCTGAGTGAAATCCTTTTGGGACTCTGCTCTCAGCTTTGTGTCCTAATTGTCCTCGCTCTGACTCTTGGGTAACCTGTTCATGAATTGTGCAGCGTGGCTTGCCCACTTGGCGCTCGATTACTTAGTCCGATGTGACTGTGCGGGGCATCATTTATTAATGCAAGCTGTGGAAGATCAGTTTCACTGTCCACCAGCGGCTGAACCTTTTCAGCCTCACTTTATGCCGGAGTGCTTCGACTCAATAGCATAACCCAGCTCCAGCCTGCAGACAAAAGAAATCAAAGATCACATTATCTATGACTGCGCTCTTAATACTGAGACTCTGACGCTGAGAGACAGAAAATGGATTTTGGGGGGAAAATTGTCAGAGCAGAAACATATTTTGAAGGCAAAGCGTCTAAATATGTAAGTACAAATACTTCAAAATGTTTAAAATCTTTGCAGAAATGTCTTTGCTGAAGGTGTTTTCCTGCACCATCGAGATATTTTGAGGCGAAATTTCCGTGGCCTTTATGGCAAAGCAGCTCTTGACGTATTTGGGTAAATCTGCGACATCACACACGGCTCGTGTTAACATGAGTGTTAGCTTCATCCCAGAGGCTGTGCACAAGTAGGACTCATCAATGGGGTGAGCATGGCTCCAACAGTGTCAGACAGTATCCAGTTGTGTCCACACACATCATTTGAGCAGCAGGAAATGTGTTCTAAATATACTCCATGGAGGCCAGCTCCCAGCTAATGTACTGCAGGTCAGATAAATCCATATCCATGTGGAAACACTAATATCCCCCAAACACAGAAATCCTTCTGCTTCCTGTGTTCAAACATTGTATAGAAAATAAAACACAAGCTCCAGTTTTGCTGCTTGTTATTGAATGAATTAAATATGATTCAATGCATCAGGTAGCACTTAGGTGTGCTTTATTGGTTTGTGGAGGTGAATAAACTTCAGCTTAGGTTGCACTAATTTGCACCCAAGTGCCTCACCTTTCTCCCAGCTTTTACATTCTGATGACAATATTTTATTAATGTCTCATGCATTGACACGTGGGCCCGTACGGGCATATGCACACCCACACTATCAGGGAGTATGTACTGCGCACAATTTATTATCATCGGTACAGTAACTGGGGAAACATTTAGAGGGGAAGAAAGAGGAGCTTTGAATAATGAATGCGAAGAGCCCTGTTACACGGCAGACAAGACTTTGAAGTGACATAACTTACTGCCACCGCTTTCATAGCATCACCAGTGAGCAGGCACAAAGACGGAGATAAAGGGGGGAGCTGGAGACAAAGAGACACACGAAAACATTTTAACCAATTACAGCTCTTCTGAATAGCTGCACCTTTCCAACTTGGAAGAGCTGAAAGGAAAAGTTTGGTGGCTAAAAATCGCAAAAAAATCAGCTGAAATCGACATAACACACAATGGAGTCATTGTGGTGTGAATGGTGGTTAAAGCTCTGATGAAGTTTATCAAATCATCCTGGCACTGAGCGGATCAAATAAGCACTTTATAAGAAAATTCCACAACGCTTTTTTTTTTCTTTATAAAGAATGTGCTGACATCTTGAAATAAAACCAATTTCATGCCCCTCAAAGCACAAGAGTGAGGCATGACAACTCCGCCTGTGTGTTGAGCTTATGTAATTAATTTGATTTGTATTCACTGAGTGAACTGTAGCTATGGGACATTGTTTATCACACTGGAATCTCTTGAGCGGAATCGTCTCAAATCAGCCCACCACTCTTTAACTTCTATTATGATTTAAACATCTCTGTGACAAATATTAGAAGAACTCTCGAGGTTGGATTAGCTGTTAGTACACTGTAAAACTCAAATTAACACTGTCAGACTTTTACAGTGTCTACAGAGTGTTGATTTGAGCTGGAGAGTTGGGACCTCATCACTAAGTGTCATTATTGACTCTTTAAAAATGGACTCTTCTTTACACTAGTGTTGATGAGCATCATTTAAAACAAATAGTGTGTTAGTATCATATTAACACTGTAAGGCAGCGGTTCCCAACCTTTATCCCTAGGGCTCCCCCGCTCGTATCTCATTAAACGTTGTCATTGACAAAATCCCAGTATAATAGGCCTTCTTGTTTTTCCACTATTATGACAGTGTCTTAACCCCTTAAATCCAGGTGAAATGAGTCACAAACTCCTCTCCAGGAACACCCAAATTAAAGTGAATAATTTTTTTTGAACCATTTGGAGTACAAGCAGAAACACGGTGTCTTTAGAAAGGAAACACTCTGAAGGTTCTTCTTCAAATGCCACACTCACTGTAGCTGCTACTGATATTAAGTAATATAACAAAAAACAAAAATATTTTTCCCATCTGAATTTGTAATGTGAAATGGAGGCCTGTAGATTCTCAACTAGTGGGTCATGAAAGTGTTTCTGTAAAAAAAAAAAAAAAAAAAAAAAAAAAAAGGTGGCAAAAAGTCTCTAAAGTCCTTAGTGGACATGCATCGATACCTTTTTTTGACCATGTTTTGCTGTGAAATTGGGTGCATTAATATGTTGATGTAAAAATATACCACAGCCTACAGTCTTCACTAAACCACCCCTTACACTCATCCTACCCCTCACACAGTTTGTCCATGTCTATGTGTTCCTGTAAAGCATCCTTGGGTTTCTTGAAAGGCGCTATATAAATTCAAGATATTATTATTATTATTATTATTAAATATTTCAACACATTTATCTCATTTTCTTGCGATGAAACAGCTGCTTTCCCATGACAAGACATAACGATGGGGAAGGGGGTGTAAAATGTATCTGTTTTGTCCCGTTTCTTTATTTTGCCATATATTTTGGTCCAATCAAGCTCCAAACTGCAACATGATCAATTAACTAACCCTGTGTTGGTGAAAACTTTTGGAAACTTGAGTTGCGATTTGTCATTAGGGCGTCTGGTGGGTCCTGAGACTAGACCAGTTGAGAACCACTGACTGTACACTCCCCTTCAAAAGTATTGGAATGGTTAGGCCAGTTCCTTTATTTTGCTATAGACTGAAAACCAACTGCAACCAAACTGATGGAGAGATCCTTCATCATGCAGCAAGATAATGACCCAAAACACACTGCTGAAATAACAAAGGAGTTCATCAGAAGCAAGAAGTGAAGGGTTTTAGACTGGCCAAGTCAATCTCCAGACTTTAACCCTTTAGAGCAATGGTTTTCTTTTTTTGCCCAAGGCACACCAAAAAGCAAGCTGACGTCTCAAGGCACACCATATTAATGTCCTTGCAAAATAGCCTCTTTAGCATGTGTAGCAAGTAGCAACATGTCCCAGTCCTGACTGCATGCAACGTGAGCAAGTGCTAACTACATCAGTTTGATTACAGAGTTTCCTTTTGTAGCATCCTGACACTCTGCAAGTGATGCTCTGCAGCTCTCCAGGTTTATCCCCACTCATCCTGTTCCTATTTTCTCTCTGTCGCTCCTATTAAGATGGACAAGTAACAAGGGAAGAGGTTGCACAAAGGATGACAAGACACCAGGAGTGTCCCACCAGAGGATATTCTTAATTTTCTTCCACTTTTCTCACTCCCGAAACTTGTTAGTTTGTTTTACAAAGAGGAGTGTGTTGCATTGATATTCTCCATACCCATTTATGAACTTGTGGAGACACAGTGGCTCACAGCTGTTAGAGGCACCATACCTCCGATTTTCTAAGTAAAGCATGAGATGTCATATTTTTACATGTAAATTTATATTTGCATATTTAACAGATGGACAGTGATTATGTAATGCTATATGATGCAATGCAATGTGTAATGCTTGCATGCAGTAAGGACATTGGTTATAGTTTCTTTAGTTGTTGCATAGTTGTAGTACTTATGTAAAGTCATATGAATTTTCAAGGCACACCTAGACTTGTCTCAAGGCACACCAGTGTGCCACGGCACACCATTTGAGAACCACTGGTGTAGAGCATACATTTAACCTGCTAAAGAGGAGACTGAAGGGAGGAATCCCCCAAAACAAACAACAACTGAGAGAGGCTGCGGTGAAAGCCTGGAAAAGCGTCAAAAAAGAAGAACGTAAAAGTTTGGTGGGTCACAGCCTTGACGCAGTGAAGGAATTGCGACTAAATATTGAGTCTTAGTCACTTTAATTCATTTTAAGCTTCTCTGTTCCAATACTTTTGCTTGCCTAAAAATTTGGTGTTCGTTACAAATAAAGCTATCTTCTAATTTGTGAATCAAATCCAGATGTAAACACCTGGAAATAAAAGCTGAGATGTTGCTCTCTTGTCTCATATTCATGGTTTTGTGTCAAACCCAAATGTTGTCAGTTTACAGCAAAAATAAAGGAACTGGGCCCACCGTTCAAATACTTTTGGAGGGGAGTGTAGCTGGGAGATAACAGCTGGAAAACTCAACTAGACCAAACTATGAAGCCTTAGCTAGTTCAGGTTCAAAGCTGATAACAATAGAACAGAAAATGAGGATTTTACACCTGTTTTTAAAAGTCCAGGTGTTTCCAGGTAGGAGACTCTAAAAGGAGGTTGGCAGGCATTTTTCTATTTAGCATTTCTAGTAATTGTCTGGAAAAAGACATTATTAAAGCAAATACAGAGAACTTATGAGAACAACAATTGGGAATTTTAAATTATACAAAACCGGTCCATGGATCTTTATAAATGTTGTCATGTTTTTGGACTAAAAATGTAATTTAGATTATGGAAACCCTTTCTGATGCAGCAGGACAGTTTTTGATGAATTATTATGATCAGCAGAGCTTCTGATGGTGAGATGTGTCACTTTTATACTTTAGTTGTTTGTTGTCTGATGAATGCATTAATTATGGCTACTAACATGGTCAGTATCATGAGAACCAGAGCTTTATGATGGTGTATAACATGCTATATTCACATTTTGAAAATAACTGCAAAAAAAACCTGCCAGTCTGATGGTCGGCATTTCGATTTTTATGGGGTTAAGGCCACTCAAAAAATAAATAAGTGAACAAATAAACTCAAAATTCTCACGTTTAAAAAGTTAATTTACAAATGAAGAAGAAATGTTTGAAAATTTTGAGGTCATAAAGTCCAGAATCAAACAACTGTTTTCAATTTAATTTCTTGCCAAATTCTGTCTTTACATTTTTGAAAATTTATGGTTTTAAAAACTTGAATTTTGGGGGTTTATAATGTCAAAATTTAAGACTATTTAAACACAGAAAGTTAAAAACCGTTCATGTATTTTTTTCAAACATTTTAAACTCTGAAATTCTGAGTTTGTTTTCTTGTTAATAAACAACTTTATAATTACAAAAATTTGGATTTTTTTTTTCTTAAGTTCTGACATTTTGCTCAAAAATTAACAGATTCTCTTTCTATTTTTATCTTTTATGTTGTCCCTAATACGCGTGTGTACATATTATTTTGATATCAGAGCAGACAGGGTCAATCACCCCCACAAGATCTTCTACATACCCCCAAGGGGGGCCCCAACCCCAGGTTGGGAACCACTGTTGTAAGATGTACATACTTACATAATAATTTCTAAAATTATGGAATATTCCTTAAACAAATATTTCCTTTCACGCAATTTCCAATAATTGATACATTACAATGCACCACTCACAATTACTAGAGATAACCATTTTATATTTGACACCTGTGACAAAGTCTGGTGTTTTCTGATGAGCATGGAGCAAAAAAAGTGCAGGGTTAGCACGCATTCTTTGATAAGAATCAGCTCGTCACCCTTCCCATATCAACCTATGTGGGAAATCAGTAACAGTGGATAACTTCACTCATGGTGCAGAAGAGTCTAACATCAAAATCAGCAATTATCCACCAGAAACATGAGCAAAATAAATTCCAGCAGTGATCATTGTACAACAGGCAACATTAAAAAGACATATAAATGCATCTAAAAACACCTTAAACGTCTAAACCCATAAGGCATGATGGGAAAACTTTTGAAGAGATTTGTAATGTCAGTGTGCAGTGATTAGATGAACTGACTGTCTACAGAGTTGGACTAATGTATCACTGACCCCAACACTAAGGACCATTTCACTCAGAATGGAGTTATAATTACACTTTTGGAGTTAAAATCAGTTTTAAAAGGTTTAACACTCCCGGTTTGCTGTATAGCTTTAAATGAAACTACATATAAATAAAAAAGGCTCATGCTAAACTTGTCCTTTTTCTCCTTCTGAAGCCACAGGACCAAATCTTCTGGCTGGCCGCCCCCTTCAGGGACCTGGAGCTCTTCACAGGGACCCCCCAATGGCTGGGACATGGGCACCAATAGAGAAGGGCGTGACTGCTACATCAAGTAAGTGCCCTGTGTTTAAAGAAAAACAGAGGGGGAGGCTTTTTTCCTCCATCCCCAGATGTTTTTGCCAACCTGTGATTATTCCAGCCACGTCACTGCCTCCACACTGTCTCCATCTGTGCGTTCAGAATACTGATTGTTCCCTCCGTTGCTGCTGCTGCTGCTGCTGCTGCTGCTGTTGCTGCTGCGCACACTCTGCCCCTGCCTTCTCTCTCTCTCTCTCTCTCTCGCTCTGCTCTCTCTCTCACACCCACAGCACTCCTCATGCAGTCTCCCAAATGCAGAAGAGGGCTTTTGGGAGAGTGCGTGTGCTGCTGCTGTTGAGAGAATTCACCTGTGTTTTTATGTGTGAGCGTGCGTGAGCCCCTTAGAGGATGTGGGGTTACTGTGTTGGCAGCGTAATTGATCCTCTGTAATTGGCTCTCCTGGATATCTGCACAGGGAGGTAAAAGGAAACTCTTTATACTTGTATGTTTGTGTGGGTATTTTATGATCTAACAAGTGAATCTTCTCTGTTGCTTTTCTTTATTTTTCACACTTTAGATGTGTGATATGCATTTACACTAGATCTGAAAATACTGCTGCGTTTATGAACCCTGTAACCACTACAGTCATGCTGTTCTGATTGTTTGCACCTTCCACTCTTCACATTTGTTTATCTTCTTGAAACTCTCATGCAATAGCATGCAATGCTTTTTACAGTCTCGATGCATCACTTTAATGTGTGCAATATGTGCATATTTGCATGCAGATAGGAGGTGAGCACTTGTCACACACGGGTTATAGCATGAGAAGCGTGATGTCAGAGGAGTTATATAAGAAGTAAGGAGCAGTGAAAGTGCTGGATGCAGAGTGTGCCTGGTTGAGGCAGATCACGGAGGCTGTTTTGGCTCCAGTCGCAGCTTTCTAAATTTGACAAAGACTCATGAACAATCGAACGTCCGCCCCTCTGACTGTTCACGGCCATCTGAGTCGCTCAAGGCTTCAGGGGGCTTTTACTAAATTGTTGTATTTCTCAAAGGAACACATGTCTAGTCAGCGTGACAGGAGCGCATGAATAAAGCAAGAGCCATTTAATATTTACAGTGTGACACGAGGTTTTTAACAGAGATGTAATGCACTAGAGACTGCTGGGGAAATATTCTGGAGAGCAGAGATGTGTATCAACGCAGAGCAGAGAATTCCTCCTAAAGGCTCAGCATGAGTAGGCAGAATGGATTTTTCTTGACAAGGTAAAATCCTAGACATGCCAACACTGAAGCCACTTCAAATAACATCATCAAAAAAGCATAACACTTTAAAAACAAAGCAAGCTTTGGGTTAAGCCTCACTGGAGGAGTGACACAGCAAAATTATGGTGAGAAAAACTGGCAGTGATTGAATGATTTTACCACACTTTGTTCCAGGCAGGACAAACATAACCGCCTCTGTAGCACCAACAAATGTGAGCCATGTCAAAGCTGCCTCTCAAAATAAGAGCGACAAGATACTGCTGCTGGTAATGAACTTACTCCAATTTGTCCAGAAAATCTTTCATGAAAACAGAGGGAATAAAAACAGTCTTGACAGTCAGGCTGGAGATTCTTTCCACTTATTTCGCTTCATCTTGTTAACGGCGGGGCTCAAAGTGCAGCGTCTGATTGCTGTATAGAGCATTGTGGAGCTACAGTAGCAGCTAATGAGTATGATTAGGGACCATTAGATGCATGGCTGTCTGCACAATGGGAAAGCAGCCATGTTTAGCAGGTGGCTGTGCAGGGGAGGAGACAGCACTCTTCCTGAATGCACAAGTCCATATGGTTTGGATTTGTGCACAATCTGTTGGTTATGTCATTTCAGATATGAAACTAACACAAAAAATGTGAACTGAAGGCATCTTAGAAGTTCATGCTGCAGTTACTGTTGTCAGGAAGAAATTCCTTGTTTTATTTTTTTTTTTTTTGGTTGAAGAAAATGGGGTCACTTTAAAGGGCATTTGAGGAAATATTATATTTTGGAAATAGGTGCAGATTACAGATGAACAGAGGTTGATACTTTTTTGAACCTTTTGTACCAAGTCTTGAGGATAGCAATGATGATGTTAAATAGAGGCTATAGCCAAAATATAAAAAGCTCCCCCTACTGACTGGCTGCTGCAAATGTCCTAAACCCCACCCCCTCCATGTTAACATATAGGACATGGGTCAAAGTAGGAAGATGAAATAAATACCAATTTCATTTTTAGAACCCCAATTTCTTATGTGATAGTTATTTGGGACCCCCTTGAAAATGAGATAATCCATTTCAAGGGGTTTCCCTCTGAGATAAATTTTGCAATCTATTATCATTGATTCTCCCTGGTGACTGTGCGTGCATTTAATTCAGGTCTAATCGAGCAGCTTGAAGTGGAGAAAATTCTCCGAAAACAGACAAATTCATCACAGGGTCATAGGTGGTCAGTGAATTTTATGGCCAATGGATTTTTAATTTGAAATGAGAAATTCAAAATCAAGAAACAAGTTGTTTCCAAATTATTATTGAAGATAAGCAAAAAAACAAACAAAAAAAAAAAAGAAGAAGAAGAAAACATGCCCTTGGACCTTTCAGGTAGTTGATTTCAAATTTGAAATCAAATAATGGAAAACAAAAAATGAGCCATTTTCTGATTGTCTTTTCCACTATCCAAAAGGAATAGAAAAAAATGAAAGAGTGAATGTTTCAGAACTCTGGTGATGTAACATCCTTTTTTCAGGACAAATACAGGAAAAAATGGTTGCATTAGTGTTTTGCTCTATGATCTTCCTTTTTCAATCAGAACACCAAAAAATAATAATAATAATTAAATGGAAAAACAAATTGGAAAACAAAAATGAAAAAAAAAAGTGTTTTAATTTCCATTTTTTTTATTTCCAGTTCAAAGTGAACTGACTGAAAAAGCTGACAGCATGATTTTCCATGTTATTTTCTTTTATATTTTAACAGTAACTGGGAAATAAAAAAAACTATCTGCTATAAAGTACACTAACATCTGGCCCTCATTTCTCAAGAAATTTGGGTGTACGGTTGTTTTCATGCACAGATCGGTACGTATCAATCTGAACGTGAGTGAAGGATGCGGTCAAATCCCACGCCACATCTCAGCTCGTCTTCAAGTTGGTAGACATGCTGTGTAGCTTAATCTGGTGGTCTTAGATTTGATATGGCTTTTAAAATGTATTAATATTACAGTCTACCTTTGACAATCCATGTGTGCAATATTGTTATTTGAATGGTCTTTAATCAGCATGAGCTTTCAGGTGATATCATTACTATTTGTTTAATTTGATAAACAAGCTTTTCTTTATGGATTTACTTTGAAATAGGCTGCCTGCAGTAATTATCAATGTTATTCGCTGTTATATCACTTACAAATACTGTGGGAGATTTAAGCAGAAAAAAATAGTAATTCAGGAAAAAAGATAAAACTCGAGAGGAAACTACATTTCACTTTTTAAAAAATTTAGGGCATTTTTATGTTTATTTGATAGGACAGATGATGAAAGACAGGAAGGTTTTGGAGAATGAATGAGAGAAAACATGCACCAAACATGAGGAAAGACCGAGAATAGATCCCACTCGAGGACTATAACCCCTCCCTATAGGTGCCTGCTCTACCCACTGAGCTACAACGGCGACCACGTTTCGCTTTTTAAATAAGAAATATTCTAGACTGCTGTAATGGAGTTAAAGATTCATCAAGAAGAGAAGTGTTTCACAACAAACAATTAAATTGTATTGACCTGGAGTGTGATTAAGAGCTGATCATAAAAAAACAACTTCTATTGAATCATAATTAATCAGCATTTTTGAGTCTTAAACCAATCGAATCAGCTACTGTGTGTGTAATTGTGCGTGGATGCACAGCTGGAGGCTGTAAGACAGAGATCGAACTTCATCAGGTTCTCTAAAATGCAAAAAATACTACTGATATGATTGGCAGAAAGCTTTTCAGATAAGAAACAGAAACGATAACAAACAGTTCACTTGTTGACTGGACATTTCAGACATTCTCAAACCTCTCTATAAGGCCCATGAACAGTCAAAAGAGAGCATTTTATCTCTGCCGTAAACTGTCATATCACTGTCAGCCCCTCCACCATTATAATTAGCCTTCATTAACAATAATCATACCTGAGGTACTGAAGCTACTCTCTTCTCAGTCTGGGGCAGTTTTAGGCTGGTAATCTCCTCTAAGAGTGCTGCTTCGTTTAAGAGCCAAAACACACGTTTTTGTTGCCATGTTAAGAGCAGACCAAATTTTCCTAAACCTGAATGTAAAAATTTTTAATTATTTTATAACTCTAATGTGTTTGTGAATGAATTGTGATAACACAATCATATAAAAGTAATTTAACATGGAAGTATGAATTCAATATTCTGGAGTCAGGTTGTTCACAATATAACCTTTAACAGTAGCAGTGATTTCCTTCCATGGGTGTTGTTTCTGAATCCCTTTAATGACACTTTTCAAGCTTATTTAAATGTTTGTTGTTTTCAGCCGCTGCATTCATATTGCTCTAATCACGTTTCTGAAATCACATGTGGACCTCGTGATATGATTTCCACACCCAAATCTTTGCTGGTTTCTACACCAGTTTGATAAATAAGAGCCAAATAAAGCTGGTATGTGGTGGAGTAGAGTGTGGCTAAAGTTAGCAGCCTGCTCCAACAACCTTTGTTACTTTTTGCAGATACTCATCACATTGGTTGAGTAGTTGTACATAAATATACCCCTCAACATCCTACATTTGGCTGTTCCTCATGTTTATGTCCAGCAGAGAGCCAGTGCAGCTACAGCAGGAGGCTTCGTCACAGTTTTAAACAAGCAATCTCACCAGGATTTCAGACGTATTTACAAAAAAAAATTATACATAATTAGTTGGCAAATCTTTCACCAGCTCATTTGTTATCTGAAGTTTTCTGAATTTAGCCATTAAGCCGGCTAACTGTGCACATCCCTATTTACTATCATGCTAACTGATTTTAAAGTATTCATCTCTCTGACTAGTTTTGCTTTAATTAGTTGTACGATGCAAAGAGGTGCAGATGTAACACCATGATTGACAGCTCTGTTGATAAATTTACCTTCTTGCAACATTTTCGACTGAGTAAAAAGAGCAGAGGAAGAAAAGGGGTCACATTACAGCTGTTTGACTTCTAATAAGAGTGTCTGCTTTAGACCAACACAACAATCTGCTGCTGTTCACCATTCTGACCTGATGGATCTCTGATGTTTAGTCTGTAAGTTAAACGTGTGCTTTGGTTTGCTGTGGCATCAATTCTATGGTGCCAGCCCGCTCTGTGACTCTAATTTACATCACTAGTGAATGATGTCAGTGGGGCTATTTTAGCTTCATTTTTCTGCAAGAGAAGGAAAAGAAGGGCAGGATTTTCCACATCAATAAAGTCAATGGTTATGAACAGAAGCGGGCCAAGTAGGGCACTGACTCTTGTGGCGGAAGTGTGACGTCCGTATGGACTATATATATCAGTATTGTATTGATTTACTATTGATGTGGCAAATTGGATGGGGGGTTGGGATGCAGCTTGGCCACCACAGGCTGCATCATGGATGCACCCCTTATCCTGAGTTATCATTATCAAACATCGAACCTATATTTTTAGAAAAAATGAGGATGCTAGTTGCCTCAGCTGTTAAGATTACACGCTTTTAATAAACTGTGTTTTTGTTTGAAGATAGTCCTGCAACGCAGAGCTCCAAAAATAATATGGAAATGGTTTAGAGCATTGGTTCTCAATGGTGGGTCGGGACCCAAAAGTGGGTTGCGAATCTATTCCCAAAGGGTTGCGAATGTGTGCCAGGCAGAAAGAAGCCCTAAGTAAGGAAAGGAAATTATTATTAAATTTCTATGGAAAAATTGAGTAAAATAAGATATATGCATGTGTTTTCTTCTGTAATGATGTGCTTTTAAACCTGTTTATTTTGCCTTGTCTCTTTATTCAGTGTGTGTTTTTTTCTATTTAGGGTCCAAAAATGTATTCGATAAATATGAGTGGTTAAACATAGTGGGTCTTGATACCCAACCAGCTGAGAACCACTGGTTTAGAGTAGACAGAAATATAACAAAGATCTAAAAGAGGTGCATCTATGCTTATATTCATTGAGTCTGTTAGTACTGGTAGCATTCTTCTCCTCCAATGTGCAAACAGAAAGGGAATTTGTTATGTAACCAAACTTCAGTTCCGTGAATTTATTTGACACAAACATGTTTTTCTTACTCTGGTGATTGTCAGAGTAGCTGCCAATTACCTCAGGTCAGTATGATGCAGGAACAACCCACTCAGTGCATGTTTTTATTCTCACCTATCTGTGTTGTATCCACAGACTTACTCCTCTCCCATACTACTGTATGCATCCATTCTTCATATCAAATTATTTAGATTAAAACACATTTCCTTAATCTTATTGGTGGCCACTTTTTAATTCTTCCTAAGTTTTCTTTATTAGACTGGTGCAGTAAGTCCTCCAGTGCATTCACTCGATGTGATTTTTAAAGTGTAACCTGTTTTGTTTTAGGAGAGAATTTAATACATTTGCTTGATGTTGCCACAGAGTTTTGTTCGAAAGGGAATTTGAACAAAAATAATAGTTCAGAATGAAATACTCCAGAAAAAATGAGCATTATACTTCAGTGTAATATACTTCAACATCATTAGAATGCAGAAAAGAGAGCTGATGCTGTTTCAGTCATTTGATTACACTTTTATAAACATCTGCTACCAATCTCACTAATGGCACACTCTCTGCTTTCTTCTTTTTCACAGAAATAACAAGTCTACATTTCAGACAGACGTATTGTCGCAAATGAATTATACAAATTTAAAACCTCCTTTTATTGTTTGAACTAAATAAGCAGCATATTATTATAGAGGCCTTTATTGAATTACCATAAAAAGAAGATCTGCTGCCAGCTGCTGCACAGACATTATGTGCTGGATTCCTTCATTTAAAACAAGTTTTTTGTTAGATGTTTTCCATTAATGTTTTTGATCCATTTTATGTAAAAAGTGACTATTTTTGATTGCTGGAAGTCTCTCTTCCTTCCTCCCTCTTTGCTCTTTGATAGAACAAAACAAGTAAGTGAGAGGAGGGATCAATCCAAAAAACATGATCCTCATAATAGGATTCATGTGGAAAACTACTAGCTTCTTAACTGGAATACAGTATCGGTCATTCGGATTGTTTTAAGTCTTCAGCTGATCTAAGGTGAATTGTGTTTGCTTTTAACATCAGCCTATCTTGCACTGAGTTCAGCTTGCATCAGGGCTGGTTTGCCAAAGCACTGGTGGGCCTTAGGGTACTGCAAGTGGGCTGTGAGCAGCCTTTTACCCCACATATAAAACCATAAACATAACATCTAAAATTTAAAATCAAGTTTTAAATAATCATCAACTACTTGAATACATGTTTAAATGTGCCTTTAAAGTCTAAGAACTAAAAATTACATCCGGATGATTAAGCTCACACGTCACCTCATAAATATTTGCTTTGTCTGATGTGCAGAATGGGTGTCGTGGCTAAATTAATGATGATTCTCCATTTATAATCCTACTATTATGCATTAATGTAAGGAATGGTTAATGGAGGAGGAAAATATAGGTGGCTTTACAGATGCCTGTTTAAACAAAATAAGTGCTGATGGCTCTTTAACTGTACTCAATGGCAATGCCGACACTTTCTTGTGGCATCAATTACTTATTTATTTAGATTTATTTAACCAGGAGAGCCTCATTGAGATCAAGAATCTCATTTACAAGACTGGCCTGGCTGCTTAACAATTAACAGAAACAGACATGAAATATTAAACATAAAAACAAGTCAGAGACACAAGTCAGAAGGTCATCAGTTAAAACAACTACATCCTCATGCATCTTCCTCCAAAGCCTTCAATCTACTTTTAAAACATCTTAAAGAGACCAGCTCCCCCAGACATACATGTTCCTGCAGAAGATTCCAGGCTGCAGGAGCAGGAGCAGCGTACCTGGAACTCTTTCATAAATCTAAAGACAGATCTCAGGAACGGATAGTAAAAGTAACTTTTGTGACCGAGTCACGGAGCAGAGACTGTAGCTTTCAGAACTTTTCACATGAATAAACTCCCAAAAGTATGATGTGTATGATGAAGCAGATTTAGAAAAGCCTTATACATAAATAAGGATATGCCAGTGAATTATCCTACGTTTGGTCAAAGAAGATCCTCCAACTCAATCAGACAGAGCACAATGATGAGGCAAGGACTATAAAACGATAGAAAGCGAAATAAAGGGGGCTTTTAGGAAATGTGGCTGGGCCAGTAAACTGTCATTATAGAGACAACAAAAAATGCCTGGTATACCAGACTACCAGTCCAACCCTGGCTCACATACAAAGGCTGTGGATTGATTTAATTTTTAAGTAATGATTTCTTAGTTCAAAGGTCATTTTAAATGTTCAAATTTATGCATAATTCCCTAAAAATCAATCATCTAAAGAGTCTATTAAAAAAATAGATGTATAATAAAACTCACTTTATTATTACGATATCAGATGTACCCCTTAGCAGCTGGAAACAGGCTACAGTTGCAGCAAATGCAATCATAGTTGAGTAGTTTTTCATGTTTGCACAAAGCCACGCTTTGAATCAAATACATGGCAAAAATAAAGACAATCATTTTGTGGTTATAAAGCTGCAACAAGAATGCACAGGCACTTCTTTACACCTTTAGACAGTTTGCTTTAAAGTGCTTGTTTACAAAATATGGATGTGTGGTTTCATGTACAGTATATTGACATGGACAAAGACTCTATCTCCTTCTCTTGTACAAAACTGAAACCAAAGCGACCTCATGATGGGAACTCATAGTTATTTGAAGTTAAAAGGCTCCTTTAGGCATTTGTGTGATGCCTTTTTTTATTCTTTCATTATTTGTCAATCGAAACTTAATCTACATGGTTTTCCTAGAAGGCCATTAGAATACATTTGACACTCTTGCACCATGAGTGAAGTTACTCACTCAGTTAGAGAAGTCCAACATGTGGGGATCAACTTTATCACAGTAAGGTTAATGTACTGACCTCTGCAGAAGAGACATTCCAGGGTTGAAGTGCACCTTTCAGTATTCCTTACATGTAGTTTATCAAATTATCATAATTGTTTTTAATGAAGATATCTAAAAGAAAAAAGGGAAAACTGCAACATGTAAATCACATATTAAATTGAGTCATACTAAAAAATGTATTTCCTCTGCTTACAAACATTTGTATAAACAGAACAAATATTTTAAGTATTTTCAATTTTTCTGGTTTTACAGTGCAGCATCTAAAATTATAAGCTGCACAAAAGAAAGAGACATTATTGCTCCTACCAGCCTTATGGCACACCATCGAATACTTCATGCCTGGAAATCTTCCACCTCAGCACCTCAGTCTGCCTGGTGAAAGGACTGGATGCTTTTTTAAGCCCTGAAAAAAGAGAGAAGTTCACAATTAGAAGTTGTAATGTAGGAAATTGTAGCCTTTGTTTCCTTTTTTTTTTAAATCACTCTTTCTTGTCTCCTAAAAGAGTGATATGTTTTGACCCACTCCATTCATTTAGCCACTCCTCTGTCTCGATCTCATCTGACTCAAAGTGAAATTGCACAGAAATCTACTCAGTTAACAATTACAGCTGCCCACTTGGAGCTGGATTGTGGGAAGGCGTACTTGGATTTTGGGCTGTAGTTTGTTTTCTTTCATTGTTGTTTTTCCGCATATTTTTAAAAGTACTTAGTTTAATCTGTTCTCTGTTTGATAAAGCTATATTCAGTTTAAAGAAAAAGAAACAGGGATCTTTAAATTTTGTAAGAACTTTGACCCAAAAACCACGGCAAATTAGAACAGATTCCCTAGAACAGATTGAGAAAGTTCAATAACTCTACTGTTAATTTTCATTATGTTTTCTCTGATCTCTCCTTCTACCTGCGCTGTTAACTTTATAGTTTGAACCATGTAACAGCTGTATGGAAGCCCATTTCAGCCAAATAAAAAGGAAAAGTAGTGAAAGTAAGGTCATTCTTGAAAAAAAAAAATCCTAAATCATAATTATGAGATAAAAAGTCAAACATATGAAGTCATAATTTTGACATTTATCTCATAATTATGACTTTTATCTCATAATTCTAACTTTTTATCACATAATTTTTAGTTTTTATCTGATAATTTTGACTTTTTATCTCATAATTTTGACTTTTTATCTCATTATTGTGACTTTTATCTCATAATCATGACTTTTATCCCATAATTTTGACTTTTTATCTATAATTTAAAATTTTTATCTCTTAATTTTGACTTTTAAATCATAATTTCAACATTTTATCTCATAATTATGACTTTTTTCTAATAATTTAAACATTTTATCTCATAATTATAACTTTTATCTCATAATTCTAACTTTTTATCACATAATTTTTAGTTTTTATCTGATAATTTTGACTTTTATCTCATAATTTTGACTTTTTATCTCATTATTGTGACTTTTATCTCATAATCATGACTTTTATCCCATAATTTTGACTTTTTTATCTATAATTTAAAATTTTTATCTCTTAATTTTGACTTTTAAATCATAATTTCAACATTTTATCTCATAATTATGACTTTTTTTCTAATAATTTAAACATTTTATCTCATAATTATGACTTTTATCTCATAATTCTAACTTTTTATCACATATTTTTTAGTTTTTATCTGATAATTTTGACTTTTATCTCATAATTTTGACTTTTTATCTCATTATTGTGACTTTTATCTCATAATCATGACTTTTATCCCATAATTTTGACTTTTTATCTATAATTTAAAATTTTTATCTCTTAATTTTGACTTTGAAATTATAATTTCAACATTTTATCTCATAATTATGACTTTTTTTCTAATAATTTAAACATTTTATCTCATAATTATGACTTTTTATCTCATAATTTCAACTTTTTATCTCATAATTTCAACTTTTTATCTCATAATTTCAACTGTTTATTTCATAATTCTGACTTTTCATCTCTTAATTTCAACATTTTATCTCATAATAATGACTTTTTCCTCATTATTTCAACTTTTTATCTCATAACTATGACGTTTTATCTCATGTTTTCAACATTTTTCTCGTAATTATTACCTTTTTCTCATTATTTCAACATTGTATCTCATAATTATGACTTTTTATCTTATAATTATTACTTTTGTCTCATAATTTCAACTTTTAATCTCATAATTTCAAATTTTTATCTCATAATTTCAACTTTTCATCTCATAATTCTGACTCTATATCTCATAATTTCAACATTTCATCTAATAATTATGACTTTATTCTTATCATTTCAACTTTTTATCACATAACTCTGTTTTTTTTTATCCCATAATTATAAATGATGACTTCATTTTGATACCTCATAATTATAACTTAGGGTTTTTTTTGTTGTTGTTGTTGTTTTTTTAATTGCCCATCTTCCACATTTTTCTTGTTTAAGTGGCAGAAATTGGGTTCCATACACCTGTTAACACAGTGGAGGTAGGATTTAAGATCTAAGCAGCAACCAGTCAGTAGGGGGAGCTCTTAATATTCTGGCTTCACTTCCAGGCGTCTATCTTCAGTCTATGAATAATCCTTCCTTGACTGGGTGACTTTTGCTTGACAAAATAGGTGAACAAATTTTCTTGACGTATCAAGCTTTAGATACAGTGCTGACTGTACACCTTTCTTTCTATAGACTTCCTTCTTTTACCAGGTATGAAAAATAGGTACAAATTGCCCTCATTTGAAATGCCTCACTGAAAATTTTGGATTAAGGCCATCCTTGTGCTGTTTGATTAAGCTTAAAAATGAGGTACAAGTAACAGGCGGTGTCTGCTTCACACAGAAGCTTTGTGCTGTAGACGTCTTAACCCCACTCCAAACATTGACGGCTGTTTGACAAGAACTGGCAGGTCGATTGAGCAGTGTTTGCAGATTGGATGTAATATGTGTCTTTCTTTCTCTTTTTATCTTTTCTTTTATGTTAGAGTTACTTCATGGCTGAGGGAATTGATTCATAAGTGTACCTCTAGTTAAAATCGAAGAGAAATTTTCACAATGACTGAGTTCATCCAGTTCAAGACTGACACCCAGACAAAAAAACAGAAGCTTGGAACAAACTCTATATAATCATTCTGTCCATGTCATCTTTCATCCCCTCTGTTTAGCAGCTGCATTTTACATTCTGATGACAGATCATGCTTTTTTCTGCTTTTAGCTCTGGGAAAGAATTGTCGAATCCTCCTCCGACATATCAGTTGACTGTCACTTAGCTTTAAACATCTTGTTTTTTCATAGCATTGGGCCGCGATTGACAGATCTCACTGCGTCTTTGTGCCATGAGAAATAAATTGTTAGTATTTAGTGTTGAACAGTACATGTGTCAGGAGTAACTGTGAATTACACACTGTCTGCCCACGGCTGTAATTAACCAACATTGTTGGCACCATACGGAGCTGCTGCTGCTTCTGCTTTTGCAGCCAGAAAGACTGCAAGAACTCTGATCACAGAATGTGCAAAAGACGCTGCTTGTTTACAGCCGTTCAGCTCAGAAAGCTAAAAAAAAATAAAGCATTGATCAGGGTGTAAATGTCACTGTAAAGTCTAACAGTCAGCTTTTGATTACGGGATTCATACAAAAAGCACAGCTTAAACTTGTGTGGTCATGAATTTCTTTTAAGACACGACACTTGACATCATATCTGCTCAGCGTTTTTATCAGTGTGGCGAAGCAAACATCTGTGAGTACTACAGAAAACTGTGACTGCTGCTTGCTAGAGCATACACTGACTTGCTGCAGAATAGTACAAACATTGGAGCTTGATTACCATCGCCCACATGTTCTATTTTTGCAGTGTAGCACTGGTTCCTTATTTCGAAACAATACCTGGCATCCTGCCTTTAAACATTTTGGGATCTAGACACAGGGGTAAACAACCCTACTCTGCACAAGTAGTACTTACAGTTATTTTTATTTGGATTTTTGTGCTGATCTTTCCAGGCTGCTTCACAGAACAGAAACATGACTATTTTAGTGGTTAGTTAAATTCAGTCAGCATTTTAAAAAACTGGGCCTTCAGCCCACAAATGTTTGTATTTTTAATCAATCTGCATGTTATCATCAGTGTGAATCAGTTAATTATTTGTTATAAAAATGCTTGGAATGGGATTTTTATCAAAAACAATGCACATTGCTCGTCCCTGAGGTGACATCTTTAAAGGGTTACTGAATCCCAGTGTGTCAGCTAAAGTGACAGAGGACAGAGGGGGGATAAGACATGCCCACTCACTCCTTCCTGCTGTCCCTCATCAGCCACAACATCATTCAGTCAACAATTCTTTCAGATTTTATCATTAGCCATAACCACTCAAGGTGAACTTACCTCGAGCTATCAGTGTGAAACGAAGATATCTGGTCATGTAGGGCAGTGGTTCCCAAAGTGGGGTCTGGACCCCTGAAGGGGTCACAGGACACTAAGATGGGGTTGCAGGATGCCTTCCAAAAAAGAAAATTTTAAAATGATTTAAAGTGTTATATTGTATCCATTATTGCAAAAAAAAATCATAAAAATTTGTTCAATTCCAAATAAAATCTAAGTTATAAAGCAAGATTTTTGCTTAACTTTAAGTAATGTGTACAAAAAGACCTTAAAATACTAATTTTTACTTGATACTTTGTGCAACATTTAACCACTTCCAGGAACAGCGGGGGTCCCCAGTCTCTGGCGCTGTAATTGAAAATGGAAACGTTTTGGAACCGCTGATGTAGAAGATAGAATCTCGTATGCCCTCAATGTTGTTTCAAGGAAACAAAGAAGATTTTTTCACAATCTCGCACAACATTCTCCCAAGTCTCAGTGCCACAGCGATGTCTCTGATTTGCTGATCCCACCTTTATGCATGAAACTTTCCTATTCTGTCCATTTCTGCTTCAACTTGTGAATTTTATTGTTTTCCAAAAAAGACGGTAAAGAGAGCAAAGACATAAAAAAACAAGCAAGAACATTATCACCTTCATTTTAAGGTTTAATTATGATCTCAGGCAACAGTACTACATTACCCACAATTCTTGAATGCAACATCTTTGATTGGTGGAGCTGTGAATTTCAGTCAGCCACCACAAGTAAACTTATGGCAAAAGGGCTCAACAGTGTGATTCATTTTTCCACAGCTGATTTGATTATTAACCCTTTGATCTGAAGTATTCAGTCTCAACTTACCATGAACTACCAGTGAGTGAAACAATGGGACATGTTCCTGTAGAGGACAAAAGTTTGAAAGATATCTACCTAATTTTAAAACCCCTTTAAAGCCTATTGGATCATAATAGATACAGACTTTTATGAGACTTCTATCTAATCAACGTGGTCAATAAATTACTCAAAAACCTTTTGAATAAAATCAGATAAATAATAAAAATCCCCTCCAGTGGATTATCTTAAAATTCTTAATGTATTAAATGTGAAACAAAAAAGTATATATGTGAAATTTTATGACAGTTCTCTTTTTCTGGATTTCGGTAGGAGGTTAAATAAATGTCCTAGTTCCAAAAAAAGATGATTTTTGATCCAAAACTACTAAAATACCAACAATCCTCGAGTGTCATAGCAAAGTCTCTGATTGGTGGGGTCTTCAGATATCAAAGACCTATCAGCCAATCCGACAAACGATGTTTGATGACTGCTCATGACAATACATGCTGCTGCAGAAATGCTCAAACTACAACATATTTCAACATTATTATTTCAAATATAGTAACCATAACAAAGATAAAAGTGTAGAAGACAGGTACATATATGGTTTAAGATAGGACTGAGAAATTTGTGAAAAAAAATCTAATTTCATTTTTTTTCCCCAATATTGCGATTACAAATTTATATGCAATTATTTTTAGGTTCCTCATCTTATGTGTTGTTTAACAAATACAAGCAATAAATCAGTCTATATTATAACCAGCACAATATTAAATAAATTAAACTAGGGAGGAAAGATTTTGGCTCACAGAGCAAATTTGATATCAATCTTACCCTGAAGGTGATGATAATTTGATCTTACTCTTGTTTTGATTAAGAAAATCATATCCATGAACAGGAAAAGAAGGATTTTTGTAAACTAATTGAAAAATACTTGAATGAATGCATAATCTGTAGAGCAAAACATTTCTGCAGCAAAAAAATTGTATTAAACTGGTATTTTGACACATTTCAGGTTAAGGAAGTAGTACAATTTGAAAAATTGCAGCAGGCCATATTGCAATTTAATCATATTTGCAAGGAATTGCACAGAGCTAGTTTGAAAGCTTGAAAGCTATCATTAACAGTGGAAAAAAATGAATCATGATGGATTGTGGGATATGTAGTTCCTTCCTTCTTGTAGAGAAAATGTGCACAATCTTTGCCTTTTTCTACGTTTTTGAATGCTGTTTTTGCACTGAATCAAATATTTCACAGTCATGAGTGCTCAGATAGCTGTGTAGCTTGGTTTATGCATTAAAAGTGATGTAAGAAAGATTTTTCAAAATGTCCAAGGGAGATAAAATGGTTAATTTTATTTCCTGAACCAGCGCAACTGAAAAAGTGCCCAAGCACTATTGAGCTCTGTGGTGACAACAGATGGCATAACATACTTCACTCGACATCAAATCAGCTAGTAGACATTTTTCCAAAAAATTCACCAGGAGTAAACAGTTTTTACCTGTAGAGGGCAGTTTCTCTACATGCTCTTAATATTTTTATTCTTTGTGCTCAAATGTCAAGATTTGGCCTCTAACTGATCAACACTACTGCTAAATTGTATTCAGGCAAATGTAGTTAGCACTTATCTTTAAACAAATAAACACTGAATAAATGAACAGGTCTTCATCTGAAAAAGTTGTCTGAAAGTTTAGTTTCTCTTTAGATGTTTTTAAATGGCCACAAAGAGTCCAGTAGGAGAAGAAATTAAAATGTTTCAAAGACTTTTTGGTTTATTTTGGCACCTCCCTTTGGACAGAGAAGGTTCTTTTCTCCCTGTTGAACATGCCGTCAACATTCAAGTCTTTTCTGAAATGAAATATTAAACATAAGTCATTCCATCTCACACCTACCCCCCTAAGCAGCATTTACACGCTTTGAATTGTTATTATAAATAATTATTTATCTTTTAGCTGGTAGTCTTGTTTGTTTTTACAGTTCATATCGGTGCAACAACATTGATTTCAGTCTGTTTCATGAGCAGTTAAAAACTCCTCACAGGAGCCTAAAGACGGAGATGAGGGGTAAATCAGAGAACTTCTCTACTTTCTAAGTGGGCCGTAAGGTCATGATCAAAATGTTTGCTGTGTATTTTAGATAAACTTTTTAATTTTCACAACTAATCATCTCTCTCCTTCAGAGGAAAATTACCATATTTTTATAACATTTAATTGCCTCCAGAATGCCAGTTTACTCAAGGCATCAGCCAGACTGTTGAATATTCCAGTTATTTACGTTGCATTGTTCTTTTTGTTTTCTCCACAGCCACGTCTCCCAGAGCAGCTCCCTGGAGGAGGTTCGCCTGGACGGGGACAAGTTTGTGCCACCAGCGCCTCGGAAGGTGGAGATGAGACGGGACCCAGTGCTTGGCTTCGGATTCGTGGCAGGCAGTGAGAAACCTGTTGTGGTCCGCTCAGTCACACCAGGTAAAGAGCCCTCAGCTGCGCTCTAATACAACAGTGACTCATCCGATCCACGGCCATTATCAACACGTTCCCTGAAGGAGATGTAATCCTCCTAAAATGTAGCGAGTAAGGAGAGATGAAAACCCACTCAGGCTGCGGTTTACGTCGATGATTCATTGATTTTAACAGCGCTCGATGAGTAAGCATTCATTAGAGCCCTGAGCCATTAGACAGGAGTCAAGACAATCTGAGGAACATGGCATGACTGTGCACAGTTTGTAGCGCTTAGCTTGTGTTTGGTGTGCATTTGCAGGGGGTCCATCAGAAGGGAAGCTGATCCCAGGGGACGAGATCATCATGATTAATGATGAGCCAGTCAGCTCAGCTCCCAGGGAGCGGGTCATTGACCTTGTCAGGTATGACAACAAACCGAGGTGAGATGCCATTTGACTGCTGTTACAGTTGTTTCTAGTCAGACAGTGCCATTATTCACTCTTGTTGAAAGGTTTGGATGCATAACTAATTCTACCTACACAAATGAATAAATAAAACTGCATAATTTCACATGATTTACACTAAATATATGTGTTCCAAATTCTCAGCATGCATTGCTGTGTATGCCGAAACCCCTGAATGATTACTAGATTGGCAATGATTATCTAAGTATGTGATAGAAGCACACTGGTAACAGCAAACTGTCCCAAAAAGGATTGCACCTCTCAAACTGTACAATGGCAGAGCTCATGAGTCAGCAAATAAGAGGCATACAATAAAAGTAATCAAACATTTCGGCAGATAATGAATCAGTAATGAAAAGACAGTAAGCATACTGTTGTGAATTCAGTTTGGGTCTTACTTTTCCAATGGACCCTAGTGGTCTGGTTTGGTACCTTGATCTGCTTGTGTTGCCACGGCCAACGGCACCCGTCCTCTGCAGGCTGGAGTGTGAGCCGCATGACAGTAGCTGTGTCACTTAACTGGCATGACATCATAGCAGCGAGACACAGCGTAGCCTGCCAATAAATTGAAAGAAGAACACCACACTGTTAACAAAGGGTAACAGTGAAGGACATCAAGCAGTTTGTTGTCTTTCCTCTTGGCTGTTTTGTCAGAGAAACAGCAGGCCACTGGGAAAAATCCAGTCATGATTATTTTCCAGTCATTGTGCTGAGGAGTAGGGGTCAACTGATTAACGGCCTGACTGAGGTTGATATTTGGCATTAGGCCGATTACCGATACAGGCATTATTGTTCCATTAACCAATGAAATTAATTCATCTAAAAGTGTGCTACTTTGGCTCCACAACAATGTGTGTCTTCCCCTCTGGCTTTATTTTCATTGTCCACAGTCTCATCAAATGTCCTGTACTCAACACAATCTGATTGGCTAGATGTCACATGAGTACTAGCCAATCAATACATGAGCCTGGGTGCTACTGACACAGTGACCATGTGACATCACTTCCTGTTTTGTTGCTTCTACTGCCGTTTCTCATGCTCATAGACCTTTGGCTAAATCATTTATTTTCCTTCACTTTTTGATCTGGCGATTTTACTTACGCCACATCAGCTACATTTTGTGCATCATAATAAATGCAGATCAGTTTCAAATATCGATTGCTGGCCTCATGAGCTGCTAATAACCGTACCCACATCGTCCCTGAAAAACCAATAGTGGTTGACGCCTATCTCAGAGTGTCCTCATAGAGAAGTGATCGTTAGCTGGAGGCCTGGGGGCCACATCAGGCCCCCCACGACTTCCTATCCGGCCCCTGGAGGATAATTAAATTCAGAAAATTTGAGAAGGAAAAATATGGCATGTTATAGTTTAACTTTTTTTCTGAAAGTTTAAATAAAACCTTCAATTTATTGACTTTTCAAACAAGAAGCAAATCATATTCTATTTCTGTAATCTGGCATGATAAAAAAAATACTTATAATTCCTTTTTTGATTAAAGCTGCATTTTTAAGGCTCTTTGAGCGTGCTATTTTTCATTTCTGGGAATGTACAAAAAAGATCTGTTTCCTGCATGTGTATTTGACCAATCAGAACACAGCTGATTAGTTTCAAACTCAGTGATGGACATCAAAAGGTCTCCAGAAATATGTAGCTAAAATATCTCAATCGCCCCCTTGTGGCTGGCTTCAGTATAGACGTTAAGAGGTGATAAGTATATTGCCTCACTGTTAAAAGCTTCAAGTTCCATTCATTTTTAAAGAAATAACATTTTTACAAGAATATGTTAATTAGACTAAAATACTGATTTCAGTTTAGTTTATTTAAATGTCCGGCCCCCACAGTATATGTCAAGAAAAAGCTGGCCCTTGTGTGAATAGATGACCCCTGCATTAGGGTCAGATAGGTATGCTCAGTACCCCAAAATAAGGGTCCCAAAAAGTAGGAAGGCATGAACTGGTTATCTTATCACTGTATCATACCATACTGAAACCACCAAACCACTTTGTAAAATAGATCCCAAAATTTTTTTTCTTGATTTCTAAAAAAAATAGAAAAATGCAAGAACAAGTACATATTTGCACAATATAACAGTACATTATATAACTCTTGTGCTATCTTATTCAGAGGAATCTTACTGAAAAAAAATAGAAGCACATTTAAACCATGGCATGTCTTTTCAACTAAAAGTTGGACTTTGTGAATTCTCTGTATGGGTATAACTTTTTTTTTGTCTGTCACCAGATGCCAGCCATCATCAAAACTTTTGACAGGAGGGAAATTGCATTTTTTTTCCCCTGGTTTACTATAGCACTATTGTAACAATTCATTAAAATCTTAGAATTTAAAAAAATAAACACATGCTAAAGTATTCAGTACTGTGACAATCACCTTCAAGGAAATCCATTTTGGATGTAGTAAATTAGAAATATTTCATTTTTTGTTTTTTAATTACTAAAAAAACTGTTTTTGCATTTAAAGAGGCATTGAGATGTTAAATTCTTTAATGAAAATCTCAACCATTATTAAAAAATGTTTCAAAATTAAAGTTGCTGCTCTTCATTAACATATTGAACACTGAGATAATCACCTTATAGAAAATTAAATTTGCACGTAGTTTCTGAAAAATGTTTTTTTTTTTTTTTTTACATGACAAAAATCTTTTTTTCTTTCCCTCCAAAAAATCAACATTTTATATTCATGATTAGGTCTGATAATGATTTCAAAAATTGGATGAAAAAATAGTTGGAAAGAAATATAAATGTGGGTTTTTTTTGTTTTTGTTTTGTTTTTTTGTGCTGCTATTTATGTTTGCTGCCATTTTTGGTCACAAACACCCTGATTGTAACATTTTATTTTACACACTCTGAGGGGTAATGCTCTTTTAGTTGGAAGGTTGAGCTTTATGGAAGTAATGAACGAACGCATTAGCTATACATTAGACAGATATCAGCCCATCTAAATATAATATGGCCTGGGAAGCCATCAGTAACCTTCATTTTCATGGTAAAACATAAGAAATGAGCCTTAATTTTCACGATTAGTGCATCTCTCTTTTTGGCTAAACCATGACAGCTGAGGAGAATGTAGAGAAAGTACAAACAGGTGAATCAAAGCACAGTTTAGGGGAATGACTACAGAAAAAACCTGTCAGAAAGATAAATCTAAGCACTCCAACTACTTTTACTAATATTAGACCTTATTGTTGGGGGATATATTGTTCAACAGGCTTATTTAAACACCTTAACCTTAAATGATCAGTAATATCCATCAATGTATTTTGCTTTTGTTATGCTACAAACTTCACATTTCTGCTGGTTATATGTTTGGTTATCGTAGCCACCCTCTATATTGAGTGTGATCGAGCTGTATGCTGCTGCTGATACTTCTCCATGTGTCCCATTAGATAAATATCAGTGACATAGCTGAGTAGTTGGCTGAGTAGTCATTCATTAGTATGAGGAAAAGTGCCCATGCTGCAGCTCCTTCATAGCTCCTGTAACCTTGAAAAGGCTTGTTCTCTACACTATGTTCTCTCAGCTATTGTCCAACAGGAAGTTTGAAAAATAATAACCTACTCCCTGTATTTTTGTTTTCCCCCACTCAATTAATGAATTATTAAAAGTTTCTCTTTTTGTATGTTGCAGGAGCTGCAAGGAGTCCATACTGTTGACTGTTGTTCAGCCATACCCAGTGAGTCTCTCCGTCCTCTATGAATGAAACAAAGTGCACTCCAGTGGGATGCTTGTGTGTGTTTGGAGGGGATTATTTTGTTGACTCCGCGAAAGCAAGACATTAATCATGCCATATGTTTGTTCTGGCACTGTATCAGTAATGCCTTAGCGGAGAGTTAGTGCCCCGCTAACTCAGAGGGAGCTCATGCTGCAGTCCTCTCAAGTCTCATCTCATGTTGTAGCGTCAGAGCTTTGCAGGACCTCGCCGCAGACACTCAGGGTCACGGAGCATCAGATGGTGATGATTGCACCATATCAGGCACCTTTTTTTGTTTCAGTGAAAAATTCAAAAGCAGCTAATGTGATTGATTTTCTCTGGCTTTATGGACCAGCTATGCAGAGGTCATGTCATAAATTATGGTGATAAGTCCACATTAAAACTATACTGAAACTATTTCAGTTGTAACTTAGGTTGTGTAACTGTTAAGCTGAAAGGTAAGGTTTGTAGTGCAATGTTCATATTATCAAGATGTTGTCACTGATGACTAATCAGGTTACAAAACAAAAAGAAGTTTTCTTCAAAATGCAAAACTGTGATAAATACAAGATCCTATTTATTATAAAACAACAGAAAAGCAATCATTTAATTTAGTATGCAAGGCAGTCTGACTGCAGCCTGCTCATACCTGACGGCCACTCTCACAACCGTTCATCTGAAACCCTGTAATACACGCTAAAACCTTCTAAATAAAACCAAATTAACTTCTGTTTAGGGTTAGGGTAAGGGTTTGGATAGCAAAGTTAAAAACCAAATTACAAAACATAAAAGCAAGTTAATAGTCTGCTTACAGGAGAAAAGCTTGCCCGCTACAAAAACATACAAACACTGCCAGCGTCGCTAACTTTAGCTCTGTTAAGCTATGTAAAGCCACATTATGGAATAACACCGCATTATGTAATAACCCTAACCATAGGACCACAGGCTCCAAGGCCCTACCCAACTACCTTGCCCTAACTCTAACCGCTTAGTGACTTATGCCTAAACCTAACCCCCCTTCAGGGCTCTAGACTAAACACCTACCCAACTACCTTGCCCTAACCCTAACCGCTTAGTGATTAGAAAATGCAGCGTTACTACATGATGGATGGAAAATGTATTACATTATTACATAATGCAGCATTATTACATAATACAAGCTATGTAGCTAACAGAGCTAAGTTCACAAAGCTGCTACATATTTAAGTTATCTGCGTTAGAAAGCTAGCCTTAGCTATGTTTTCAAAATCTCATGTTGCTAAAGATAACTTAGCTATGGATAATGAAGCTACATAGCTAACATAGCTAAATAGCTAAAGATAAGCTCACAAAGCAGCTATGTACTTGGTACATTAGCTTTCACGACATTGCTAAAACTCATGTTGCTAAAGCTAACTTAACTATAGATAACTGAACAACATACCCAACTTTCTATGTAGCCTATGTAGCTAACATAGCTAGAGCTGAGCTACATTTGGTTGTTCTACATTTACTTAAGCTGACATTATTTAAGCTAACTTACCTGTAGATAACAGAGCTACAAAGTTAACTTAGCTATGTAGCTAATATAGCTAAAACTTGGCTCACAAAGCAGCTATGGAAGGTATGTAGCTATGTTAACTATAGCTACATTTTCTAAAGCTCACATCACTAAATCTACCTTAGCTACAATGGCTTATGTAGTTACATTAAGCTAAAGCTAACAAAGCTAAAATGGGTCAAAGTTTATGCAACCACTTCCAAAACGGATCTATGCATAATCAAATCCTGGATGAGGTCTCTGACCTCTTTCTGTTTTATCTATAAAATTTTTCTTAGCCTGTAACTGATGCTAAGTGATTTCATCGATGTAACTTAAAGCTGAATTTTCTCAAAAAAAAAAAAAAATGGAAAACTGGAGATACGCTGTACCCTCAAATGACGGCGATTCCCTTCTGAGACTTATGGCGTCTCAGATGAACGGTCTGTGAGAGTGGCCATCAGCGATGTTCGATCTGCAGCCAGAAAAGAATCATTATTTTCTCTCCAAAATGAGTCATTTATCATTTTCTGCATCAAAACAACAGTGGCAAGGTATTTTTAATTGCAAGGTGGAAAATATTGTAAACAATAACACAAAAAAAAATTAATTTAATTACAACACAAACCAATAAATTGGAAAAAACAGGGAAAACATATTGTTTTAGATGTCTCTTATTTGTCCTTAAAGCTTTTTCTCATATCTGAGATTGTATTGATAAAGTGACTCTAATTTTAGTGTATTGTATCATGCGTCATAGTCTAAAACTTGAGAATTTCATGTTTAGCATATGTCTTTTTATTTTGTTTATAACTAATAATTTAGCTCTAAACATGTTGTCTAAAAGGCTTTGAAATTTAAGTGTTTGTTCCTTTTTAAAAGCTAGCAGCCACTTCACAAACAAACTTGAATAAGGGTTTGATTTGCAGAAAATAAGGGAGCTGTGTTCCACAATACTCAGAGGAATAAGCAGCTCTTATGATGCAGCCTGTAATTGCCTCCGTTTACCAAAGCCTCAATGACACAGCAGCAGTGTGGCGGTGCTCCCTCTTATGCCCTTGCACAGAGCTACCTTAATTGTATCAGCACTGTGTAGGGAAATTTTTCAATGCGGGAGCATGTCCTTGAGTTGTGTGCAGCTGAAAAACACACATAACCCTTTTCCTGAGGAAGTGATTGTCCTTTTAAAGCTCTGTTTTTTTTTCTCCTTTCTTTTCAAAAGTCACCAAAATCAGCATTCATAAGCGCAGCCAAAAAGGCCAAATTAAAGACTAATCCTGTTAAAGTCCGCTTCGCTGAAGAGGTCATCATCAACGGCCAGGTTCCAGTAAGTCTCACTCAACACTGATGCACTACAGGACACATCAAGGCTACAATCAGGGGGGACGACAGCAGCAGGCTTGAACTCTTTAAGCTGATTTAACGCATAAAGGAAATATTAGAACTCAGAAATCACTCAGTGTAAAATGATGACATTCATGAGCAAGAAATGCACCTCCTCCTCATCTTATTCTGTTCCTAACTTCACTGAGATGTAATAGAGTGAGGGTATGAGTGACAGAAAAAAGGGGGAGAGCCTCCCTGATTTGTCGGATGTGTCACACAGAGAGGAGGATTTTTAAGAGCAGGCACAAAGTAGAGGGACTAACAGGCGGTTGTATCCTCTCAGCAAAAGACTACAGAACAAAAATCATGATTCATCTGTTCTACTTCTATTTCAGCTCATTAAAAAGACACAACAGATTGTTAACCTGTTAGAAATAGAAAAAAATGTAGCTTGGTTTGATGACAATATCTTTTATAGTTTCTGCCTTTATTTAAATCAAACAGTCAGTCATGGAGGAGGGCCTTACTTACTAAAAATGTAAGCATGGAAAACCGTCTTAAGATCTAAATATTTTAAAATAATCTGTTTACCTGCACTTGCAATGCTCACTTATTTCATGCTATGTTGTTTGTTTTATCAGGACACAAACCTAAGTGTAAAACTGACAAGTTGTGGTTTCACAGCCCAGTTATGTGTGAAATTACTTCTTGGTTGTGCACAGCAACTTTGTAGTCCTGCTGTCACTGTGAAAAAAGCCGTCAAATAGTGATCTATAAAGGAGCTAGTAGGCAGATTACGTAACCTACAGAGCCAGGCTAACTGCTCCCCCCTACTACAGTCCTCTGTGCTAGGCTAAGCTAGCTGTCTCGTGATGTACAGTTTCAACTTTCAGTCCGAAAAAGTGATTTTGCTTCTGACATGATTTCTGTCTCATCCTGAAGGAAACAGTGAAGGACAACTCCCTTCTTTTTATGCCAAATGTGCTGAAGGTGTACCTGGAGAATGGGCAGACGAAATCATTTAAATTTGACAGCAACACATCCATTAAGGTAGGTGACAGATTAAATCTTAATTCACTATGAAATATAGCCATGATGTTGAGCCTGAATGCTGAATGTAACTCAACTGCATTATAAAGTTCAAGTTCTCTATGGCTTTCACTACCTTATGTGAACCTAAAACACATGTTTCTATGTTTTAACTTTGCAGAGGAAGTTCTCATTACATGTTTATTGGTGGCCACCAGGGATGTAACAATACCTCACATCATAATTGTAAAACTACAGTGGCGGACTCAGGATGTTTCAGGGGCAGGGGCTGAAATGATAAAAAAGGGCACCTCTTGTGTGCAGTGGAGCAATGTCATTCAAAAAATGTCAAAGTTTTCTGCTTAAATAGTTGGAAACCCTGGTTAAGATTGAACATGTTATTATGATGATGCCTACAACACCCCTGTAAAAACAGACAAGGAATTACAAACCATTTAACCATAGATTTGACAACGATACACAACTTCATTGCATTTTTGTTAAGTTTTGTGTCCTCATCCACAGATTGTTTATTTAACATTTATTTTAATAAGCACTATGAGAGACATACGTTCAGTTTTATTTTGAAAGGTATATTACTTCCTGTCGTAATGTTTTTGTTTTGCAACCTTCTTTACGACACTTTACGTCTTCTTTACGCTGAGCTGTTGTAGCGAGAAGTTATTACTCCGTTGTTGTTACCCATAGCCACTGAAGTAAGTATGTACCGGTGACTATGATGATGACTATTTTCTCCTTTTTTGGACATGTAGTTACATCCATGGAGAGGACATCCTGCCCAACTACTGGAATGCACTTAATCACTTATTGTCCATTGGAAAGCCATAGGTGGCAGTACATCCTGAATACCGTAGACCATTTTAAGACAGCCTAGAGACACTTTGTCACATCAGTGTTAATTCTGGCAGTTATGTTTAATTTTAATCTTAGTTTTAATCTTTACATGATTATTACATTTTAGTTTTAGTCACATTTTAGTCATTTCTATCCTTTTCAGTTTTAATCTAGTTTTAGTTGACGAAAACTCAAAACATTTTAGTCTAGTCTGAGCCCATAAAAAGTCCTCACATTTTAGTCTTTACTTTTAGTCCAAGCATTTATTTTCTTGCCTAAATCTGGTACCAAATCATGGTAGTGTGTTCTCTGCACCTGGCCAAACCTTGGATCCCTGCTTTCTACAGCTAAGGGGCAAAAAAGATACAGATGCATTGTATTTTGACAGATTTACTCAGGGCTCTTTGTCAAACTCTGTCCGCTTAAGCCTGGTACATACCGTGCGATTTTGGACTTTCCAAGACGAAAGATGACCAACCATGGCAACATCTTTGGTCGTGGGTTTAAAATGGTGTTCTTTGGTTTCACTGTGAGGCAAACTGACAGACTGTCTTTGTCCTTGTCTTGCAACCAAAGATAGCCTGGGATAAAATTCTGACAGTGTCAGAAATGCTTCGACCCATGTTGACTAACCAACCAGTGAGAATGCAGGAAGAAATTATTTAATGATAAACGCAATACTAGTGCTAATAAATGCGTTAGCATTAGAATGGAGACACATCCAAACATCAAAGCTTGTGGGACTCCAGCAAGGAGAAAAATCTTGATCCCTGAAGTCTTTTTAAGCATTTGAATGCTACGATTACAACGGTTTTGTTGTTGTTTTGCTTCATTATTCAACACAGCGCTGGCAGCGTAGATGGATGATGCATACTAATGGAGTTTATTTCTTGGATAACATTGTAAGTCATAGCCTGTGATTCAGCATCATTTAGTGGAAGTTGTTATCCTATAGTCTGCACATATCAAACATGATGTCATATGAGATTCGTTTTGCTTGGTGTAGCATGCCAGAAACTTACAAGATTGCGTATGTATGAGGCTTTAGAGAGCACAAAGCCAAATGTTGTCCACCTAGATGGCACAAGAGAGAGCAATTTGTCAAATTTTGTTCACTCAAAAGGTATCAAAGATGGCACCTTAGTGTGTTTACCTACCATAGTGGCGTACAAGAGGGCACTTTTCAGGCAATTTTCAAACATAAGGCAACAAGGGGGCAAACCCCCCCCCCCCCCCCCCGTTTCCACTGATGCAGATGGTGCTGCTTCAGCTTCTCAACTTCACTGTGTAGGTGAGGCAGCAGCACTGGTCAGTCACATTTTATAAAGAAAACTATTCATTGATTCATTAGTAACTGTACAGTCTGAAAATTAAGAGGAATTGGTCAAGCATAGTCATGAAAATAAAAAACGTGTAAGCAAATTGTCCTTGTCAAAATGTCTGTTTACAGAATTAGCACAGTAGCATTGCCTAGAGCTAAAACTAAGAAATACAACACAATCAAGCACAAGTTTCATGTTCTAATGTGGGCTGTATTTCATTTTATTTATAGAGTTTGCTGTGGGCCAATTAAAAAGGAACCACTGCCACATTTGGCCCCAGAGCCATAGTTTGGACATCCCCGTCCTAAACTAAGAGTGCAGGACAGCATCTGCATATTAGAAAAAAAGACGAATGAATGAATGAAAAGCCTCACTTGTTACACGGGAAATCACACCCTAATAGGTGCATTTATTTGAGGAACATACCAGTTGACTTCTCTCTCTCTCTTCCCCTCTGTCTCTCATAATTCACACTCTTACAAACGAGCGCATACATGCAATGGTGGTTATATATGGATAAAAAAAGGTCAGCAATTATATGTGTAGGGTCATGAATATAAATTGGCTTCATTCTCTGGGAAAACTATAAAAATGGTGCTTAAATCATATCCTGAGCCCTGCAGTGTGATGTATATTATAACTTGAGAGTACTGTTACATCCCTAGTTGTCACACTTAACCATGTGTACAGCTGCACTGTTTTGGCAACAAGCAGGATGCTGCATCTGCACATTTCTGGTGCTGTATTAACTCTGACTTTGTCTTTATGGAAGGATGTCATCTTGACCCTGCAAGAGAAGCTATCCATTAAGAGCATCGAGCACTTCTCTCTGATGCTGGAACAGAGAGCAGAGGGATCTGCCAGCAAACTCATGCTCCTGCATGAGCAGGAGATGCTAACTCAGGTGAGAAAGCGCTTTGGGCAGTTAGGTGGGAGAGGCATTTTATCTCCAGGATGCACACATGTATTTTTGTATTCATAGTACATGAGAATGTCAAGGCCTAGTTTGACATTTTGGGAAGTATGATTATCCACTCTCCTGCCAAGAGTGAGAAAAGATCGATACATCTCCAAAATAATCCCTCAAGAAAATCACTACAGCTTGATTTTACTCTCCAGTTTCTGTATGGATTAAACCAAAGAGATGAAACATGATAGGCAATGTTATGAGACTGGTAGTTGGATTTTTTTATACCTTGGAGAAACAGCTATCCTGGATTTATCTACTCTCAAACTATCTTTCCTCCAGCTCATGAAGGAAAACAAGCTCATTTCTGACACAGTCTATTCCTATCCCATCATCATGACAGCCTCATGGCGTAATACAAAACCCAGCTTTTACAGTAAAGCACTTCCCATTCATCTTATAAATACGTATAAGAATTTACTTGACTGATGGAGCCCTCTTTATCTTCTAACTTGTGCTGCAGGTGACGCAGAGGCCAGGGTCACACAAGATGAAATGCTTCTTCCGCATCACATTCGTCCCAAAGGATCCGGTGGAGCTGCTTAGAAGAGATGCAGTGGCTTTTGAGTACCTTTATGTTCAGGTGAATATCAACAGATGCTATGTTTATACATGAAAGTTTATGGTGACAGTTTTGAAGTATCAAAGCGTCTGAAGACACCTTGGAAGCAGACTTCCTCTATAGTTAACGCCGTAGATGTGAAGTTGTCTTGAGTTTCATGATAAGAAGAGTAACTGAAGTGTAACCTCCTCCTGTCCTCTCCCTCTCCGTCTCCTTCAGAGCTGTAATGATGTGGTGCTGGAGAGATTTGGGTCAGAGCTGAAATACGACACGGCTCTCCATCTGGCTGCCCTGCAAATGTATATTCTAACCATCAATACCAAGCAGTCCCAGAAAGTCTCCCTCAAGTATATCGAGTAAGTAGATTGATCCTCAGGCTGAGATATGCAGGCTGGAAGCTAACTATTAAACTATTTGTTTCTGGTGACTCCTTGCAACTATAGAAGTGACAAGACAGTCCTATAACACAATATAACAACAGACTGTGTCTCAATTCAGCTGTAGCATCCTCTGAAGGAAGGATATGTAGTTCATGAAGGATGCACCGGCTAGATCCTTTGTTGATCTCGGGAAGAAGGACATATTTGTCATTTAAAGAAGCCTTCAAAATGGGACAGCCTAAAAACAATGTTGCCATGTTGTTCCTTTTGAAGGATACAGCCCCTGAATTGGGACACAGCAGTTGAGTTCACTGTTATTCTACTGCAAATCCAAGAGATACATCCCCACTAGTTAGGTAATGCTTCTAAGTGTATTCTGTCACTTAATCAATGCAGCACCTCTGGGTAAAGTAAATCAGTTCCTGGTCAAGAATGATGACTCGACTGTTTTTCCCAGTCATGGAGCGACCTTCTCTAATCTTTGTGAATTGTGCGTCTGCAGGAAGGAGTGGGGTCTGGCTTTGTTCCTGCCTCCCGCCGTGTTGTCGAGCATGAAAGAGAAGAACATCAAAAAAGCTCTCACTCACATCCTCAAAACCAACCAGAATCTGGTGCCACCTGGTAAAAAGGTAGAGTGCACCACTGCTTTTCTTTCCCTCCATCTTCCCTCTTTAATGTGGCTCTTCATCTCTCTCTCTTTGCTCTGCATCTTAAAAGACTCTCGACTGCCACCTAGTGGGGTGCTGCATTTCAAAATGAGAGCATTTGTTCTTGGAACAGATATTTCTGTATCTCAGTTGAAGGAGAAGTCATCATTTCATTGATTTTAGTGGGGTTTTTTTTCCATCTGATATCTCTTGTTTTCTCCAATTCTAGCTGACTGCTCTGCAAGCAAAGGTCCATTATCTGAAGTATCTCAGTGATTTAAGGCTATATGGAGGACGTGTGTTTAAATCCACTCTTGTTGTGAGTAACACCTTTTTTTTTAAAGCAGAAAGCGGATAATACTAATGCAAGTGATGCATTTATTGGCCTTCTCCTTTTGTTCACAGCAAGGTGAGAAGCACACAGAGGTGACGTTACTGGTGGGGCCCAAATATGGCATCAGCCATGTGATTAACACCAAAACAAACCTGGTGGCACTTCTGGCTGATTTCAGCCACGTCAACCGGATTGAGATGTACACAGAAGACGAGAACCGGGTCAGAGTGGAACTACATGTTCTGGACGTAAAGGTAAGAAATCATTACACTTCAAATAAATCATGTAGTGGCCGTTTACTAAATTTCAATTACAATTCTAGCTTCCCATGATCATAAAAACAAGATCATCGAAAGCAAACACTTCCTGTGCCACTTGTTTTTTAATGTGTAGTAAACAGAGCATATGCTCTCTCCTTTAGGTGTTGAACCTGCTAAATGTTCATATTTTTGGTGAAAAGTGAATTCAAACAGTTCAATTTGCGACATGTGGGCGTAGCTGAGACTGAAGCCACAGCGTGAGCATTCATGCTCCCTGAGGTACAGAGAGATAAACAGCAGTGTGAGCTGAAGCTTTCTACGGAAGAGGATTAGGGACAGAGGGGAAGAAAAATTATAGTGCTGTGCACTTCAAGATTAAAGTTGAAATGATGAGAAAAAGTCAGTAGCAACAACACTGGCAAAAACAGTGCCAAAAAAGTGGCGTAAAAGGGGCAGAAGTGGCAGAATGAGACAAAAAGAGCAAAAAATAGTCAGAAGTGGGAAAAAAAAGGAAATGGTAAAAATAAGCAAAATGGGAAAATATGGGCAAAAAGAAGGGCAAAAATGTGTTGCATGTGGAAAAAAGGAGTCCACTAAAGTGGCAAAATGATCCAACAGTGGCAAGAAGTGGCAAAAAAGGGTCAAAGATGACATAATGGGACATAAAAGTTCCAGAAAGGGTTGAAAGTGGCAGAATCAGGCAAAAAAGGGTTGAAAGTGGCAAAAGGAAATGGCAAAAATAAGTAAATGATCATGCTTAACAATCAGTGATGTTTGCCACAATCAAGTAGCTCTTGTGGTGGTTTTATGCATATTTTTGTAGTTTTCTAACAATAACATGTCTGTTCAGCAGCCGTTACAGCCTCATTCTGCTTTTACGCTCTACCATTTGTTCAGTCCTCATTGTCCTCTTCTCTTCCTCTTTCACAGCCCATCACTCTCCTAATGGAGTCTGTTGATGCGATGAATCTGGCCTGTTTGACTGCTGGCTACTACAGATTACTGGTCGACTCTAGGCGCTCCATCTTCAATGTGGCCAAAAACACAGACGGTATGGAGACGAGCACATCTGAAATCATCAGAAAATGTTTTTAAATATGCATGTTTCATTTTCTGGTTCCTCTTTGCAGGCCACGCAGCAAGAATAAAGCAGAACTACCAGCCCATCGAGTGTACATACAGCACACCGCATAAAGGATCTGAGGACAGGAACAACGTAAGGGGCAGCCAAGATTATTCTGATCAGGAGTTTGAATACCTCGACCACGGGAGGTGTGAAAGCCAACCGGTGTATGTAACAGAGATCCACCAGCCCCAGCACTCGATGCACATGTCAGAAAGAGCAGAGTGCTGTAGAATCCCTTGCACCCAAACTTACCTCAATGTCCCAAGGCCTAAACCCCAAGACTCTTCAAGGGGTGCAAAGGTCTCCTTTATATTTGGAGATCCTCCTTTGGACAGTGTAAACCCCCAAAATCTGGGCTACCAGAGACTGATGGATGAGAGCCCAGAGATCCTAGACAATCACAGCCCCATGTACAGGCGACTCGAGGAGGACTATAAGATGATGGAGGCCATAGAGGAGGGGGACGGGTATCACTACTCCACCAAAATCTTTGGCACAACCGAATGCATCGAGGAGCCACTGCTGCATGATATCTGCTACGCGGAGACGACGGATGACGCAGAGGACGAGGACGACATCAGCTGTGAGGAGGACATAGTGATGAGTGACATTGACAAGCCCATGTTGCTCTCGCTCTCAGGGTCTAGTGATGACATCATTGACTTGACCTCCCTCCCTCCCCCACCGGAGGGGAATGACGAGGAGGACAATGACGTGCTGCTGCACTCTCTTAACCTGGCCATCGCCGCTCCTCCTCCCGGCTTCAGGGACAGCTCAGACGAGGAGGAACAGCAAGGGGCCGGGTCTCGGGTCAAAGGGGCCTGCAATGATATCCCAGTGTCTCTTATAGATTCAGTCCCCACCCACAGAGCAGGGGGCCATGGGGAGCCTCTGAACGAGGCAGTGGTGTCCACCTTACAGGCCCTAGAGGCCCTCGCTGCATCTGAGGAACAGAGTCCGGCACAGTCAGAGAGTAGCACAGGTTCTCCTTTTACTATTGTAACATTCATCCATTAACACCACTCGACTTCCAGCCATTCACTTTGATTTGTCATTGTTTATTTTGTTTCACTTTTTCAATAAAGCCCATTTTGTTCTATGTTTTCATTTGTGTGAGTATTTCTTCATTCATTTCAGAAAAGTTGTGTTCATTATTCTTTCATTCATTTTCATTTCCAACATTTGTGCCAATTTGTTCTTCATTTTGTTTGTTTTCTCACATGCACACAGTTTAATGATAAATGTTTGATGATTGTACAAAGCTGTAACACATTTAACTAAAGGTACAGTGTGAGAAATTTCAAATAGTAGCATTTAGCAGAATGAACTTGGTTAAAATGATTATTTTTAAAGGCTTACTAACTTACTGTTTAACCTTAAGTATAGAATTGTTTTATTTTTATAAACTTAGAATAAGCCTTTATTCGTACATAGAGGAAGGTCCCCTGCCATCTTGGATTCAGGCTGATATGATACTGCACAAATATGTGTCTAATTAGTTTGACCACAAGTCACAAAATTTTTTTGTCTTCTTGTCCTTGTAAATTGGGTTGTCAAGATTAATCAAGTAAGGCAGGATTAATTATGGTCTATAATTAGTGCAATATTTTTTTTATCGTGATTAATCACATGATTTAATGTCTCGTTTTGCTTTAAAGATTCACAGACAGCTAAGAGGACAAGTCAAAAGTCATCTGAACCTTGTGATATCACATATTTATCCTTATATTGTCTCCTTATATCCTTTTCAATCCATGGCAAGTTCCTTTTTCTGTGGTTAAATACATATCATAATCTTTAATCTACCTATACAAGCAGGTCCGTATTCATACGGTTAATTTCGTTGACTAAAACTATGACTAAAAATGTTCATTGACAGCTTTTTTTCCATGACAAAAGCTAGACTAAGACTAACAAAAATAGATCTTTGCTGACCAAAACTGACAGAAAGTGAGTTTAGTTTTCGTCAAGATGACTAAAATGAGACTAAAATGTAATTTAGTTAGCTGAGTAAATCTGTTAAAATACAATGCATCTGTATCTCTTTTGCCCCTTAGCTGTAGAAAGCAGGGAGCCCAGGTTTGGCAGAGTGCAGAGAAAACACTACTATGATTTTGTACCAGATTTAGGGAAGAGACTAAATGCTTGGACTAAAAGTAAGGAGTCTAAAATGTGAGGACTTTTTATGGACTAAAACTAGAGTAAAATGTTTTTGTGTTTTTGTCGACTAAAACTAGACTAAAACTAAAAAGGGAAGAAATAACTAAAATGTGACCAAAACTAAGAGACATTTTATCTGAAGACTAAGACTAAAATTAAAAATAGCTGCCAAAATAAACACTGGGACATGGACTCTGTAAACCTTAAGTTTATGGAAGTAGAAATATCTAAAGTCACATTAAACAGTTTAAAATGTACACTTCAGGAATTTTAAAATGCAATGAAAAGGGTGCAATTAGTTGCAATTAACTATTGAAATTCTGAGGTTTAATCTCGATTTAATCTTTAAATCTTTTTTTACAGCCCTATAAAAATCTTTAACTTAGTATCCATTTTCAGCTAGGCAGTCTGGCTGAAGACCACAGATCTCAGATGCCCCTTCTCACAAACCACTATGAGACGCTGCCTCTGTCAGAATGGACATCCATGCTAAAGCATTCAAGGGTTGGGTTAGGGTTAAGGTAAAGGTTAGGATACCAAATGTAAAAAATCTGACACATTCACATAACATTTAATAACACTGAGTAAACAGTCCACTTACAGGAAAAAAGCTTTTACCATGAGAACACTCTAACCTAGCTAACTAAGCTACATTAGCCATGTAAGCTACATAAATAACATAGCTACAGAGCCTTGGAAGCTAAAACTTAAGCTGACAAAGCTATGTTAGCTAAATTAGTTTATGCTATATTTGCTTAAGCTATGTATTTGCATTACCTAAGTAGCTAAAATAGCTAAACGAGCTGAAGCATTGTTTGCTAAAGCTCACATTGCTAAAGCTAAAGCTAACATAGCTACTTTGGCTTATGTAGTAATGTTAACTATGTAGCTAGTGTAGCTACATTAGCTTTAGAGCTAAAGTGAGCCACCGTCTATGTATGAAATATTGCTTTGTATTGTGAGCAGTGTGGTGCTTTAATGAATGTAACTGCCAGACTTTGTTTATGAATAAAGTTTAAAGCTGTACTTGTTGTGATAGAGGCGGTGTCTCACAGTAGTGGTCTGCAAGTGGGGTGTCTAGGGTCTGCAGCCAAACCCCTCTCTTTTCCCGTTATTTTCCATCCTCAGCTATTGTTCTAAGCACCATTGTTGCTACATGTTTTAATGAGACCACAGTCAATGCCCTCTACTAGAGTAGTGTCTGAGTTCGCTTATGTATTGTTCGGATGAGCTGCTATAGTCTTCGATAGACGGCTCACTATAAATTGGATAGGGAGTAGGCCATGAATGTGTGATTTTGGACACAGATTTAAAAACTCCACCAGAAGTAGGCATCATAATCTAGAATTTGAATGTTAGATGTCACTAATATTCCCTGTTTTACACGCTGTACCTTTAAGTCATTTCTAGCACTTTAATGTAAAGTATTTGACTGTATCTTTATTTTAGAGATGATTATTTAAATTCAGTTGTCACTGCCTATAGCTATGTTTGAGTGTATCTGTCTGATGTACTGTGGATTTAGTGGTTAATGATTGTCTCTTTGTGGTACACAGGTGTAGAAATATCACGAGCCTTTAGTCCTGACTCCTCAGACTCTGGCAACGAGACAAACTCCTCTGAGATGACGGAGAACTCGGAGCTGGCCACCGCTCAGAGACACTCAGACCCCCACCTGAGGCTTCACGTGGCCATGACGGAGGGATACCATGCGATGAATGATGAGAAAAGAGAGGGCACCGCGGCTAGCGGAGGTGGCGTGGGAGCTATGCAGTACAACCCCCAGGAGCATCAGGAGGAGGAGGCAAAGTCCTCGGCTGTCACCTCCTCTCAGATCTTTCACCCAGACGGCGGTGAAATGGAGCCGGAGACGATGGAAATCAAATCAGTCAGTGAATACTTCACCAAGATGCATATGGGCTCGGTAATGAGCAGACAGAGAGGAAAACAGAAGGAGGCTGAGAGCAGAAACCAAGGAGAAACCTGTGAATCTCACACGATTCCTCAGGACTCAGCTAAAGATGAGCTCCCTCATCTTGTTGGGAAGTATAACGCTTTCACTGTGAGAGATTCCTATTACATGAATCAACTTGATCTGGGGCGAACTCACTTTAAAGACAAGCATCAAAAATGGCAGCAGAGAGTGCCTGGTAACAAAATGGCAGAAAATCTGTCCACAGATAGTGTGAATGAGTCACAGGCTTCCCACGCAGAAAGGTTGACAGTAAAAGCAGAGAAACAAGACTCAGATGAACGTGGCCAAAAGATAGATATGCACACTCGCTCTCCATCCAGAGGGCCTGCAGAGGGGGACGCTGCTACCCAAGAGAGCGAGCAGCAAATCAAGAATCCACCATCAGAGCAGGACATCACACGGTTGCATGAATACCACTTGAGCAAGCGTATGTCATCGATACAGAGCGAGGGCATTCATTCTCTCCAAAGCTCACAATGTTCCTCTATAGACGCTGGTTGTAGCACAGGCAGCAGCAGCTGCGTCACTCCCATGGATTCCCCTCTTTGTGCCACAGACAGTATGCATGTTCTGTCGGAGTCATCGCTCAAGGGACTGAATTATGTAACTGCTGAGGAGAGAGCTTATGGGCCCTCAGGTCAGGTGAAGGCTGGCCATCCCATAGACCCCACCCTGCTGAGGAAGATCCATGCAGCAACAAGTGCAGAGCCGGGGTCACGAGGGACAGGGGACGGCAGTCACAGGATGCCCAAGATAAAAGAAACCACAGGTAAAACTAAACAGAAGGGTGCTCTTTACTGTGTGTTAATGCATGAAATTAATCCACTACAGTCAACACCAACATCAAAAACATCTTTTACAGTGCATTCAGCTCTAAACAAAGATCTGCTTAATAGGCCCATGTTTGGAATAACTAAGTAAGATTTATGCTGCACAAATCTCTGCTAAGGTAAAGTGGATTTATGGAAGCAAACAGCTGAATTTTCACCTAGATATTTTCCACACATTGAATCACACAACTGAGCGTCAACGCAGCAGGATGTCACCACGTCTGTGCAGACGGGGCTGATATATCGGGATCAGGAGGCGACTGGTCATGCATGTAAAAAAGCATTTTCATACTTTTTTCAGCAACTCTGTTGCTTTATCTAGCATCTGTGTTTTTCGTAAGTTGTATTGTGGGAGATATATAGTAGAAATTCACTTGAAAGGAACTCTTCAAATGTCTTTTAGTTTTAATGCTTTGTGGATCTGTGATAGGACTATGGATAGAGTTTGAAACAGAGATGAAGTGATGGGGAATGGCATGTAGGGAATAAGCTAAGGCCATCTGCTTGTAATACTATAGAGAATGTAGAAAACTGGGCAGTGTGCGCGATCTTTTAAGGATCATACACCAATTGCTCCGCTTTGTTAGGCAAAAACTGCAAATATTAAACATGCTTTGTTGAGCCAAGAATCTTTCAGTATCTTATGGTTCAATGTGATTGCAATTTTTAGGGTTTAGGTTCAGTTCAAACTATTTTTCCACAACACATCTCCTGTTTCTTATATGATGTTGATTCTCACTACTCCGGTCTGCTGTGCATTAAAGGTCACATATTTTACCCCTTTAAGACATGTTTATATTGGTCTCAGAAGTCCCCAAAACATGCCTGTGAAGTTTGTTGCTGAAAAAACACTCCAGTATTGGATCTTTGCATGTCTAAAACCCCCTTTGTTTCAGCCCTGCTCAGAACAAGTGGTTTCTGTGTCTGTGGCTTTAAATGTTAACGAGCTGTCTGACTCTGCCTCTGATTCAGCCCCTCTCAGGAAATGCTTGTGGCTTAAAGAATGTGGCTCTCCTGATCCTCCAGCTGAGAGGAGGGCAGAACTTTCCTTCAAGTGGGGAGGTCCGACCCAACCTGGGGGCGGGGCTAACACCCCACATGACATCATGAGGGGGAAGTCTGAGAGAGGCTTGTTTCAGCACACATTTTGTGAAAGGTGGAGAAAGAGAGGGGAGGAGGGAGTGTATTTTTCTGGTTCTTGGGGGGACTGTGGACAGGCCAGGAGCACTTATTTTTGTTAGAAAAGCCTGAAAAAGTGCATTTTGAATAATATGTGACCTTTAAGGGGCTGTAACTTACTATCTAACATTAAAAATCCTAATAAAATGATCTCAAGATCATGCTTAAAAAACTCTGATTAATTAGATTTTTTAAATCAATTGATAGCACCACTAACAACATTAAGACCACATGTATAACTGTGAACTGACAGTCATTTGGGACCCTAAAGGACATAAATAAATCAGAAGGGTTACAGGACGATGAATTAAAAATCTACTGATGTTTATGTTGAAAATAGATGTTTTTATTTTGTACAAATCTATAAAAAAAGTGAAACACATTCATGTTTGTTTGTTTGTTTGTTTGTGATTTAAGGGAGATGCTTAACAGTTCTCTTTGTTTCCCTACTACCCCTAGTGTAGCTTGCACACAGCTGAAGAAAGTTGGGGAAGAGTCATCTTTAGCTCTCTCTGAGACCACCACCACAACATTGTCACCATCATCTTTAAGAAGTAGCACAGAGCCCAGCGGGCTAACACAGGCCCTACTAGAGCCTGACCCACACATTGTGGCTTTCCCCTCAAACGGATCTTCATGTGACCCAATGACAGGCAGCCTCAGAAAGCCACGCAGGGTTCGGACGCTCAGGAGGAGCTTGAGCACTATAATGCCAGGTTCAAGGAACTTAGAAGCCCTGTTTGTGAAGACAAAAACCTCACTTAAAGGAAAAAGCGTTGGTCAGAGCTGCCAATCTCAAGATCCCACAAAAGCAGAGAGGATATTCTCTTCTAAAACCTTGCCCAAGAGTTTGTCCCAGGGTTCAGTCGCACTAAATCCAGGTGGTAGAAGGCAGGTAAGAGGAGCCTCCTCATCACTACCAAAGTCTTCAACATTAAGGCTGGATGCAGGTACATGGAAGTGTCGTGGACCATTCAGTCACTGCTTCCTGAGGAGAAAGTCAGATACTGAAGCCCACGATGAAAACAGAGAGACGCCATCACGTGCTCTGTTCTCTCTTAGCTCTGTTTCTTTTAGTCGCAGAGAGAACCCAGGCACGACGGCCAAGCGTAGTAATAAAGACACGAGCCTTAAAGCAAGGCTGGCTCGTGTAAATTCAATGAAGGGGAAAACCTACAGCCTTCACACAGGGTTTGCACTCGCGAGAAAGGATGCCTTAGATATGGTCACTGTGTTGCGTTCCAGCCTCGGTCACTCTTCCAAAGGTGAGAAGCGTGAAGTCGACGAGGTTGACATGGATACACACTCCCAGCTGCTTTTAATGCAGGCCAAAGTGCTGGGCAGCGCCTGCTCTCAGATGGCCGTGGAGTACAGCAGCCCAGAGGAGTTACTGCTCACTCTGACGCACAGCTTTCACACGCTCTGCTGCTTGACTCAGGCCTGCATGTCGCTGGTTGAAGGCCTGAGCAGCGAGAGGGAGCGGCGCGAGGTGGTAGCCAAGGTGGAGGAGGTTGTGATGAACTACGTGAGTCTGCTGAAAGCTGCTGAGATGGCTTCAGGAGGCTCCCCCGGTGACCAAAGTGTGAATGCATTGACACATCACTCTGCCACCATGTCTACTATTATAAACACACTAACTCACTCGCTGCAAACACTGCTCAAAAAGTAAACTGTTGTTTTTTTGTTATTTATGTTCTAATTATTGATTTTAAAGCCATACATAAGAGACATGGGTGTAACAACCAATGTGAACTGCTGTGAAAAAGAATTACTTGCCTTGTGTATACAATATTTTATTATGTAAAGTTAAAATGAAATTATATGAAACAGTAAAGTTTTAAATAGATTATATGAAGACCTTTATGAAGATGAATAAATCACTTCTCTCAAGTATATTATCTGATATATCATAGGGATTATTTTGATGAGAAATTGGTTGTATTAGGGACTTAATATTTAGATTGCTACAATCTTAAAAGATCCTTGTTTATATTGTAAAAAAACTTTATGTTAAAGAAATGCATACGATATACAGCTACTGACAAATCATTGCACAGGAAAAGACATGACCTTTTATTTGCTGCAATCACCTTAATTTAATGAAAACTTTACACATGAACACTGAGTACTTTCCTGTTTTTGTCAACATCATTAAAACTAATTAAAACTTTTCAGAAAGTCTTTCTCAAATATTTTTTGTCTGCGTGATTTAATAACCATGCATGTCTGTCATCATTCTCACCTTAGATTTAACATCGTCCGCTGTGGTAAACACATTCATGATCACTGATTCCCCTCTTAGGTGACGTCTGACTAGAAAGAAGCAAAAAAAGAGGTAGAGAAGGTGACTTCAAATATAAAACATTGCTCTTAAATATGCATTATTCATACAAAAACACTGCTTGACCCATGTTTAGTTTTATAACTATGTTTAATAATTCATGATATTACAATTTACTCAAGCCGAAGTGGTGGTAATGCTCTTTGCATTAATGATGATGACGGCTCATTTCACTAAGAGGACTGGAGAGTGTTCGCACAGCGGCGTATGTGAGGGGAGCCAAGCACCTGCCACATGGGGCTAATGCATATCAGAGCTATGCTTGTAACTCTGTGAGGCTGATTAATGCTAATATTAGCATTAACATTACAATACCAACATGCCCTGCAACAACCTATTTTTCTGTTTGCCTGCTGGTATGTTTAAAAGCACAAAACAAAGTACAGCTGAGGCTCATTAGCGGTCCTGAACTTAAGGATTTTGCTAATTCATGCTTTTACCTGATGATGGGAGTATGAAAAATCACAGACATTGTTCCAAATTCCCTTCAGGGGGGTTGAATGATTGTGTCTGGTTGCATGGTAAGTCATTCAATAGTGGCTGAGGTAGTCTGGCAGCAAATGTACATGTCTTGGTGCCCTCTTTCACAGACCATTTATGTGGGACGCCATCTCTTTCAGAACTTAAGTGCCATCATTTGAATAAAGTCTAACATTTAGATTCATGAACGACACTGCAAACATTACAGACATAGCAGTATTTCATAAATAAAACCGAGAAAAAGGTCAGAGATCTAATCTGGGATTAACCTTGCAAAGCAGATGGACACACCCGTTTCTGTGTTTTACACTGGCGAATCCATCTTGCAAAGGTCCCGTCTGAACAGTTTGGGCCTGGTTAGAAAGTGACCGGACCAATCAGTGTCGAGGGGCAGTACTTTCAGGCCTGGCGGAGTAAGCAAGCAGCGACAAGAGGCCGGTGTAATTATGGTGGAAGAGATTAGCGTGGATGCTGCTAAAGCGCCAGTTTTATCAGAACTTGATGACATTTCTTCATTAAAAAAAGAACAAAGAACAGCATTGAGCTGTTTTCTTTTCAAAAATGACAAAAGTCTACAGTCGCCATGGTTCACGTTATGCAGTTCTCTCTGGAGTTTACTCATCGGCAGTGGTGCATCTCAGTAGCGGCTACGTCACGTGTTTTGTTGCTCTGATTGGCCCGTAAAGATGTGGCAGACAGAACGTTCATCCAATCACCCTCTGAGTTTTTTTTCAAAGGCTCTGCCCTTTCCCAAACACTGTCTATGGGAGGTTTTCCAGATGGATGTGTGAAAACAGATCCATCCGGCATGTCAGGTTAATCTGGGATTCTATCAGCCTGTTTTGGAAGATAATATAGCTACACTAGCTACATAGTTAACATTTCAATGCAAGCCAGTGTAGCTAAGTTAGCTTTAATAACATTTGCTTTAACTAACGTAGCTAAAGCTAATGTTGCTTCATAGATAATGTAAGTGTGTATCTTATGTATCTACAGTTAGCTTGGTAGCTTGGAAGAGATGCATGTGCTTTGTGAGCTTAGCTTTAGCTACATTGGCAACATAGCTACATTATCTATGTAGCATATGGAACTAGCAGAGCTACGTGAGCTACTTTTGTTACGTTCAGTTTTTCTTATGTAGGATTGTCTTTTGATCTGTAAGCAGAATGTTTACTCCACTTAATTAAACTATTTGTAATCAGGTTTTTCAGGTCAGGTCTTAACCTTTCAACTTCTGCTATCCTAACCCTTACGTTAAGCCTCACCCTAATCCTAAATGGAAGTTTAATCCCATTTTATTTCAAAATTTTTAGCATGTGTTTCCATTCTGACAGAGGCGGCGTCTCACATTGACAGTGTGGGAAAGGAGGCATCTAAGATTTATAGTCTGCAATGATATCTTGAGTAGTTCAGCAAGACCAAAAAAGTAGACAATCACAATCAGACTGCTATTTTCTTCCCTGGAGCTGCAAAGCTAAAAAGTTATTTTCTCCTGTGCCTCTCTTATATGATTTAATGCAGAAGATAGATGCTTTATTTGACTTGGATGCAGAGATATACTATATGGATAAAAGTATCAGGCCACACCTGTTAATTACTGAATCAGGTGAATCAATCAGACCCGTTGCCACATGTGTATAAAATCAAGCTCCAAGCCATCTCAATTTGCAAACATTTGAGCTATAAATGGGTTGTTCTGAAGAGCTCAGTTACTTCAAATATGGTATGGTATGGTACTGTCTTTGCAATATGACTGTTTGTGAAATTTCATTCCTGCAGGATATTTCACAGTCAATTGTAAGTGATGTTATTAGAAAGTGGAAGCGTTTAGGAAGAACAGCAAGTCAGCCACAAAGCAGAAGACCACATAAAATCACAGAGTGGGGTCAACAACTGCTTAGGCGCATGGTGCGTTAGAGTCGCCAACGCTCTGCTGACTCCATATCCAAAGAGTTCGGTACTTCTACTTGCATACAAGCACAAAAACTTGGTGGTGGGTGCTTCATGGAAGAGGTTTCCATGGCTGTGCAGCTGCATGCAAACCTTACATCCAAGTCTAATGCTAAGCACTAGATGTGGTGTAAAGCACAGTGACACTGGACTGTGGAGCAATGGAAATGTGCTCTGTGGAGTGACGAATCACACCTCTTTGTTTGGTAGTCAGATGGTCGAGTCTGGGTTTGGCGGGTGCAGGAGAACACTACCTGCCTGACTGCACTGTATCAGCTGTGAAATTTGGTGGAGGTGGGATAATGGTATGGGGCTGTTATTCACGGTTTGGGCTAGGCACCTTATTTCCAGTGAGGGGTGATCTTAACGCTTCAGCATACTCACTCATTTTGAACAATGCTATGCTTCCAACTTTGTAGCAACAGTTTGGAGAAGGTCCTTTACTATTCCAAAATGACTGTACCCCAGTGCACAAAGCAAGGACTATAAAGACATGGTTTGATGAGTTTGCTGTGGAAGGACTTGACTGGTCTGCACAGAGCCCTGACCTCTCCCCATTGCACCTTTGGGATGAACTGGAATGGAAATAGCAAGCCAGGCCTTATCATCCAACATCAGTGCCTAAACTAGTAAATGCTATACAGAATAAATGGGCACAAATTTCTACTTCAAAATTTTGTGAAAAGCATTCCAAAAAGAGTGGAGGCTAGGGTAATGAACAGGCATCCAAACACTTTCGTCCATATAGCGAAGATCCCCTAGATACCTGCACACTGTGTAAGATATGCAAAAATATCAGCAACACTAGAGTTGCCAATGTTTTTCACAATTTTGATTGTGCCCACAGGTTTGCATGCTGTTTTTGGTGGATTAATTCACCTACCTTTATGAAAAACAATTGAAGTTTCTGCACTTATCAATACTATTGATTATTAAAATTGTATCGTTTTAAGGCACATCATATAGAAAAAAATTGTAAAGTATAAAAAAAAATGTTGCCAACCTTAGTGTGGACTGATCATAAGTAGCTAAATCATACTCAGCTGCAGAGCCACATATTATGAACAGATCAAAATAATATTCTATCTTTGCTTGAAGAACCAGTAAACCTCAACAGAGGAGTACATTTCACTTTCCTACGTACACTCATCAGAAATGAAACTGCTCTTTCCATTTCTGGTACCCACCTCATTACCCACAACTCCTCCAGCTGTGCTATGACACTGTCCTAAATAATAAGCTGACTGCTATCCTTGGTAGTTATTCTCTAAAGCAAACCACTTTACAGCATATATCATATATGCTTTATCATATCACAGTAAAAATGATCGCCTGTTATCAACTCGACATTGTAAAAGATGACAAATTTATCTGTATTTAGTTTGTGACAATGAGGAAGTGATACTGGCTAATTATACATGCCATGGGCCTTACCCAGCCATCTGTTACTTTCATCTTATCAACTCATCAACCCATCATCAATGTTCTTTCTGCACTTGATGACACTCAAGACTTGAAGCAGGACTACTTATCAACCTTTCACGACTACAATGTTCTTCCGTCTGGTGAGTACTCGTTTTTTTGTTCATATGTCTGGTGTATAAAGCTTAATAATTATTACAAGAGGGGGAAATTAAAAAAGTTTGCTAGTGAAATTAAGTGGCACTTACATGTACTTAGTATGCTTAAAGTGTTTTGCCTGATAAAAATTATTAATGTTTTCTTGGTAATGGAAGTGTGTTATTAGCATTCTACCAGTAACACTTTTTTTTCCGTACAGATGTGTTTGGTGCTGCTGGGCCTGTTGTGTTGTCTCTCTGTGTTGACAGCAAGCGTTTCTTACCCAAAATCTCTGCAATGTGACGTTCACGAGACCAACAACGGGAGTGTGGTGACGGTGGACTGCACTGGGAGAAGCCTCACAGAAATCCCCTTCGGCATCCCCAGAGACACTACCAATCTGACGCTCACCATTAATCATATTCCAAAGTTAAACTCCACCTCTTTTCACGGTCTGGAGAACCTGACTGAGATTGACATGAGGTGCAACTGTGTGCCCATCAAAATTGGTCCCAAGGACCGCATGTGCACTAAGAGTGTGACTATAGAGACAGATACTTTCACCAGCCTGAGGAATCTCCGAGCCTTGTATCTAGATGGAAATCAGCTCTACAGTATACCCAAAGGCCTGCCTCCCAACCTGATCCTGCTGAGTTTGGAAATCAATCACATTGTTGAGATTTCTAAAGCAAACCTCAGCGAGATTAGAAATATCCAAATGCTTTACCTGGGTCAGAACTGCTATTTTCGTAATCCGTGTAATGGTTCCTATATAATAGAGGCTGATGCATTCTTACAGCTTAGTAATTTAACACTGCTCAGTCTTAAGGCGAATAACTTATCCTTTGTTCCTCATCAGCTCCCAGCGAGTCTGAAGGAGCTGTATCTCTATAACAATAATATCCCAAATATCACCGATGAGGATTTCAAAAACTTAACCAACCTTGAGATACTAGATATAAGCGGGAACTGTCCTCGATGTTACAATGTGCCTTTCCCATGCACCCCTTGTCCAAATAATTCCCCTCTTAACATCAGCATGGCAGCTTTTAAAATGCTAACAAAGCTTAAGACACTTAGGCTTCACAGTAACTCCCTGACACACATGCTATCCGAGTGGTTTGCCACCATGACAGAGCTGAGAGAGCTCGATCTCTCATCAAACTTTCTAGCAAGGGAAATAGGTTTCACCAAATTCCCACGTTTCCTGAGCAAGCTTGAAGAACTTGACCTTTCTTTTAACTATGAGCTTCAGAGGTACTACCAAACACTGAGACTGAGCCACAATTTCTCCAAGCTCAAATCTCTTCGAGTTCTCAGACTAAAGGGTTTTGTGTTTCAGCAGTTGAAGCCAGAGAGCGTCGCCCCTTTGAAACTTCTCAAAAACTTGGAAGTTGTAGATCTGGGTACGAACTTCATTAAAATGGCAAACCTTAGCATTCTGATGGAGTTAAAAAGCTTTAAAATAATTAGTCTGTCAGACAATAAGATATCGTCCCCCTCTGATGGTCAGCATCTTGTTGGTTTCTCTGAAGGAGAGCCTTTGCAGTGGTCTCCCATGCCAGCTGCGGCTCCCTATCAGAGAAAGGAAGTGAGAGAAATCCATTACTTCAGATATGACGAGTATGCACGCAGCTGTAAATACAAAGACAAAGAACTTGGAGTTGTCACATCCTTTGTCAAGAAGCAATGCAGTCAGTTTGGCAAAACCCTAGATGTGAGCAGAAACAACATTTTCTTCCTGCATTCAAGATTTTTAAACCTCAGTGAGCTGAGATGCCTAAATTTATCTGGGAATGCAATGAGCCAAAGTCTGAACGGCTCTGAATTCACCTATCTGAGCAATCTGAGGTACCTGGACTTCTCATCAAACCGTCTTGACCTTCTCTATTCGACTGCTTTCCAAGAACTCAAGAGTCTTGTTGTCTTGGATATCAGTAAAAACAACCATTATTTTGAGTCCGAAGGCCTTACTCACATGCTTAATTTCACTAAAAACTTAAAATATCTGAAAGTGCTGCTCATGAACCACAACAAGATCTCAACTTCCACTAACACAGACATGGAGAGTCAATCTCTAGAGAGGTTAGAGTTCAAAGATAACCGGTTAGATATGATGTGGAGAGATGGGGACACCAGATACTGCAATTATTTCAAGAGGCTAAGCAATCTGACTGTTCTTGACATATCTCATAACAATCTCAATTTCATCCCAGCAGAAGTCTTCAGTGGCTTGCCAGACAAACTGTCTGAGCTTTACATCAGAAACAACAAACTAAGAGAGTTTGATTGGGGGAAACTGCACCTGATACACTCTTTGCGAGTCCTTGATCTAAGTGGAAATAGTTTAACTACTGTTCCACACATGCTGTCAAACTGTAGTCAAACCCTCCAGAAGCTCATTTTACAGAAGAATAAAATCGTACAGCTCAGCCCAGATTTCCTTAAGGACGCCTACAACTTAACCTATCTAGATCTAAGTTTTAACAGCATACAGCACATTGACAAATCTAGCTTTCCAGATGATGTAGTCAACCAGATGTCCATGCTGCTGTTGAACAACAATACATTCCTCTGCACTTGCAATGCCACTTGGTTTGTCACATGGCTCAACAAGACTACAGTGACCATTCCCAGACTGGGCACAGACGTCACCTGTGACAGTCCAGGAGAACAAAAAGGTCATCCTGTCATCTTAGTGGACCTTCAAGCCTGCCAGCACCACTATCTGTCCATTATCCTCTACATCCTCATGACCTCCGTCACCATTGCCTTCCTCACCCTGTCCATCTCCAGCCACCTCTTCCTGTGGGACGTTTGGTACATCTACCACTTCTGCAGAGCCAAGCTCAAAGGCTACAAGCGCCTGCACTCCCAAAGCTCTGTCTATGATGCCTTCGTGATATACGACAAAGAGGATCCGGCTGTGTCAGAGTGGGTGATGAAGGAAATGTGCGTCCATCTGGAGGACCGCGGAGATCGCCGTCTCACTCTGTGTCTGGAAGACCGGGACTGGATACCTGGATGTCCCCTGATCGACAACCTTTCCCAGAGTATTCACAAGAGCAAGAGGACCTTGTTCATTCTCACTAGCAGATACATTAAAAGCGGCAACTTCCAGACGGCTTTCTACATGGCCCACCAGAGGCTAATGGATGAGAAGGATGATGTTATCGTGCTGATCTTCTTAGAGAAAGTGCAGTGCAATTCAAAGTACTTAAGATTAAGGAAAAGGCTGTACAAGCGGTCTGTCCTGGAGTGGCCCACAAACCCTCAAGCTCAGCCGTACTTCTGGTTTACCCTGAGGACTGTATTAGCAACTGAGAGTCACAAACAATACAATAATCTCTTCAGAGAGACACTGTGAACAGAACTGCCATGCTGTACTAACTACTTTCTCCTGTTTCCATTGTTCTCTGGGGTATAAAATTGTGATATCTCATTATTAAGTGTGAAAAAATGAATTTATAAGTAACTGTGTCTAAATCTTGAATTTCCTATTTACTCTCATGTTTTAGAGAAGTGGTGGAACTCTCCTCAGTCTTTACAGAGATGGCTATAAATTGAGTGTTCCTTGAAACAGCAAACAGATTCAATATAGGGAAGTGAGAGCGATGACCTTCCCTGCATGCTACTTCCGTGTCAGAGCACTGTCATCAGAGACGGCCACTTCATTGCTTTTATGATTGGATTCAGCAGACAGGGGCTTTTTTTTTTGAGCATGTGCTGAAAATTAAAAAGAGAAGATTGCAGAAATCAAGCATGTCTTATTTGGCTTGTGATGACATTGAAGACAGGTATCATTGATTTTTGGGGGGTTTATTTCTGATCACAAAGTTCCAGAAAAATCTCATGGTTTTCAAGGATTCCAAGGAGCCAGTACAGTCCACGCACAATGGTGAGTTTTATTGAAACCCCACCCATGTACACATCAGTAGTCTTGTTTTGTGTATATCTTTGTAAATATGTACAGGATCTGCTTCAGACAAGATATTTTGCAGCAGGATGTCTCTATCACCATGTAATATATTTACTTGTTGCCAGTGTGTGCTTTACAAACCAATGTATCTATCATATAATAATAAATTAATCTGAATTCTTGTTCATGTTTGAACCAGTGGTCTCACTTTGGGTCATTCAGAGTTTTTTTCTGTTGTGAAAAAGGGTTGTTCTCTAACGAACAATAATTATCAAAGTTCTCCCACAACTGCACCAGAAAAAAAAAAAAAATATCTTTGCGTTATTATACCAGTTTTACCTTCTCTATAAAAGTTAGCACCTTAACAAGAAGCTGTCCTTAAACCGATTCAGTTTTCAAATCCACAAAACCTATGAACTGAATTCAGTTTTCACATCACTCAGGTAGATAATTTAAGGAGACACTTATTCAATTCAATTACTTATAGGATATTTCAGATATTTCCATTTGATTGAAGTTAAAACTATATTGCACTCACTGTATAAATCTGATAGCATCACTGTATAACCGAATATCCTTCGGGATCAATAAAGTATCTATCTATCTATCTATCTATCTATCTATCTATCTATCTGTCTATCTATCTATCTATCTGTCTATCTATCTATCTATCTGTCTATCTGTCTATCTATCTGTCTTTCTGTCTATCTATCTATCTGTCTATCTGTCTATCTGTCTGTCTCTCTGTCTGTCTGTCTATCTGTCTATCTATCTATCTGTCTATCTATCTGTCTATCTATCTGTCTATCTGTCTATCTATCTATCTGTCTATCTATCTATCTGTCTATCTGTCTATCTGTCTGTCTATCTGTCTATCTGTCTATCTATCTATCTGTCTATCTATCTATCTATCTGTCTATCTGTCTATCTATCTGTCTATCTGTCTATCTGTCTATCTATCTATCTGTCTATCTGTCTATCTATCTGTCTATCTATCTATCTGTCTATCTGTCTATCTGTCTGTCTCTCTGTCTGTCTGTCTATCTGTCTATCTATCTATCTGTCTATCTATCTGTCTATCTATCTGTCTATCTGTCTATCTATCTGTCTATCTGTCTATCTGTCTATCTATCTGTCTATCTGTCTATCTGTCTGTCTATCTGTCTATCTATCTGTCTATCTGTCTATCTATCTATCTATCTATCTATCTATCTATCTAGAGACGATATTCTTGCACTGAATACAAATGTAAATTGGAGTGTAATTTGGAAAAATGTGGGAAATAGAGAGTTAAAGGTAGACTGCTTTTTAAGGAAGTCACATTATTGCAGTTTGTTTTTTCTGTTACAATCTTATTTAGAGGCTGGTGCAAAAAGAAACCTCTTGAAACATATTTTTGGTAGTGTAAGTACAATTTAGAAGAATAAAAGTTGTTATATTGTGTATATAAAATCAGTGTTTCACTAATACCCTTTTCTCTTTGTCTACTGGCAAATCAGAACACAGCAAAATCATTATTGTTAGTTTTACTCCCATAGTGTTTAATCAAACACTTTCTCAATTCTATCTAGTTCTCATGGGTTCGGAGTTAAAATAACATTCTGGAAAGTGCTAAAATTTTTAACTCTCTTATAGAGTTAATTCAAAACACTTATAATGTTACTATTTTTTCACATCATGGAGTTTTTGTAACTCAAAATTGTCCTATTTCCCTGCACTTTGGATGTGAATTTAAAGCATCAATTATTTCGATTATTGACATGGAGTAATACACTTTTCATTATTGATAAAAAATTGACACAACACATTGAATAACTTAGGCAGAGTCAGGTGTCTTACCACAAAGGTGGACCAAAAAGACAGATGCAGAGGTAGTGGTGCTGACTTTCACTTCCATAGAATGCACCCTAAAGTGAAAGTCAGCACACCACTGTTAAGAAAAGCAAATCCTCTACCAGAGGCACGAAGTGACCAATACAGTGGATCACTGCACTCATGCTGCAGAAGTGTTTAAAACAACAACAATCCACCAGGAAACAAGAGCAAAGGAATCTTGACAGTGATCAGTGGACAACAGGCAACATCTAAAAACATCAAAACACATATAAATACATAAAAAACACATAACACCAAGGTTATAATAGTTTGGATTTTAAACTAGTTTTCATTAAGTTTTCACCTTTTGTTTTAAATTTCAGTTTACATTAGTTACTACAGCTGGGTAGTTTGTCAGTATGCTTGTTTCAAAGACTAAAAAAAGGATATTCTGTCTCTAATTTTATTTTATTTTAGTTTATTTTGTAAGCACAGAATTAAGTTCTAGTTAGTTTCATTTTTTGTAAAGCTTAGTTTTTTACATATTCGCATTAACTAAAATGATTTTTAGTTTTTAGTTTTAGTTAACTTTAATAACCTTGAATGGAGTTAAATTAACATGGAATGCATTAAAACTGTCTGGTAACTCCAACACTAAAGGCTCTTAAACTTTGAATGGATTTAAAGTTACACTTTGATTGTTAAAATCAACTTTAAAATGTTTAACAAATGTTAAATGTTTAATTGTTTGCTGTGTAAACTGTGTCTGTCTTTCTTAAACACTATTTACAGTCTGCTTTGTAGTGTAAAATACCACACATAATCAGCCACAGAAAAGCATTCTGAAGCAAACAAAATACAAATCTACAACAAAGAGATATTAATATGAACACACTAAAAGTATGCAGATTCCAATTCTGAGACACAAGCATGACCCAGTATGACTCAGTGACCACAGAATTGTATTTGTGGCCACAGCTGTCGTTGCACAAAAGCAACTCAAGTCAGGGTTAAAATAATATGAAAATGGGAGCACAAACCAGGGGCAGTCATTGCATTTGAATAGAGGTTCATTTACAAGCTACTGCCATCTGGTGGATAAAGATGGTATCACTCTGGGGGACATAAAAAATTGAAGACAGAGTTAGGTTGTACACAAATGCTAGGTAATATACTGTAATTTATATGGATATAGTTACATTGCATTAAAGTAATGTTCTATGTTCCCTCCGACCTCATCTGGCCAATAATGAATGCACCATTGAATAAGTGGATTTGGGGGAAAATTATGCCAGTTTAGTTTACAGTAGGATTCCCTGACAGTAACAGCAATATTTCATTTATGACTGGAATATTTATTTTAACTCTGTAATTATTCTATTTGTTAAATATTTTTATGAGCTTTTATATCATTAGTCAAAATCAACTGATATCTATACCTGTTTGGCACCACTGCAACAACAATATAACACCTAAATAGCCAAAATTGGGTATTTTCTAGTTTAATCACCAACATTGCTGTCAAACACCTGCACACAATCTAAACTGCAAGAAGCCCTCGATTCTCACTAGACCATTCTACTTTTCCAAATGTTGCCAGTGTTTTTGTGCAATTTATATAGTGCTCTCTCTTGCATTAGGTTAAATATATGATGAAGGATTATTGCATTTTGTTATTTTTTAAAACCAGCAATGATTTGAGAATACAGAATATTTTGACAATCCCAAAATGCTGTCAGTGGGGTCTTTAATAATTCGCACAGTGCAGAGCAGTTTGTCCATATTTTTGGTCACTAAAAATTAAAGAATATTGGATGTGTCATTGAGCACCTGATTCTGTTTTGTTCATATCTAACAGAATCTTAAATATTATTTTAATTTAACTAGAATCACATCAAAATTATCATTCTAGTGTTGTATTGTGACATCCATTTGTAATTTCTTTATGGAACGAAAAAAGACATATAAATTAAGTGTTGTCATTCAACCAAAACATGTTGTGATATGATCTTTGGTCCTTGTAGAATAGCCCTGACTTAAATACTAAAACAGTTTTCACCTTCGCCAAGGAGGTTATGTGATTGGCAGGGTTTGTTAGTTTGTTTGTTTGTTAGCAACATAACTCAAAAAGTTACAAATGGATTTTCATGAAATTTTTAGGAAATGTCAGAAATGGCATAAGGAAGAACTGATTAGATTTTGGGATTGATCCGGATCACCGTCTGGATCCAGGAATTTTTTAAATGATTCTTTACTATTGGGTTATAGGGCTAATGGCGGAGGTCTGCGCTCTCCGAGTGTTTTTCTAGTTTTCTGCATGATTTTCTGCTGACATTATGCTTTAAACTTTTATGATTTTATCTGATTTATCTTTAAGTGAGCCTGCTAAAGCCAGACAAACTGTATGACTTCAATTACTTCATTTGATCACTGTTATTGTTCATCTACAGACCCTCAGACACTGGATGCCCTTGCTGCTGTTCACTCTGTGTTTCCATATTGAGCCTGCTGCTTGTAAACCTGCATGGATGATGCCGCAGTTCCCATGTGACGTCAAATCCGACAACACCTCAAGCGTCTTGTTTGACTGTAGAGGGCGCCACCTGTCAGAAGTCCCTCATGGGATAACGAGCAATGCGACTGATCTTAAATTATCAGAAAACTACCTTAAGAATATTTCTGCTGATTCGTTTTCTGCCCTGCAGAATCTGAGTCAACTCGACCTCAGCAGGGCAAACAAAAACAAAGGGCTGATCATCGCTGCAAATACTTTCAAAAATCTAACCAAACTACGTTCACTGAGACTGACAGGCAATCGTCTCACTGATATTCCTGGCAATATCCCTTCGAGTGTGGAAATCCTTGATGTGCACTTCAACAACATCCTGAGGTTGGACAACAGGAGTCTTGCTGGCTTAGCAAATGTGACGCAGCTATGGTCATCGAGAAACTGCTTCTACAGGAATCCTTGTGGGAAAGCCATAACAGTCATGGATGGTAGCTTTGCTCTTATGCCCAAACTGGAGAAACTGGACTTGTCCTTTAATAACATCACTAAAATTCCCCAAGGGTTGCCAAGATCATTGAACTTCTTGCTGCTGGCATCTAACCAAATACAGTACATTTCTGAGGATGATTTTTCTGGGCTCCCAAATTTAAAAACTCTTTACATACAAGGGAACTGTCAGAGATGCCACAACGCTCCATATCCTTGCGTTCCTTGCCGAAACATTTCCATTGGCATCCACCCTAATGCTTTTCATGGTTTAACTCAGCTTGAGTTACTGAGCCTGGCAGGAAACTCCCTGACCCACCTGAATCCCTCCTGGTTTGAGAAGTTAAGGGAGCTTAAACAGCTATTCCTGTCTTTTAACCTCTTAATGAATGAGATAACCAAGGAGGCGACTTTTCTAACATGCCTTCAGAAGCTGGAAAAAATTGATCTCTCTTTTAACTTTGCACACCAGTACTATCCTTCACATGTCAACCTTTCCAAAGAGTTTTCAAATCTGGTGGCACTCAAAACTTTGCATTTGGAGGGTTTGGTCTTTCAGAATATCGGGCCGGACACTCTCAGTCCTCTGTACATGCTGAAAAATCTGTCTGTGCTAAACTTAGGCACTAACTTCATTATTCACTCTGGTTCAATGATATTTAAAAAATTCTCCCACCTTAGAATGATCTACTTAGGGGAAAACAGGCTTTATCCAATGCCTGTGAGAGATTCTCCAGATCTAAGCAACAGATATCACCAAGGATCGGACGTTTCCATCCCACCACTCCTAGCACAGCATCCAAAAGATCAAGTTTATGAGTTAACACACGGTCTTGTCAAACAAGAGTGCTTTGACTCTGGACGTGTCATAGTCCTCAGCTCAAATAATCTCTTCTTCATTACTCCATGGCAGTTTGAGCAATATGGAAATGTTTCGTGTCTCAACCTCTCAAGAAACGGCTTTTCTGCGGCACTCAATGGAACGGAGTTCTCTCTGCTGCCTGATCTGACGTACCTGGACCTGTCCTTCAATAAGATAGACCTAGCCTTTGACAACGCCTTTCAGGAACTGAAAAAACTACAAGTGCTAGATCTCAGTTTTAATTCTCACTACTTTAGAGCATTTGGGGTAACTCTAAATTTGAATTTCACAAAAAATCTGCCTGTTCTAAGAGTGTTGAACATGAGTTATAATGCTATTTCCACATTAACGACAAAACGCATATGCAGCAAATCTTTAACAGAACTTCGGTTTAGTAACAACAATCTTGGCAAACTTTGGGAGGACAAGCTTGGCTCATACAAGAAGCTTTTTACTGACCTTACTAATTTGACTATCTTAGATATATCCCGCAATAGCATAAAAACAATTCCAGGTGATGTTTATGAATATTTACCACGCAACCTCACAACGTTTCTCATACACCAAAACAAACTCTCTCATTTTCAATGGGACAAACTGAAGTGGCTCCCTTGCCTTCAAACTTTAGACCTGAGCGGCAATTTCTTAACTAAAGTGACAGGATCAAACTTAAACATCACAGATACTTTGACTTTTCTTGACTTGAGTCATAATCACATCTTCCAGTTGGATCATGGCTTTCTAAAGAGCGCAAATACCCTGCAGATTCTCAGTCTTAACAACAACAAACTGACCATCATCAATCAATCCACTTTCCAATTTTGGCCTAAAAGTCAGATTAAGACTTTGTTCTTGCATAAAAACCCATTCCAATGTACGTGTGATTCCCTAGATTTCCTTCTGTGGATGCAAAGCACGGATGTAAAGATCCCTAAACTGAGCACTGCAGTGTCATGTGGCGCACCAGCAAACAGGAGGGGTCGTGCTTTGATACACTTTGACATCAAACAGTGTGTGGATGACAGCAAGGCATTTCTGATATATATCTTCACATATTGTTTCATTATTGTTTTCATGTTTGTTGCAACAGTTACTCAATTATTTTACTGGGATGCCTCATATATCCTACACTATATGAGGGCTAAGTTTAAGGGGTACAGGTCTCTGAGCTCACCTGGCAGTGCTTATGATGTCTTTGTGATGTACGACACCACAGATCCACACGTGTCTGAGTGGGTGATGAAGAACCTGCAAGTGAAACTGGAAGAGGAAGGCGAGAAGCATCTTCCTCTGTGTCTAGAGGAAAGGGACTGGACCCCAGGAGTCCCGCTGGTGGACAACCTCACTCAGAGCATCCGATACAGTCGCAAGACCCTGTTTGTATTAACAAAGAACTTTGTTAAGACCGGGACTTTTAAGCTGGCAATGTATCTGGCCCACCAGAGACTGCTTGATGAAAATGTGGATGTGATAGTGCTGCTGATGCTGGAGCCCGTCCTGCAGCACTCTCCCTTCCTGCGCCTGAGGAAGCGGCTGTGTGGGAAAAGCGTGGTGGAGTGGCCGAGAACAGCTGCCGCAGAGCCGTGGTTCTGGCAGAACCTGAGGAGCGTGGTCAGAGTGGACAATCAGGTGATGTACAACAAGACTTATTCAAAGTACTTCACCAACAACTGAAGAAAGGGCAATCTGCTGGCCTTTGGGGGTGTGCCGTGATAGCTGCATGACTCTGTGATGGATTATTTTGTGTAGATTTCATTATCTGGCAAAGAAAAAGACAGACAAAACTTTCCAGATCTTATCTCCAAAGAGGAGATAAATGGGGCCAAAATGGATACACAGAAATAAACACAGAAGAGGAAAAACAAAGGAAGTGGCTACAGACTACAACACAAGAACATCATGGAGGATAAAAGTCCTCTCAGACAAACATAAAACAGACAGTCACAGAGAAGTTTTATGTCATTATTACAAAATAAACTGTCTTCATACTGTCATTTTGTATAATAACTACCATGGTCCATTACATCACTTCTTATTAAAAATTGCTTCATTAAAAACTGCTGATACAATCACAATGATGCTGCATTCCATGTATTTTGCATCTGCAGATGATACAGTTTATAATAATTGCAATTTAGGAACATAAAGCATGTCTTCACCTGTTATTTCAAGTCTTAATAGTCATCAAGATAAAACTATCAGTTAAAAAAACAAAATATGTGTTCACTAGCAAGGCTGTCCATGGAGGGGGGGGGTAAAGCGGAGAGCTTTCTATTGTAATAGACCACAACGGAGAGTGTGGTCTAGACCTCCTCTTTTTTGTAAAGAGTCTTGAGATAACTTCAGTTATAAACTGATTCTATACAAACAAAGATTGATTGAGTGATTGATTAAAGACTGCTTAAAGGGATAAAACCATTGATTAATTGTGATAATAGTGGCCTAAATGGATAAAAAGGGGAAAAGTTAGCAGGAAAGTTGATGGAAATGGTTTAAAGAGTGGCAAAAATGAGTTAAAAGAGTTTCTAATGAGATGAAAGTGGCAAAAATGGGTGGGAAATTTGTGAAAATGGGTTAAAAGGGGCGAAAAGTATCATAAATGGTTTACTAGTGGCAAAAAATGGCTGGAAAAAAGTAGTGAAAGGGGGTTAAAGAGTGGCACAATGAGTTTAAAGGGGCAAGAACGGATTAAAAGATGTAAAAATGAGATTAATGTGGCAAAACTGGGTGACAAATATGCAAAATGGGAGCAAAAATGGGTGGGACCATTGTGAAAATGGGATAAAGGGGCAAAAAAGTATCACATATGGGTCAAAATAGGCATAGAAGGCTGGATGATAAAGTGAAGGTGGTTGAAGATCAGCACAATAAGTTTAAAGTGGCCAAAATGGGTTAAAAGAGGCACAAATGAGATAAAACTGGAAAAAGTGTTTCTAATATATAAAATGGGATCAAAAATGGGTGGACAAATTGTGAAAATGGGTTAAAAGGGGCGAAAAGTATCATAACTGGGTTACTAGTGGCAAAAAATGGCTGGATAAAATAGTGAAAGGGGGTTAAAAAGTGGCACATAAAGGGGCAAGAACGGATTAAAAGATACACAATGAGATTAATGTGGCAAAACTGGGTGACTAATATGCAAAATGGGAGCAAAAATGGGTGGGACAATTGTGAAAATGGGATAAAAGGGATCATATATGGGTCAAAACCGGCAAAGAATGCTGGATGACAAAGTGAAGGTGGTTAAAGATCAGCACAGTGAGTTTGAAGTAGCAAAAATGGCACAAATGAGATAAAACTAGAAAAGAATGGTTTCTATTATGCAAAATGGGATCAAAATGGTGGACAAATTGTGAAAATGGGTTCAAAATGTCAAAAAGTAGTAAAAAAAATATAATAAATGGGTTACTAGTGCAAAAAATGGCTGGATAAAATAGTGAAAGGGGGTCAAAGAGAGGTAAATGTGTTTAAAGTGGCAAAAATAGGTTACTAATATGCAAAAAGAGAGCAAAAATGAGTGGAAATATTTTGAAAATAGGTTCAAAGGGGCAAAAGGTATGATAAATGGGTTACAAGTGGCAAAGAAGGCTGGGTAAAAGAGGGGCAATAATGAATTTGAAGTGGCAAAACTGGTTAAAAGAAGCATAACTGAGCTAAGAAAATGGCAAAAACAGTTCAAAGAGGGAGCAAAAATGGGTAGAAATTTTGTGAAAGGGGTTAAAAGTTGCATAAAGTATCATTAATGGGTTAAAAGTGGCAAAATATATGGATAAAGTAATAAAGGGTGTTAAAGAGTGGGGAAATGGGTTACTAAAATGCCTAAGGGGAGCAAAAATGGTTGGAAACATTTTGGAAATGGGCTCAAATGGGACAAAATGTGTGATAAATGGGTTACAAGTGGCAAAGAAGGCTGGGTAAAATAGTAAAGGGGGTTAAAGAGCAGCAATAATGAATGTGAAGTGGCAAACTAGTTAAAAGAAGCATAACTGAGCTAAGACAATGGCACAAATGGGTTACTTATGTGCATAGAGGGAGCAAAAATGGGTAGAAAATTTGTGAATGGGGTTAAAAGTTGCATTAAGAATCATAAATGGGTTAAAAGTGGCCAGATGGATGGATAAAGTAATAAAAGGTGTTAAAGAATGGCAAAAAAAAGGTTAAATTTAGCAAACATGTATTTAAAAGGTTGCCCAATTGATTGAATCAGTGGTGAAAAGGTGTTTAAAGTGAAGAAATCAAACACTAGAACCCAATAACACACTTGACCCACTTTTTGTTTGCATCAAAAAATCACAACTGTGGAGGGCCGATTCTTTGTTTTTTGTCAGAGGTCCAGCCAGTTCTCACTAGCAAAAATATCACTTGGAATCCTCTTCCTTGTTTCATTTCTCCACTTTAAATCCACTGGTAAGTACCTCGTTTGCCCACACGAGGTCGCCCCCTACAAAGTTTCTATGGTTAATGTCTGCATATCAAAAAATAAACCTGTTCAATAATTGTCTCCCTCATAAACATCTATCCGATCTAAATTTTACTTACTTTGTCAGCAACAAACACAAGAGGCGCCATATTTCCTGCCCTTTGATATTAAGACAAAAGGAACTGTTTTTACTCTGTTTCAAACGGTTGAACCGAGGTTTGCTTCCATAAAGAAGCTTAATGTACACACTGCCGCTGATTTAAACCTAATTAACGTTATCGATATCCACTGGATAGGTATAAATCTTTAAGTGAAAGGTAGTTTTTGAAAGCAGGCTTCGGACGGCACGTTGTCGTGACGTCACGGAATAATTTGCATACTGCGTGGTATTTATTGGGAGATGAAAGCTCGAGCGAGCACTCTGCCCCAGCTTCAGCCAGAGGTGCAACCTGTTATATCTCTGACTCAAAACTCCGGTGAGTATTTTATTATTTATCGAATAAAATGTGAGTTAAATAAAGCTTGCTTTATCTCAGCCTTTGTGCTGACTCATGTAGTCGATGTTTTGTAAGTTTAGAAACGTCTATTCTCCCAGTGTGATTATTAACATAAAACGGCAGCTCGGAAAGTGGACACAGACGCAGGAGTTTAGGCTACTTAAATTGCATAAAGTCTTAACTTATTTGCAGAAATGTGACATTTTTAAATATACGCCAGAAATGCCGCTCAGTGAGCGAAATTTCGGGATTTGAGTGAATATGAAACAAATGCGTTATTTATTTAGTTTTAGCTGAAAACGCTAATCCCTCTCAGTTATGTGCTCGCGAGTCAGGTTGTTCAGGTGGCAGCCAAAGACCGTCTGCTCATCTCGATTGCGTAAAAGGGCGGTGGTTCCTCAATTGCACTCGCTCAAAACTGACTGCTTTTTTTTTCTCCTTTTACCCAGGAACTGCAAAACGGACACAGACTTATTTTTAATCAAATGTCTCATTATATTCCAGCTCCTTTAAAAATTTATGTGTAAACGTTTAGAAGTAGTCCCTGAAACTTGACTGTGCCAATTCTGTCTCTTAATTAGCTGTCCACATGCTCAGCTGCGTCCTGATTGGATTCAACAAAAGACGGCTAACTGAGTCTGGCATTTCTTGTGTTTCAGACCTTCTGCAGATATGTCTGACAAGCCCGACGTTGGGGAAGTCACAACATTCGACAAAAGCAAGCTGAAGAAGACGGAAACTGAAGAGAAGAACACGTTGCCGACTAAAGAAAGTATGTAGTGTATCCAATGAATCCATATCACCACATTTACAGTCAATAACCTTTAAAGCCGACTGAAACTTTTTTTTTTTTTGCAGTCATCGAACAGGAGAAGGCTCAATGAAGACTGGTCCTCCTTTGCAATGTACATTCCACAAGCCTTGCCTTTTTCAACCATCAAGTATGCAAGTTGAAGGTCATTAATTGACAAACAATGTACCCCACACCACTTGCCTAAACATCCCTTGTGCACTAAGGAAGTGCAGCTTGATTTCAGCATTGGGTTCTTGGTCATCTTTTGCAGTGGAGCTTCAGAGCGGGCGTGTCATGAAACAACAGGGGGACCAACGCTTTGTAATGTGCAGCCCTACTTTTTCTACTTATGAATTCCAACAAAGCAAGTGATTTGTAAAAAAATCTGGAATGTGCAAGTTTGTTCAATATGCAAATAAAAATGTAAATTGACTTTAATGCATCCCTGTGCATCATTAATTCTGCTCCCTTTTATGTTTATCCCAACTTGTAAGAAACTTCAGGAATACATTGACCATGAATTTGGCTTTTAATCTCCAGCAGAGATGCTAGCATGGGTGGCATCTGTCTTTAATGCTGGTAAAGTTAACTGACCTAAAGTGCCAATAGTCAGTGCAGTGAAAACTAGGAGCTCTGTCCTTATTTGAAACTAGGCTTCCTTAAAGAGCTGGTCTGTTTGGCTCAGAAAATCAGATTCCTAACTTTTTCACACCTGGACTTTACTGTTGTGCAACTGAGGAAGAAACAAAAGTTTTAGATTGGTAGTTCTTAATGCACCAGCTTTACGCTGAGACAAATTTTACAACCTCAAATATTGCAGTTTTCAAAGTAAGGGTGTATTCTTTTTGGTCTAAGGCTGTTCTATAACTTGCAGAAAAGAGGAAACACTTGAGGCACACTTTTGTCCCATGCTAGGGAGAGAATTTTCACACCCTTCGTTTAACCAGCCTTTCAGTCATGTTTGGGCTTGTATGTTGAACTCAAAAGTTCCTTCCTTGCAGCTGCACAAAGTCTGAGCAGGAGCAAAGCCTCAGTATTAACCCTCTCTGCTTCCAGCTGTGGCTACAGCTGCTTCTTAATGTGCAAGTGCTAACAGTTTTTTGGGGACTCCTGACAGACTGGACAAGTTACATCTTGTCAAAAGGGTCTCAGGTGCTGACTGGAGAATAAAAGTCTTATTCAATTCCTATTGGCAGTCACTGCCATGAAAATGTCAAAACACGGCTAGGGTACAACAAGGCTCTGAAAGTAAATTATGTTTAAGAAAAATAACTGCCTGTGATTTATATGTGCCCTCTTAGAACTGGGTGTCCCCTGATGCCCTGTGCTGTAATTACAAGTGACTTGTACTCACTGAACAGCCTGTTCCTGAACTAGTTTGGTGCTAATATCTATAGGCTGAGGTCATACGTTCTTTTTTTTTTTAAGATTTATTTTTGGGCCTTTTCATGCCTTTATTAGATAGATGAGGACAGTGGATAAACTCAGAAACAGGGGAGAGAGTAGGGAGAGACATACGGTAAAGAGCCACAGGCCGGATCAAACCCGGCCATCCACGTACATGGTGCGCACCTTAAACCACTCGACCATCTGAGCGCCTAGTCATGTGTTCTTATATACATAAAACAGGATGGAAGCACTTTAGCTCCTGGACACATGTATAATGTGTTTAAAATGGTCTCTAGTGCTTTATGCAGTAAAGTTTTAAAGGACAAATTGCAGCCGGATCTAAGCGTTAACCAGAGCCTTGGTGTTAGTGACCTATTTGTGCAAACCATACTGTTGAGAAGGCTGCACTATTTAGAACTGTTACTAAGAAAGAACTGTTACTTAAAGAAGATAAAAAAGAACCTGTTCTACCTCGTTCTCCTGCACAGGAACGACAGCTGTATCTCATGCGGGGAGAGAGAGCGAGATTATGTAAGTGCAGTGTGGCTGTAGACCATAACAGCTGTGCTGAAACAACAACAATAGGCTCCGCTGAGGGATTGGCACAAATTCACATCCATCCTCTTTCCCATGAGGCTGCATTTAATCTAGTCATTTTAGTATGGGAAAAAAGGGAATTTGTTTACTTTTTTGCATTTTTAGAAGCAACAAAAGGCCAAGTTTATACACATCTATTATGACCTACCCTCTTCCCATCTCCCATCACCCTTATGTGCAGTCTGGCCACACAAGAGCTCCTCAGTGCCTGATAACAATGTGATACTTTGGGTAAAACAGAAGCTAATACGACACATTACAATGCACAGCTTTCTCCTTTCCCTCTCCTCACAAGAAAGACGAATGTCACTTGTGGCCCCAGGCACATTTATTTATTTCAACAGAGGCAAGTTAAAATACATCTCGGCTGTGCTTAACCTTCTTTCTGCTAATGTTGCTAATCTGGGTCTGCAAAGCCAAGACCTAATAAATGTCCATGAAAAGGGATGCAAATGACACTGACTTGACACTAAGAGCTGATTGTGGTCAACTTGGCTCCAGGCACCAAAAGGCCATCTGCCAGTGTTGTGACGGGCACCCTGTGTGGCTCAGACTGCTAGCCGATACTGAGAACACAGATGCCTCTGAGACGGCCCAGTGCCACATACGTAATGATAATGCAAACACACTGGGAAGGCTGCTCCTTAATAGGGGGCCTATACTGTATATCAACAGCAAACTACTGTCAGTTTGACTGCTTAAGAATTGATCTATGGTGTGATATGTGACATGGTACAGCAAACCAAAACACAGCAGATGTGCTTTTAAGCATCAGTTTTATGACGCTGTGGTCACACATTGAAAACTGAAGCACTAACTTGCTTATTTGTGCTGTTCGTTTGTATAAAGACATAAAAAATGAGCAACAAACATTTAAAAATGACAGAATAATGACAGTATCTTACAACTTCATTACTGTAAAATCCTAAAATATGCAACATTATGAGAAGCTTTTGGCTGTTGTTCATTTTAGTGACCCTGGGGCAAAAAGAGCTTGACAGGCAGATGCTACCTTTCTGTCAATCAGAATGCTGCTGAAATCAATCTGTTAGTGTGTGGTGTGCTGTGCTGTAGTTCACCACAAACTATAGGAACAAAAACATCTGTCATTGTTTATCATCATGACTGGGGTCTCTCATGTTTTCAAAATCTTTTCAGGTGTGCTAGGCTGAAGAAGAAATTTAAAAGATGACACTGAGCTGTGCCTGTCAGCAGAGGTAGGTAGTAACACGTTACATTTACTCCGCTACATGTACTCGAGTAGTTTTTTTGAAAAATCCTACTTCTTAGAGTAGTTTTTGAGCAGAGTACTTTTTACTCCTACTCCGTTACATTTTTGATTAAAAAAACGATATCCTCTACTCCATTTGGACATGCATTAGTCGCTACTTTTACTTGTCTAAAATTTATTTTTAATTAAGTATTTTTTTACACTCAGCTGAGCTCTCACAGCAGCGCGAAGTAAAATCCTCAGCACAGAGTAAATAGAGGAGTGACCCCTCCCCCTTAACTATCAGCAGTTGGAGATAATGTTAAGTAACAGTAATTTTACTTGAGTACTGTAACTGTGTAGTCTACTCACCACTGCCACTGTCAGGGAGTTCCTTAGCGCTGGAGTAAAGGCCTGGTCACCATTTGTCTGGTCAAGTTTCAGGAACCACTCGTGGGGCCGAGCTGGAGGATCTCAGGAACATAAGCATTGGCAGATCACAGATGAAGGCTGGAGCCTCGTCCATCAGTTCAAGTCCTTAAAGATGAGCAATAACAAAGTTCATATGTAGCCGGTAAAGCAAAGCAAGAAAAGCAGTAATGTGGTCACTTCTTACCACATGTTAAGCCTGGTAGAACTGTTTTAACTACATGCAGTCTTTGAATGTTGCACTAGCTGATGTCAAAATAAAGAGCATTACCATGGTATAGTCTGGAAGAAACAAATGCATGGATGTTTTTTTTCTAAGTCGGCAGGAGAAAGGTTGGACCAGGTTTTGGTTAACTGCCTTAGTTTAGCAAATCAGGACTGCATAACGTTGACACCTAGGTTGCAGGCCTCTTTGAAAAAACCATGCCAAAAATTATGTAGCTAGTGTTGGGGCTTAAGGAAGAAATGACTTCAGATTCGGGGTTATTCAGCTGTTCCCGTATCTGTTCTCTCTAGCTGCTAATTTTCTCATCTAAAGCAGAAGAAGTGTAAAATAACTTCTTTCTTTTAGTAGTCAAACATGTCTGTGTCTGTGAACCTTTGGAGAGGAAAATGTTATGAAAGACAGCTCTGGCTTAATGGTATTACTTAATATGCCTGATACCTACCCCGCGGCGGTGGTTTCAGACATAAAAAAATTGCTGAATGGAAACAGTTAATCTTGTCAATTATTGTCTTGTTTGCTTTTGTAGATCATGTAGAGACAGCAGTGTCAGTTTCAGCTTGTTTCATTACCAGTAAAAGAAACACCAGAGGAGCTTTAAAACTGATTTTTAAAAAAAAAAACATTACACGTCATAATGGCAGCATATGGATATAATGTTTAACCATGATGTCTGATTTATAGAAAATGCTTTAGGTGGATAGAAGTAATTTTTGTATCATTTTAACATGCAGGAGGAAGTAAGACAAATGCACAACTGCAAGTGATATAATGATTTAAATAAAGCACATCTTTGTGTCTCTTCCTTCTTCATGGTGAGCATAAAAAACTGCATGTAGGTCTGTCTTTTTGTGCTCTGTTTCCATGGCAGCAGACAGGAGATTTCCACACATTTTCACATGATCAAACAGCCTGCTGTGTTGGTCAGAGCTCTACGTCTCTTCATTTACTTTTTGATGTAAAATCAAGCAGTTGATGGCTAGAATCACTAAAGCAGTGCACAGGAAACAGATTTAAGAAATCAACATGAACCTCCCCTTTAACTCCTGTGTGTATTTTTGTGTCCTATTACTTATATGATCATTAATGTTTTATCTTCATTAAGTAGCCAGCATCTCTACCTGTAGTGATAAAGATTTTGGCCCTTTTTAAAGGTCCAGATCGGTCATAAGAGCCAGAGGGAGAAAAGCTGTTCAAGTTAGTCTGGAACATGGCACGTTTTGTGTGCAATATTAACACTGCTGCACAGGAAGTCAACCAATCAATGATCTGCGGATCTAGCTCCACCATTTCACAGTCAAATAGGTACCCTTGTTACCCCAGTAGAAGGGTGCCAAACATATAGAATGGAACCGATCTGTTACCATAATACCTTACCCAGCTTTTGACAATGGCAATGAAAATAGTTGCGTGCCATACTGAACCAAACAGAACCAGGCTGCTTGAGAGTGGTCTGACTGCAGGCTGCAGATCTCAGACACCCCCTGTTTCCAATACAGCAGATGTCCAGAATTAGATTTTTTTTTTCCAACTTTATTCTACAACAAAGTCTGGCAATTCCACTCATTAAATAACCACACTGCAAATGTACAGACTAAGCAACATCTCATAAATAGAACAGAAAAAAAGACCAGAGGTCTAATCCAGAATAAAGTTGTGTATAGACATGTTTAAGAAGCTGTTACATAAATGATAGCTCATTTTAGCTTTGTTAGCTTTAACTAAAGAAAAACTGAGATATGCTAGCTGTGTGGTTAATATAGCAATGTTTATCTTTAGCAACGTGATCTTTAGTGAACATAGCCAAAGTTAATGTAGCTACAATGTTTATGTAGGTAGCATAGCTATGTAGCTAACATATCTTAATCTAAAGCTGGTGTAGCCTTGCTAGCTACACACTTATCATGACTATGTCAGCCAATGTAGCTACCTTTGCTGTATCTTTAGCTACATGAGCTTTATCAAATGTAGCTACAAAGCTAATATAGCTAAAGCTAACATAGCTATAAAGCTAATGTAGCTAACATTGGCTATGTAGCTGCGTTGGGTTAAGCAAACAAAGCATGAGCTAATGTAGCTAACATAGCTCCTTTAGTTTTGGCTACAGAGCTATGTTATTGATGTAGCTTACATAGCTTATATAGCTTATGTAGCTTTGTTGGCTTTGGTATGTTAGGTGCTTTACAGCCTTTTTATGGGGGACAAGTTTTTTCTGTAAGCAGACTGTTCAGTCGGCTTTGTTCAACATTTTTTCAGAAAGTTTTGTCATGCATGTCCCTCAGCAGCAAGTCACAGTAGTGAAATGCAAAGGGGGAATTCAAGGGTGGGGGGGGTGGGGGGTCGTCAAGGAGAATAAAACAAGACTAAAATGTTGGATTATAATGGATGTCAGTATGTTCATCAGTGCTTTTTAAATCAATTCAAGTATTGACAGTAGGTGAACATGAGTGTTTAAATATAAGATTAATATTACAATTTGGATGATTTAATTAGTTCAAAGATAATAAACATTGTTACTAAAAGTATAGACTAAAATGTAATGACTTTTTATTAAGTAAAACTGGACTAAAATCTTTGAGTTTCTGTAAACCAAATTAAAACAAAAAACTTAACTATAATGTGACTAAATTCAAAGAACATTTCAATCTAAAGAACAAGACAAAGTTTAAAATAGCTACCAAAATTAATACTGTCTTAAGGTCCCTCTACACTGGCATCTCTTTAAAGAAAGAAAGTCCCATCATGCTCTTCCATGTCGAAACAACTCTGTTATTCCTCATGGCCATGTATGGCTATGCTTGGATGTTTAAGTGGAAGTGTGTTTTCAGTTAATAAATATATATAGTCATCTGCAATGAAAAGCTGCTTGGCAAAGTACAAATAGAAAAACTACCCAAGTTCACCTACCCAGTTAACTCTTTTCCAGTTTCATTTTATTCAGGTCAAAAATCCTTTAGGAGAAACTGCTTGAATATGCCCAATCATGCTCTCATGTTAAGGCATGCCGTTGGATTTTCAAGGGAGTCAAAGCGCCTGTGAGGGGTTTTAGCCAGTCATGAAACAGGCTGAATACAGATGCCCTTTTATAAGTTACAAAAGCAAAGACTAAACAAGAGATTCCCCTGCAGAATTTGAGCGGGATAAAAGCTCATTTATATTAAATCTAGAGCACTCTTTGAAATTATTTCCAGTGTCATAATTATTACCAGATAACCAGATTGTTTTGGACAAGTCCATTTTTAACTAGAAAACACCACAAATATGAGCAAATGTTTCCATCTTTATTGTGGGAGAGATAAAGAAAACAATCTGCCCTTAAAAAAAAGGACCAAATAATGGGAGACTCCTGTTTCCTGAAATATGTAGAAATGAGGAGTCATTATAACTAATACTTCTGCAACAGCACTGGAGTGGTTGGTTACTGGCAGAGCAGATTATTAAAAGATTAATTCATGCTTGGTTATAAAAATTATTCAAGCGGGTGTAAGAGTGATGAAAAAAAAGCAGTAGCTGAAAAAAAAGAACCTCCATCTGCGTGGGGAGGTTCAGCGTCTTTATGTTCTTAATTCACAACACACCAAAGAAAGCACAATTCATCTTTGTCTGCATTATGGGACCCACGGTGGGAAAAAGGAGCGCAGCTATTGTGTGATAGGTAGACACAAAAGCTGAGGGTGTGAGCCGACCAATCCACTGACACCATAATGGTTGCTATGTGTGACAAAGAAACTCCAGCCTGAAGTTTTGTTTCAGAGGAGAGAGCAGATGTAAATCTATCTGCCTAACAAAATGATCAACCAGCAGAGATTAAAAATATTTACCTCTGAGCAGAGTTTGATAGAAACGGTGGAAAAGTGATGCAGCTATCTACAATCTAGCACGGATACTTGAAACCTGACAGAGTAAATAAAGGCAGCATAAAAAACAAGACTGAGCTGCCAGACCTGTTTCTTATTCTCTGAGGGTTCCTTACCTTTAAGGTAACCCTTAAGGTAATAAACAAGAAAACCTCCACTAGTGGAGAATGTCTCTTGCATTATAGTGCTTGGTGTAAATTACAAAGGAGCTCTGCATAACTACAGAAAAGTAGAGCAAACTGATGTGGAAGAGAAAGAATGCATGTACCCTGTAGTCGCACATTCTCAGAGCAGTTAAACTGGATGAAGGAAGTACTTTTTTTATTTAAAAAAATGAAGAGAGAACACAATTTATACTACTCCATTCTCACCATCACTGACACTCGATTAGATGTCTGGCTGTGTCATCTATAGAAGTCATCGAGCAACTTGCAGTTCATTTTTGCTGGATGTGCACTTCTCTAATTACAAACTGCATGAATATTCAGTTAGAGGTTAGAAACAAGGTTAAAAAAATACATTAAAACCAAGCTAACCTTGTGGCAGGCGAGCAGCAAAGATTAAAGCTATATTGAGGTCTTTAATCCAAATTCCCTTAGCAGAACTGACTAGTTCAAAGGTTAGAAAACTGCAAGAATAGAGTGAAAACTGAGCATATTTTTTAAAAGGCCTGCTGATTAAAACTTAGTTTGTTGAGTGTCTCTAATCTTACAGCACTAGCGGTCAATTCTCTTGTCATGCTAACATAGCTAGCGTAGACTTTATAGCTTTGGCTACTTAGCTACATTATCCATGGAGCATACTTAGCTGCAAAGATCTGTTAGCTTTAGCCTTAGCTACATAAACTGTGACAGTGTTTTCATGTAGGAAAAGTTTTTTTTTCCTGTTCCTTTTTAGTTTAGGGAGACCTAATTAAAATGTTAGTGCTGGACATTAAAAGTCCATGCTATTTCTCCACTGTGCATATAAAGTATGTCACTATTTTCATCAGTTATGTTATGTCTTTGTTTGGTCTTGACAATGTGAAACTATAGCCAGGGATTTTTCTACCTGATGTTGGCCCTATAGTTGGGGAATGGAAATCAAATCCAGACTGACTGACTAGTCTAAAAGTTAGTAAATCCTCAGTAAACAGTCAAAACTGAGCACAGTTTTCAAGATTTGCCTGTTGGTTAAATTTGGTTTGTTGAGTGTGTCTAATGCTAGCAACGTGAGCACTAACTGTTAATCCTCCTGTCATGTTAATGTCTACATTCCTGTTTTAAATGCAGTTATTCATTGCTCCAGGTATCCTGGTTATACCAGTCACAGCCTGAATTCGTGATTTCAAAATTATCTTGCCTAAGGCGCAACTCAGATCAAGCCAAATTCTCCAGACACACCACATTCAGATCAATCCAAATGTACTTTACCTAAAAACAGTTACACAACTTAAGCTGTTTTATAGCTGCAGTAAAAACATTTAACTCACCAAATTCCCAAAAACACAGCAAAACCTGTCTCAATGCGTCATACCACTTGGATACCACTGGCCTACGTACATTTTTATCTCATATTTACAGGCCAAAATTCGGCCTGAAAAGTGACTCCTATGAGATGCTTTGTGTTTATTGTGCTTGTTAATTTTGGGGCAGGAGGCCCAGAGTTTCAGACAGTCTAGCCCGAGATAACATAGTCCATGTTTGACATGTTTTACTTGAACCAGCAGCAACTGCAATCGCCCACAGAGTATGTTTCTGAAGCTGGAGATGAACTGCTGGATATAAGAGATCTCACGATCATGGGAGAACTACGAGCTCACACAGGAATTACTAAATCAACGATTACATCAGATCAGTGGTTCTCCACTGGTCGGGAGTAAGAACACACCACAACCTCCTTAAGAGAAATTGCGACCCAAATTAAAAAATATATATTCAACCACTCAAATTAATGTAATGAAAACTGTTGTAGTTTGGACCCTAAATGTAAAATAAAAACATGTTAAGTAAAGGGATACTCAATTTCTGGAGACTGTGTTATCCAAAAAAGGGAGATAAATAAGTAGAAATCTACTTCTCATTATGGGAAAACCTAAAAAAAAAAAACGTTTGAACTTACTGTATGTTCATTTAGGGCTTCTGTTCAGAGACTTTTCGTGACTATTTTATCCCTGGAAAACATTTGTGACCTGTTGGAAAGAGACTCACTACCCACTTTTTTTTCTAATTTCCATACAGAGTAAACCAGTCAACAGAGTATGACTTAAACTAATCTGAGCAGCACAACCACAGGTTGCATTCAAACTCAGCTGCCCCAACATCATGGAAAGGCAGTCTAATCCCTAAGCAGGCCCACCTACAAAAATTACTTGGTCCCTCATAAAATAAATACATTAGTGATGTACAATGCCACTGACATGTTATGTTGGAAGATATAAAAAATTCTGCTGTGTTTTAAAACCGAAATGTTAGCTGTGCAAGCAAATTGAGTGTGTAACTAAGTTCAGGCAGGCCATGGAGTCAAGCACTGCTATAATTCAGATCAGCTGGTCTCAGGCAAGTCCTCAACAGCTGATGGCCAGCTGATCTTCATGCTATTGGCTAATCACACTCATGCTGCCTTATTTAAACTGTTATTACCTGGCTAGACTCTGCTGCACTCTCTGCAAGCTGCTCTTGCAACCTCCTCCTTTATTTTGCTTCTGACTTAAGCAATGCCGTTCTGTTGTCACTGATGCCTGCTCTGCACAGAAAGAGCAGGAACGTGTGCTGTTCCTGCTTAATGCTATCCACATAGGTTTATAGAAAGGCAGGGGGGGATCCTAAAACAGCTATGCATAAATAAATAACAGCAATTAATAACTGTTAATAAATAAATATTTATAGCCAAAAATTAAATGTGTCTCTTGACAAAGTGGTCCTGACTGAAATACGTTTGTGGAGTTTTATGCAGGATCAACAGACCTACATCAGCTAAAGTCTTGTTCCTTGTTCATCCGCATTCCTTAAACTTTAAATAGTTTTTCAAGGACTGAAGCTTCTTACTCTATTCAGCCTTAAACTTAAATTTTTGTTTTTTTAAGGTCAAACGTTTAGGTCTGAAAGACATTGAAATATCTGAATGAATATCAGTATTGGCTGAAGTTAATTTGTAAATACCAGCATATTGGAAATGGGCAAAAATAATATGTCATGCATCCCAACAATGTATAAATTAGTGGGTCTGTGTTTGGGCCAAATACACCTCCTCTCTTGTCCTTTATTTTCAGAATCCCAGCTTTTATCCATGTCCTGGCATTGTTTTAAAATGTCTGTTTTAAGAAGGGGGCTACATTTAGAAACAACACATTTTTGAAGGAATAAAGGAAAAGATCTTCATTTTTGTTGCTTAATAAGTAATTTTAAGTAATTTTGTTTGAATATTGTTAATATTATTTAGGATGGACCAAGCTTCATGGCCACCCCCAATGTGACTGGGCCCTTGCCCCCCCAACACCCCACCCCATGGGTGTCCTTGACATATTAGAAACTGTTTCATCATGTATTTGTTGTGTTTTTTAAGTTTGTCGGGTGGTTTCAGGGCATCAAACAATGGTATATTCAGTTCTCTTCTATTCTTTTTTTTACAGACAGGAAGCTGTGACATGAGCACACAGCATAGGAAAGAGACACAACCAAACCAGGAAGTGAAAAAAGTTGCATGGCTGGATAAACAAAGGCAACAAAGGCCCTGTTTTTAAAATTCTATTTATAGATAAGGGAGATTTGTGTACTTTATGCTTCTTGGTTTAGTTTTCTTTGGTTTATCTTGTCTTGTCATCTGATAAGCTGTGCAGATGTGACTCAAGTGCACTGCTGGAGAAGCAGACGACTTTGATTGAATGTGACATGTGCATGCAACCTTTCAGCCACAGCAGTCACCCTGGTGAGCTCAGCAGCTCACCAGCTGTGAGCACAGAGACAGAAATGCCCCTTTTCAGCATCGGTGCTTTCATATACGCACAGTTTATGTTTACCAACAGGAAGAGTTCGCAGCTTCAAGGTTTAAGCTAGCATGTTAACAGTGAGCGTGTGTGACAAAAAGGACAGGAAGTGTGAGAAATAAGAGTGAAGTGAGATGTCAGTTTTAAGGTTATGATGGAGGTTGTGTGTTAATAATCATGTGATGAATGCTGGAAGTGGGTGTTTTAGGTCGTTTGGAAAAACAACAGGGTAAAAAAGCTGAAAGCTTAAAAAAAAAAGCTAAATATGTGAGTTCTACAGAGTGAAAAGCCAGATTTATAAAGACTCTTGAAATTAGCCTTTGAGTGACATATCCAACAGGGAAGAGACTAATGCATGTCTGGGAACATTTCATGCTGAGCTGTGATAAGTACTGTGATAAATCTGCAAATCAAGTTTCACTGATTTGACATTATTCGAGTCAAGGGAAGCATATTTGAAAGAACTTATGACCTTGCTAAATTCAAGCTTTGTCCTTTGGTCTCAGATGCTGAGTAAGGAGTCCTTAAATATGACAAAGAGGGCAGAACTGAGAGAATATATAACCTCTACAGGGACAGGCAGTGATTAGGAATATGTCTTAGTAGGGATGAGATAGAGCGAGGTGAAATCATTCTACAGGGACGTCTTTTTGGTTAGTGTTTAACACCAGAGGTTATGTGGTTGATGCTTTGTCACAGTTCTTTCTAAATGGTCACGTGCTCCAAGAAACAGAGCTGTTCCCCTCTGAGAACTGGCTCTCTGTGTCCAGAGTGCAGACTCTTGATGAAGTGACCAGAAAACCACTTATTCTTAGACTGGTAACTTCCTGAAGAAAGCACACATGAGATGCTTACAGCTAAGCAAAGAAGCTTTGATTTTCACTGGCAGGCTTTGTCAAGGTTGTCGCTGAAAAAATGTCTGACATTTCCCATGAATGACTGGACAGAAAACATGTTTTGATCACTGTAAATCCACAAAAAGAGCAGCAGCTCTACTAGTTTTCCCTCCAGCTAACTTCTAGTTATAGTCTGTATACATCATCATACCAGAGACAAAGGATATGACAAATCCTTAGAACATCAGTGTTTCATCTCCTCCTCCTTCTGCTACAGTCACATTACTGTTTAACTTACAGTACTTCTTTCTTGAGTGTTGGTGTAATTCTGTTAAAGATGAGCACATCTCTGAGATGTTATAAAATCACTTTTTAGCACTAAAAGTGTGCAATTTTAATTCTAAAAGCATTTATACCATAATTATTGGTACCACATGTTTCATAACAATATAACATTATTTGATTTTTAATTCTATGAAGCAGGAGGGGATGCTAAGAACAGCCTGAGGGCTAAATGTGTTGACTAATCAGTTACTTTCCACCCCTGGCTAGTGGTAATGGTGAAATCTGATTGGCCACTCCCAAATCCTTAACAATAATGGGCTTTTTTGCCCCATAAACCTTTTTGATGTTGCTTCCTCAGTACGTACACGGTACATAAGTTCCTGTTGTTACAGTGGCTTTTAGTTATGATGTGTTTGCCAATATTGTGTATGGATTGTGGGGTTGGGGAGGGGGTTAGAGGGTTAGGTGGATTGGGTTAGGGTCGTATTTCCTCTTATCGTCTTTTATCTGTCTGTCTGTAAAGCTCTTTGTACTACATTGTCTTGTACAAAAAGTGCTATATACATAAAGTTTGATTGACTGATTTAATGATCCTTGGCCACTAATATTGACTGTTTCTGTCTTCAAACATGTTCAGAGTGGCACTGTCATCCTTGCCTTACCTGAAGCCTCTCTGAGCAGATAGCACAGTAGTCCATTCAAACTCACAGGTCAGTAAAAAGTGGCATTTTTCATTCCCTTTGTGATGTAGTTCTGCTTATGTCTCTTATAAAAAAGCAGAGAAGGTGGCAATGTCTGATTTGCACAAATACATTGGGATGGTTCATTGCAGATTCTTGCCAACGTATCTGAAGAATTAAACACTGGGCAGGAGTTAACTTGCTGTTTTTGCCAGTTAGAAAAATAGTTTATCCAATCTGAGGTGCCTGGGGCTTCTATGTCTTTCCACAGTATGAAACAGGTATCACTACAGTTAGAGTTTGATGAGCATGCATCAAACTTCAAAAATCTGGCACTGGAACATTCTGATTCTGATTCTGATGAATACATGTAGTACATTAGATAGCAAAAAAGGAAAAAATGTGATTGTTATCACTCATTTGGACACTAGTGCTGATAAAAAAAAGAGTTATCAGGCAGTACTGTTTAATCTGAGTGTCACAGGAGCTGAGTCTCAACTGAGAAGTTTTAAAGGTGTAACAGGATGTGGTAAAAGAGCTGCAGTGCAACACTGCAGAAACTCAACCATACCAGCTCATTAACTAAGCTTGAGCACTGTAAAAGCATTTATATCCGTCTGTAAGACATGCATACGGAAAAGAGAAACTTGTTGGTTGTACTTTGCATCACCAGAAATTAAGCTCAAGTTTTAAAGGTGGTGAAGAAAAACTTGAGCTCCTCTAGCTTTTTCACCTACGGTGTTAGTGCATTTAGAGGTGTGTGAAGATGTAAAGAGGCATACACTGAAGTCATCAGAATGTTACTGCATGTGCCAAGATTTTAGACTGCTAGTGCTCGATGTTAGGAAACAGCAGGGAACATTCTGTGCAAATTCATAAAAAACAGTAGAGAACAGCATGATTAATGGTCGTGTTAACATGTACATCCGAATGAGAGCTGCACACATTATGCTCATGGCATGCTTTTATGTAATATGTGACTGTGCATCACATATGTGTGCAGAACATACATGTAGTAAGTCCTGTAATCATTTTATGTATGGAAAAATTGCAGTAGTTGTTTAGGATTAACTGACAGTTTCAAGTTCTAACAAACAGCATGGTTACTACTCTCTGAGGAATGTGAGGCTTTAACTCCTTTAACAGTGTTGCAAGATGCAGCAAGTCTCAACTGGATGAAGGCATGTCTGCCAAATGCAGGTACTCACTTGTAGATCCTTCATATAGTTATTTTTACATGTATGATCGTAGCACAGAAACTCTCTTTCCTGCCCGAGTTTGTCTGGAAATGGTTATGAAACAAGGCGACTAAAGCAATGGCATTCAGATTAGGTCTGAGAAGGGTTTGATCTCTTATTAATTAACGGGGATAAGCACTTGAGAAAGAGTTGTCTGTGTTTGTACAGCAAGAAGTGGGTCGGTGCTACAGTTGAGACAAAGCCTGCTCAGAGCTGTTCAACTGTTCGATTGACTTCTGCTATTTATGACTTTTTCTCTCTTCCTTTTTCGTTGCAGGCTGTTTCCACTTCACGCTGTGCGCCGCCGTAGAGGAACTGATAGGTGTAGCATTTGAGCTTCATTCCTGTTTGCTAAACATTATGCAAGCATGAACAGAGCAGAAGTTACATAACTTTTTTAGGGGATAAATCATGCCAACACAAAGTATGTGTGCAAATAAACCACTCATATGTGACAGTTTAATAATACATTGTGTATTGCTCCATTACTGCTGCATGTCTGAACCGTTTTCTATCTCTCCTCATATTTGTGTGTTTGTGGATCCCTGCAGCAACAACAGCAAAGCTCTTACTATCTAGAGACAGGAAATGAAGTCTGGTTGTTTTCATTGTCCCGATATCCACACAAGACCGTAATAAGAGCAAATCCATTTTTATATGTAATCTCCAGAGCCTATAATCCCTGCAACAGTGCAGGTACATTAAACCTCTTGTGCACACACAGGGTCAGAGTTAGAAGTGATACCGCAGCATGTCTTATCCTGTTATGCATGCACTTTATATGGTTGCTGCACTAAGGTGAAATGGGTTCTCCTCAAGGGTGTATAACTGTGTAATTATACCCAGCATGCACCTCTCATGTTGGGTGGAATAACGGCCAGATTTCAACTCTGACCTGTGAGGTCTTACAACTCGCAACAAAAGGTTAAGAGGTGAATTGAACCCCTCCAGACGTCAAAGAACAATGCAAATTGTAGCTGCAGCAAAAAATGTATCACTGTTAACAGGTCGTTCCTTTATTCAAGGTATTTTTTGTGCATAAAACATAAAAAGGCTGCTGAGGATTGAAGAACAAACTGAGAGAGGGTCATGGCTTTAAGGAAAACTGTCAGTAAGAGAAAACAGGAAACATCAAGATTTCAGGAGTATGAAAAATAAGTTGTGTCTAATAATAAAAGGACTTTATTAAAGCGGCTCTTTAAAGGAAATGTATGCAGAAACAGTCACATATCAGGAGTTGTAAAGGGGAACTTCTACTTTAACACCAATTTACAGAAATGGAAGTTCAAAAGCTACACTCTATGTTAATGTAAATGAAGTCTACGTATACACAGCGTACGTGCTGATGTATGAAGTCTAGTCAGGATCCACCAGAGAGACCTGATTCTGGAAGTATTCACATCCACCAATATGCTTCCTTCTTTTAGCAGTCACAGAGGACTAAAGAGGGAAGTGAAGAGTCATCAGGACTGAGTAAAGTAACTATAAAAAAAGATGCACGCTGGACTTTGGTTGGTTTGAAGTGGAGATAGTGCTGCAATACACTATTTAGTAGCATCTTTAGTGAATATTAAATAAAAAAGCATTACCAATTTATGGTGGATGATATCAAATATTAAAGAAAAACTTCACACATTATAATAAAGTATTTGATTTTTCAGCAGCAGGGACTGAGACACTAGTCAGGGTTGAGGGAAAGCTGAATGAAGCAAAGTAGAAATAATCTTGCAAAGCAGATGGATACGCCCATTTTCTTGTTTTTCACTGGCGAATTCACCTTGTTAAGCTCCCATCTGAACCGTTTGGGCCCTGTTAGAAATTGACAGGACCAATCAGCAACAAGGGGCAGTACTTTCTGTCACGGCAGAAACATGACGCAAACAAGCAGCAGCAAGAGGCTGGTGAAATTATGGTGGAAGAGCTTAGCGTGAATGCTGCTAAAGCGACAGTGAGTTGTTTTCTTTTCAAAAAAATGACAAAAGTCAAGTACTTACATGTCTATAGTCACCATGTTTCGTGTTATTCCTCCATAGCAGCACACACACAGCTCGATAGCTTCTACGTCACGTTTTGTTGCTCTGATTGGCCCATAGAGATGTGACAGACAGAGCATTCATCCAATCACACTCCGAGTTTTTTTTTCAAAGCCTCTGCCTTTTCTCAAATGTTTCCTATTGAAGCTTTCCCAGATGGATGTGTGAAACAAATCCATCTGGCGTGTCACATTAAAGTAGAAGGATATCCTCAGTGAAAACCTGTTCTACAGTGCTCAGGACCTCAGACTGGGCTGAAGGCTCACCTTCCAACAGACAGTGATCTCAAGCGTACGGCCAAGACAACACAGAAGTGGCTTTTAAGCCCCTTTCAGACTGGCCACATGTTTTGCTGCTTGCGTGTGCTGCGTCTGCTCTGGCTCCTGCTGGTGAGGCTTTCACACAGGGCGTGAGTTTGCTGCATGACAGCCACTTCCCCCTGCTCTCAAATCCCTGTCCTTCTTCATAGGTTTTACCTGAATAACCCCCCTACAAGCGACATGATTCAGTGTATAGTAGAAGTGTGTCGGGAACTATTCAAAACAAAAGCCTTCTGTGCAAGTGAGTTTGCAAGTGAAATGCTAAACCGGACTTTTCATTTGAAAAGCTCAAACCAGAAAAGCACTTACTGTGTTTAACTTTCCTGTGACACATTCTACCAGTGTGTAGACAGAAAGCTTCACTAATAGTAGATATTTAGAGAACAACTTTATCAAACAGGCACATTTAAGCTTGTGGCCTTCCTTGTGCTACAACAAGGTAACTATGGCTCTCCATTTATCATTTTCCTGTCTAATATGCAAGACTTCGAACTCTCCCCGCCTCAGGCGAGCAAGATGCGGCAGGCAGACATGCAGGCAGTCTGAAAGTCCTGACTTATTAACATGGAATCAAACTGAAAATCCAGGCGTGTCGGTCGAGACGCACATGACGCTTCCAGTCTGAAATGGGCTTTAGGGACAACTTGGCCCAGCCAGAGCCCTGACTTGAACCCTATCCAACATCTCTGAAAAGACATGAAAATGACTGTCCATTGACGGTCCCCACTCAACCTGACTGAGCTTGAGAGGATTTGCAAAAGGAAGATGTCAGGAAATCCCCCAATCCAGGTGTGTAAAGCTAGTTGCATCATATTCAAAAAGACTTAAGGCTGTAATCACTGCCAAAGGTGCTTTAACTAAGTACTGAGTAAAGGGTCTGAAGTAGTGATATTTCAGTTTCTTTTCTTCCTAATAAATTTGCAAAAAATTCAGTTTTCACTTCTTCATGATGGGGTACTGAGTGTAGATTAATGAAAGGAAAAATTAATGAAAACTAATGTAGCATCAGGCTGCAACATAACTAAGTTGAAAAAAAGTGAAGGAGGTCTGAATGCACTGGAATTAACCCTCTGTGCAGGTAGGTCTTTAATGTGTGGTCAAGTCTCCTTCTTTGAAGTCTGGCTGCAGACCTTTCATTTCTTTTTTCATTTTTTTAAAGATTTATTTTTGGGCTTTTCGTGCCTTCATTAGATAGAGGCTACATTTGTTTAAGCTTGCATTGCTTAAGCTAACTTAGCTATAGATAATGTAGCTATGTAGCTAATGTAACTAGAGCTTAGTTCAAATAGCAGCTATATACTACGTTTCTCAATTATCTGCAAAGCTACGTAAGTTTTAGCTACATTTGCTAAACCTTATATTGGTAAAGCTAACTTTGCAATAAAAAATGGAGCTAAGTAACTAATGTAACTAGAGCTTAGTTCAAATAGTAGCTATGTACAATGTTTCTAAATTATCTACTAAGCTAAGTAAGCTTTAACTACATTTGTTTAAGCTTACATTGCTAAAGCTAACTTAGCTATAGATAATGGAGCTTTGTAGCTAATGTAACTAGAGCTAGGTTCACCAAAAAAAGCTATTTAAGCTATGTTTCTAAATTATCTGCTAAGCTAAGTAAGCTTTAGCTACATTTGTTTAAGCGTACATTGCTAAAGCTAACTTAGCTATAGATAATGTAGCTATGTAGCTAATGTAACTAGAGCTGGGTTCACAAAAAAGCTATTTAAGCTATGTTTCTAAATTATCTGCTAAGCTAAGTAAGCTTTAGCTACATTTGTTTAAGCGTACATTGCTAAAGCTAACTTAGCTATAGATAATGGAGCTATGTAGCGAATGTAACTAGAGCTGGGTTCACAAAAAAGCTATTTAAGCTATGTTTCTAAATTATCTGCTAAGCTAAGTAAGTTTTAGCTACATTTGCTAAAGCTTACATTGGTAAAGATAACTTAGGTATAGATAATGGAGCTACATAGCTAATGTCACTAGAGCTTAGTTCATATAGCAGCTATGTACTGTGTTTCTCGATTATCATCTCAGCTAAGTAAGCTTTAGCTACATTTGCTAAAGCTTACATTGGTTAAGCTAACTTTGCAATAGATAATGGAGCTACAAAACCAATGTAACTAGAGCTTAGTTCAAATAGCAGCTATGTACAATGTTTCTAAAATATCTGCTTGACTGAGTAAGTTTAAGCTACATTTGCTAAAGCTTACATTGCTAAAGCTTATATATATATATATATAGACAATGGTGCTACGTAGCTAATGTAGCTAGAGCTTATTTCAAACAGCAGTTATGTAAGCTACAGAGAGATGCTAAGTACAGAGTAAGATTACCTTTAGCTCGGTTTGCTAAAGCGAGCCCCCATTTGTATTTGTATTTCTAAAATGGCTAATTTAATCGTGAATAAGTCCTCTGACCTTTTTGTTTTAATCATGAAATGTTCAGTGTGTTATGTTTTTAATGTGGTTATTTCATGAATGTTACTGCTACACTTTGTTGAATTAAAAAAAATCTTAAACTGGAAATATGTTGTACTGCCAAAAATGACACTTCCTTTCTGAAACACAGTGTCCCAGACAAACGCTCTGTGGGATCGGCTTCCACCTAGAGCTTTGGGTGCTGCCAAGTTGTATGATAGGAGTAGCATTGTTTAATTTGTTATGAATTTATTTTGTTGTTTGTTTTGTTAAAAAATGCAGCCCTATTTGTTCTTGACAATGATGTGAGAGTAGTGCATAAAGTTGTATATTATGGTGAAAAAACCTGAATAAAATATTGATGGAAAAAAACAGATTTACCAGTAAAGTTACCCAGACAGATCAGTATTGAAATGTGCTTAAGATGGCTTTTCCCTTTTTGATAAGGATGAATTCTAGATAAGAAAACCCCAGTGACATTCAGAAAGACTCCCTTTTAAAAGCAAACTGAGTGGGTGTTAAGATCAAATTCTTCCTAAGAACCATAGCTGAATGTGAGCGTTAGATTTTTGACATGTCAGTAGCAGATGGAGGAGAGTCTCCTCCTCATATAAGGAAGGACTGTAGTGCAGCTCCAGCAAAGCACCTCATGTTACCTCATCATACTTGTATCATCAGCCCTGAATCATGGTGGTCAGCATTAAAGCTGAGTCTGTGACAGATTTAATAAGCCTCTGTGATGCCTCAGACCAGGCTAGCCCATTAATAAATAATGGTGAGCCATACATCGACTCCCTTGAGATGTCTGGTGCTTCCCCCAATCAAGCACACCCTCACAGCATGGCATGACTGCGTCCGCTGCTGCATTATTAATGGGAGGAAAGTGGAGAGGTGTCCAGCTGAGGCCGAAGCCTGTATTTTAGCCTGTCACAGCCGTCATGGCGAGGGTGCACGAGTGCCGCTGTGATCTGACAGATAGCCTGAATCCCCAAAGGTTCTGTCTATGTGGCTGCAAAGGGGTTGAAGCTAACTTTACACCAGCCTGTCATTGTGTAATCTCTGGGCAGCAGATGTTTTGAGGCTAACACCTGGAATCAAATGTCTGAATTAGAGGAGGTTTCTACTGGGTCATGGAAAGGACAAAGCCTCTGAGTCCAAACATGACAGCTGAAGTGTCCAAAGTTGCTTCTTTGGAAAGCTAATGCAGAGAAGTTTTGTATGGGGGAGCAAAATCCAATTTCTTTTCTATCCACTTTCTTACTGACAACATAAGCATAAAAGTTTATAAAGCCTTTTTCTAATCTCTGTGAACACAAACCTTTCAAATTAAAGCAGCAGAAGTATGAATGATCACCAGTTACAGCTGTACACAACCAGCAAAGATTTCTCAAGGTTATATCTATTCCTATAAGAGGAAGTACCAGCTCCCTTCCTGCACTATTGCACATAGCTTCCAAAAGTAACACATAGTTTATAAATTTTGAGCCCTTTATAGATAGAATCTAATCTGCTGTGGAGCTAAAAATCTCTTATTTGGAGTTTTAAAGGCCCAAAGCAGTTTTTATGTAAAAAAAAAAAAATATATATATATATATATATGCAAAAGATTGCTGCACATGTTCAATTTGCCTGTTTTGGGAAGTAAATTGATAAAAACTAAACACATCACTGAAAAATGTTCAGAGACGTCTCTAATGAGTGTTGGCTCATTTACACAGCGCTCTGTTTTCTCTTCATTGCAGTCGTTGCTTATTGCATCTCCCACTCAGGGCAGGATGTGGTCGTGTACACGCATCACTTTCAAAATAACTACTCATCAGCCTTGTCTCTCCTTTTATAGTAAAAGCCTTGCTCTTTGTGCCAGGGGCCACGGTGAAGGACTCTGAGTGAGTGAATGTGTGTAGGCCCACACAGGGGCCGTTGATTTACTGAAAAAAGGACATCTAACAGGGTCGGGTCTAGGGGTCAGTTAATCCCACTACCATCTGCATTATCAAATTATAATTCTATTGACTCATGTCCGCGAACTGGGAGCCCATTAAAGAGAGAGCAGAGGATTGGCCTGAGTGAATTCCAGGAAGTGAGGAGGCAGACTTCCTGGAGATTAGCAGTGCATTTGAAAAGTGCTGTTCCACATTAGAGTCACATTTTAAACGTGAGCAAAGAAACAATAGAAAAGTAATACACATGTAAATGAAAATATTATAAAACTGTTAGGTATTTAAAAATAAAGATGATCCTTTACTGTTGATATGTTCTTATGAACAACTTGACAAAGAGGACGACCACTACCAACAGTAAAGGCAGACTCAGAGCGCCCTCTAGTGACAGAAAAGAGACATAACAATCAAAGTTACCATCACTTTTACAATTCCATATATAAACAACTGAGTCTTCTGTTCTGATCTCTACATCATACTAAGAATTGAAAACTATAATGAGGCAGACCTGATATGTAAAAAAAGCAAAAAAACAAGTCTTCAGAAGAGTGAAATGCATCAGCTCAACATTCAGAAACACACAAAGCAATGCAAGATGACAGGACTTCACTGAGCCCATGAGGGCCCAGATCACACTGGCAGGTCTGCAGCAGAAAAGATCATTGGCTGCTCTCTGCCCTCTCTGGAAGAGATCGTTACCTCTCGCTACCTCAGCAGAGCTAAAAACACAATCAGAGACTCTGCACGTCCTGGCCACCACATTTTTGAACTGTTGCCCTCTGGCAGATGTTATAAGTTTAGGGACAGTCTCTTTCCCATGGCCATCTACACACTAAATTCCAAAAGACAATAAGAACCTTCATTCATGCAGCTACAACCTGTACTTTACTTTACTCTAGAAGTGTGTGATATTTAGTGTTAAGTGTGAAATATCCAGTTTTTATCCTGATTTTGGCCTAGGTTCTTAGGATGTATTTTTTTTTTACTCGTTATAACCTTATGATGTTTTTCTACATGCCAATTGTCCAGTTTTCTTGATGTCGTGTTTACACTAGTTTGTGTTGCATTCATAGTTTTGTTGTTTACTGACAATAAATACATTCTATGCTAATCTAAAAGTCACTGAAAATTTGAAGTATGTACCACAAATCCATGTTACAACTGCTATCATTAAATAAGCATGGTTTGAATCTGGAATATCTGTGTATTCCTGTTACCACAAGTTCAGTGTAACATTTTTGTTTTATCATTATCATTATTAGCTTTATTATTATCTTATAAAAACCACAAATGTGCTTTGTTTATGGTGTGCTGCACTGTTCAACTTCTTCTGGCTCTATTTGCACTCTCTCTCTCTCCTTTGAGAGTGTAATTAATTTATGTACTCACTTTTGATGTCATACTGGTTCCTCTACCACAGCTCAAAAATCTCATACGTTTTAGTAAAAATTAATCCAACTCCAAATAAAGTGATCTGGCATTTCATCACAAATGAAGCTTTACATGCTAGGATGTGGCTATATGGAGGGAGTAATGAGAAATGAATTTTCAGCCATCAAGGTTTATTTTGTTGCTGTTTCATACACCTTCTTATTTACATTCAACTACATTACATGTGTGCATATTTTAGCTGTCTGTGTGAATAGATAGTAATGTTCTGTGTAATCACACAACTGCTCATTTAGGCCTGTTAATATAAGTTTCCACCATCATGAGATTATCAAACTTTTGCCAAGTTTCTATGCTCTATTTTTCTGAGTGACACCGTTATTTGTAAAAATCAGACAGCAATGAGTTGATGTCTCACTCTGACATCTCTCTACCATTCATGTGCTGTTGAGAGCAAGAGAGAGAGAGAGAGAGAGAGAGAGGGAGAGAGAGAGGATTAGCAGAGTTGACAAGCTAGTCATTTCTTTTCATTTTTAGAGCTCTTCTGGGCAGTTTGTGGCTCACACTGGTGTCCCCTGGAGCGTGTGGTGCCCTTAGCATTTTCCTGTATTGTCTGTATGGGTAGCGTTGGTGCTAGCATTCGTCCTAGCAAACAGTTCCCTCATTTTGGACCTGAAAAGTGAGTCAGGCTATTATTGGGTTCTGATGTTGAAAATATTTATTTGTGTTACTTTTATCCAATTTCACCACATTCCACCCTTTTGTTCCACTTGTAACCAATTTTTTAGACTTTCTGACCTATTCTGCCACTTTAAACCCATTTTTATTGCTTTTCCCCTATTTTTGACAGATTTATGCCACATTTGACCAATTTTACTGTTAAATTGTATTTTTGTATATTCTGAAACGGATAGACAATTTTGCCCCTTTTTAACTGTTTTTTTTTACACTGTTTTTGCCTTCTTTTAACACTTTTTAAACAATTTTCACCTTTTTGCTGCTTTTTGCCCTGTTAAGCCACTCTTAACCCATTCTTGTTATTGCCCTCATTTTTGACACATTTTTTTCAACGTTTAATTTATTGGCTGCTTCTTGCGCTAGTCTGACACCCTGGGCCCATTTTTTGCCACTTTTTTTTTTTGCCGTATTCAGCCATCATTAACTCATTTTTGTTTCTTTCTGCCCATTTCTAACGCTTCTTTTTGCGACGTTTAACGATTTTTACTGCTTTTTGCCCTATTCTGGCATATTCAACCCATTTTTGCAGATTTTTGTCAATTTTTGCCTTTTTTTTGCCCCTCTTTGCCACTTTTAACTTTTGTTCCCGATTTTTGCCATTAAGCTTGTCACACATTGTTGCCACATTTTTTTTTGCCACTTTCAAACCATTTTTGCATCTTTTTGTCCATGTTTGCAAACTTTTTGCCCATTTTGCCACCTTTTGCCCATTTTTCTACTTTTTATCCCATTGTCCCCCTCTGTGTCTCTTTTAAGATAATCTTGCTGTTTCTAGCAATTTGGCAACTTTTCACCCATTTTATTGCCCCCTTTGCCCCACTTTTGTCTCTTTTCACAATTATTAGATTATTTTCCTCAGTTTCTTCTGCTTTATTTTTGGACATCCTGGCTTTTCCACGACATTTCTGTCTTAATCATTTCGTTCAGTGGGCCCGCCCACATCGTTATCATTAAAAGTTGATCCTGTTTGAGGAAAAGGGGTTTACATTTTGAAAAAGGCTATATTTGTACTACAGCAATAAAATTCATTTTTATGCTTTGATAAGAATGCTTATTATTCAGGTTAGAAATAAGATATGTATTTCACAGCTTAACTTCACCATGGACCATGATTTGGTTGGCCTCCATAGGCCCCCAGTTTGGCACGGCCCCAGAAAGTTTTCCCCTTTATCCCCCCCTAATGGGCAGCCTTGATGGGGCCAGCTTTGACTGTCTATACCAAAGCTTTCTCTCAGACAGTAGATGGAGCTGTTGTGAAAATGATGATTTCTTGAGAGACCTCCACAGGCACAGAGCTTGACAGACAGAAGAGGCACCAAGGAAAAAGCGATAATTTAAAGCATGCATGTCAGTCATACAGAGTCAGGTTGGACGTTGTAGATATTGGACACACAAGGATATGTATGAGAGTTATTCTAGAGCTCCTCAAGGATTCTCAAAGGTAGTAAAGACCTTAGGCATTAAATAAAAGCAGTACTATTGCTCACAGCACATACAGTACAGCACATAATGTCATGCACTGTTCTCTATGCCAACAGTTACTGTCTTGTTAAATGTGAGCCAGAGCCTGACACTGAACAGATAACAACAAGACATTGTTTTGTGAGAATACAAATCCTGTGTCATCCCCTGGATTATCAGTCCATCATACTTTTCTAAATCAACCTAGTATTTGCCATGTGACAATTTGGTATTAGTGTTTTCCAGAAAGACTGACTAAAGAACAACTGAATTTGTGTAAAACTATCTCAAAAATCGGTACAGAAGGGATCTAATATTCTTAAACTACACAGTTATTCCACTTAAACTGCATCTCTTTAAACTATAAACAAAGGCTACAAGGGTTAGGGTTGGTTCTTCTCTTTCCTAAAGTAAGTTGGTATTTCTGGTTTAGCAAACATCCTCTTATCACTTCTATCTTTGCTTCCCTCCTTTATTGAATTATTGATCTGAAGATTTTACTGATCACGTTTTAAGCTCGTATTAGTCTTGCCCTGGATTACATCACAGAAGTTCTGACCTTCTTGTGAAACATCCTCAGGTGGGGTCTTTCTGGTCATTCCAAAGTTAAGCATGCAATATCAGTTATTTTTTCTCCTAAAAGCCACATGACATACTTGCTTTAATGTGATGTCACCTTTTCAGATGTCTCCTTTCCTTCTCTTAAATCCTTCATCTGGTCATGGGTCCTCATCACGTGTCCTATAAATCAATCAAACTTTATTTGTAAAGCAATTTTCATACAGTATTAATTTAGAAAATCAATGAAATACAGTATAATCAAACAAAGGGACAAAAACACTATTAGGGTGATATAACATCACCCAAACAAGGGAAGAAAAGGGAAGAATAATAAATAATCAAGAAAGTACAAAAAAGCAAAGTAGAAGGTGGTTAGCGTTGGACATCAGAAGAAACATTTAGAATGGATGAATATATCAAGAGCAAAGAAATTAATAAAGAAAAACATAAATTTTAAAAAGTTTTTAAAAAAGGTTGCATCACACAAAGCAGGACTGTAAAGGTGAGTTTAAATAAGTGATTAAAGAGATGTCACTGATTATGCCATCTCCTCAGACAGGTCCTTCCAAAGTCAAGGTGCCCTGATGGCAAAACCCCTCAACTTTGGAACAACTATGAGGACCCCTCCCAAGGACCTAATGTTGCATTTCCGCCATGGAATCCAGTTTGGTGACCGTATTTTGAGGACTCTTGCCTCACTTGACTCAAAAAGATTCTGGACTTAGAGAAGGACCTTGTGTTTCCACACCTTACTTGGTAGGCATGGTGTAGCCAGATGGTGATAGCTGCATCAGCTATGTAATAGCAGCATCATAGCACTGCAAAATGGTGAAGCCTACTGATGAATGCAATTAAGAAGAAGAATGGGACACTGGAAACAAAAGGGCAACAATGCATTATACCAAAAACTTTGTGTTCTTTCTTTTTGATGTGCTGACATTATTTGCAAAAAACAAAAACAACCTTGAAAGAACTTTCTTGAAATCCACAGGATATTCAAACATGGCACATAGGTGAGTGAATATTCTTTCGATCAATCAATCAACTGTAGTGCATATAGCTCTCTCTTAACCTCTTAAAGATGCTGCATGCAGATTAAAGGACATTACATTTTGGCTTTCCTACAACATAGTAATTATTTCTGCAAGTAGAATGTTTGAGTTAATTGGGTGGAGTATCCATTAAAGTTAAAATACTTCGCTTGAAATGTTGAGAATTTTTGCCATTAAATTTGCTGTTATTTTTATGGACATTTAGGGGAATTTGTTTGGATATTTTTAGGCTTTTCTTTAATATTTTGGGAAATTTGCTTGGAATTTCCAAGATTCTGCATGTAAACTTTGGGGATATATTTGTGTATCTAGGTTTCATTGGGGGTTTGGGGTGAAATGTTTCAAAATTCTGGGGCATTTTTTAATGGGAATTTGTTTGGGAATTTGTTTTGAAATTTTCAGGCATTTCCATGGAAATTTGGGTTATTACCTTTGCAATTTTAAAGAGTTCAAGTGGAAATTCCAGGTAATTTGTTTGGATGTTTGGAGGAAGTTTCCATCATTTTCATGGAATTTGGGGTAATACATCTTTACATTTTTGTGAGTTTGCATTGAAATTTTAGGGATTTGCTTGAAAATATTCAGGAATTTACATGGAACGGCCCATCTGGACACACATCCAAAGCATAATCTCAAAGACCTATCCATTGCTGTATTTTCTGCAGAAACAGGACCTTCAGGATATTTGTAGACATTATTTTCCACCAAACTACTTCCTGTGCAGAGAGAAGGCTTTTTAAAACTTTTCAGCTCCTAATGATCCCAAATAAGAGGGAGAAAGTAAAAATGATTCCAGACAAAAGCTCAGGTTTCTGGGAGTCAAGGGTTGAACGGGTATGCTTGGTACCCCAACAGAAGGGAGGCAAAAACGTAGGATAGCATGGAATGTGTTTTTATGTTTTGGTACCATCCCAATGTTTGACTGTGGAAATTGCAAATAATTCTGTGCCTTACCAAACCAGACCAGACTGGACCAGACAAGCCTACTTGGTGAAAATGCAAGATGAATGATAAAGGATTAGTATTTCTGAAACGTCATCCAGCAAGACCTTGATGGGCTCCAAATGGAATTAGTAAAATACTAAAATCAGGTCTACAATAGACAGTGGAGGAAGAACAGCAGTGATGTCATCTCTTTAAACCAGTAAGAATCCTCGCTGCTGCCAGTTAGAGGTGGAAGAGTCATTTATGGGGAATAGCTGAGTCATCTGATTTGTCCAGTCAAGAGAAGATCTCTACATTTTTATTGCTCTGATGCTTTAACTTCCTTTCATGCTCTTCCTGTTTAACTCTTTAACTCCTCTTATAAGCATCTTTTCTTATTGAACTTCTGCATTAGCAATGGCTCCTGCCTTTTCATTTAATTTTATAGACTACTCTAATTGGCCTGACTGTTTTATGCTTGTCTTGTTATTTCCTGAATTCCTGTCTTTGTTTTGTCTGTCAAATCACTCAGTAAACATCTGTTAAAGATATTATCATTATAATTCTTATTATTTACCACATCTGGGAGCTTTAAGTGTATGTGTGAAGTCAACTTTGGAAACTAATTTAGGCAAACACATCTAACACTCTCAGATTATACTGCATGTAAGTACTACCTAACTCAAACAACTAGGTGGTCCTCAAGGACCAACCACTAAGCTTCCTAAAGGTGGAATGTGTTACACGCATAAGGTCAAAGAGAGATTATGCACTGGTTGAGTTATGGCTCGGTTAAAGTTTAAGAAATCATTGTAATTGATACTTTTCAGAGGTTTGTGTAAATATTTCAGCCCCTATTGACAGATAATAGGTCTCCTTTGCCAACTGCACTTTTTAGGGCTGCATATTGCATTTTTGTGGCAACCACAACATGCCTCCAAGCAACTTAACTTCCTCTACTCCACAATCCTTCTTCTGGATAAGTATTTAAGACCTACTCCATGTGGAATAAGCAACAAGAGGTCAAGTTTGTGTAGACTCAGAGTAATGTAAATGGGTGAAATGATGGGAGTGTCCACAAACAAGTTGTTTAGACTTTCAGCATTATGACCAAAATGTGATACAACTACTATTAATAATGACAGACTTGTGGGATGCTGGACCACTGTGTTTAACTGTTTAAGCTCATTTATCAGTCATTTTAAGCATCTTTGGACAGCTTTGCAGAGAAATGTGCCACAAAAAAATGAAAGAAAACTGAGTAGAAAGGGGTGTTTTCAAAAACAAAACATAAAGCTGAACCTCAGATTTAAATAGAAACGTCACTTGTCTCATTCTAAAGGTTTAGAGGATCAGAACCAGATGTCTGGGCTAACGCTGAGAGCCTGAAAACTCATTAAACACTTTTACAGCTGAACTTGGAATTAGCATGTGTGTGAGAAAGAAAAAAAACCCTTATGTGCTACCTGAGAGTGAGACATCAAAGAGCACTGGAGCGACTAATGACAGGCCTATGCATGTCTGACTTCCACAATTAGCCAATGAGGCTTACCATCAAGCACCTAATCCATGAAAAGCTTGTGTTTTTGTCATTAAATACACAAAATGAAATCATTTAGGGGTTTGCAGCAAGATTCTTTTTTTGCAAGGAAGACTTCCATGTGTGTAGAGTTTCACAGAAAAGAGGAGAACCCCTAAACATAATCCCCACCCCCCTTTCAAACCCGCTCCTACCTCTAAAGTCACAACCTATCCCTCCTTGGTGCAGTGTCATTTCACAGTGTCAACCCACCTCTGGAATTTCAGAGAGGAAGAAGAGGAGAGGAGAGAAGAGGCATAATATGGGACAGAGAGGAAAGCTGCAGCAGCATTGACTGGAGCGTGATTTTCATTTTCCCCTGCAGGGATTTTGTGCTGTGGAAATACATGAAACCCTGTGTGTAAAGACTCTCCTTAGACCTGTTCTTGTCTAAGCACTTTAATGAGCGTAAAGCCCCAGGAGGAATAGTCGGGTCTTGGAGCAACCAAAGTCAACCCCCGTGGGAAGCAGAGCTCTACGGCTGCTCGCAGACATGCAGCCCTTCAACTTGGTCGGTGCTCTTATTCTGCTGATCCACATCTCCTCCGGCAGCACAGAAACCCATCGGTAAGTTCATGCTTCAATGCTACCCTGTTAGACCTGCATCTAAACTTTGATATTTGCTCAGTAAGTTATAAAAAAAAAACTTCTGGGATCAATCAAAACTGGCATGTGTCACCAAAAATAGTGCCACTTAAGCTTTGGCAAGCATGCAATTCAGCCCACTTTCTGTGGCCAAAAAAGGGGGATTACCACCATTTTTACCACTACTTCTCCAGCATGCCTGCCTTTTAAGTGGAGCTTAATGAGTAACATGAAGCCCGCTACTTTGCCTTTTATTATGTGCTTCAAATCCTGACAGGAAAGGCTGTTGTTTTAGCCGGTATGTAGACACTGCAGACAACTATGAGAGCTATGAGGGTGTCAGCTAAATGCGGCTAAGCAACTGTGTTTAACTGAGGAGCACCTGTCACACTTAGGAGCCCCTCTCATGTGGGCTATTCTGGTTGATTTCTAACAAGGATCAGATTCCACAGGTCCCAGTGGAGCCGGGGACGCTTATACGATGCTGCCCCTTTGACACATAAACATCTGGGGCAATAAAGTCAAGCACAAAGCCGAAGCATGTTGCTAAAAGCCGTGAAGTCTGATTTGAATGTGTGACGCTGATATCAACGGAAATTACAAATAGCATCTTATAATCTTAATCTAATTTACAAGTTAAAAATACACACATGCAATATAATCTATACATCATGTGAGTTATTTTGAATGCAAGTGCAATGTGCTGACCGCAGCTAAGAATATCTAGATCTCATCTGACATGAGGAACAGGTGGAGATTAAGGTAAAGTTAAGAAAAAAAGGAGAATGTTTTTGCAGAGGGTGTCATATGCAGCACAGGAAGTGTGTGATTAGTGTGTTTTCTTAATGTGTAGCCAACATCCTGCCAGCTGGCTGTGGCTCCACAGGGAGTTGAACTTAATCACAATGCAAGTCTGTGAGGGGCCACTTTGTTTGGCTTGTTTTTCACATCATTGACAGCAGAATTAGAAAAAAAGAGAGGATGCTGACAATCTGAACTTTGAAGATTTTAGTGGGACCTGATGTTTGAATTTGTGATCATTTAAACTGTCATCATGATAACGTGGTGCTTAAGGGTTAATTCAGCGAAACTGACGTTCTGTGCATTAACCGGTAAGAGCTATAAATTTTCCGTAGACACTGAAATTACATATCTTACCTCCTGCTCCTCTCTTTTCCACAAAGGCACTACCGACAAGTCCCTACTGGAAACCAAGCAGGTGTGTGCCGCTATGGCAGGAGGCTGGAGTGCTGCTACGGCTGGAAGAAAAACAGTAAAGGACAGTGTGAAGGTAAGAGAGTCCAGACTTACAGTTCAAAGAACACAATAAATAATCCCATTCATATTTACATTATTCATGATGGGTGATGACACAAATCCCACATTATTCTTAGATCAAAATATATCTAGAAAGATTTACAGCCTAACTATTGTTATTCATTTCATGATTTTTTCCCTATAACCCAGAAACTAAAGAAACAGACACCCAAGATTGAAAAACCTTGCCTCAATCAAAATGTGTGGTTTGCCTATAATCCATCTTTCACTAACCACTGATATTTTTTGTGGTATTTTCTCCTTGTTGAATGTTTTACCAGCTCAATGTGACCATGGCTGCAAGCACGGAGAGTGTGTTGGCCCCAACAAATGCAAGTGTTTCCAAGGATACACCGGAAAGACGTGCAACCAAGGTGGGTATCTGGGGTGAGGGTAGAGGGTCTGGAAAACATGGGGTTTAAAAGATCTCATTTCTAGCCTCAGGCTCATTCTGCAAATCTTGTATTCATGCATCAAATAAAGAGCAGCTCTGTTAAATTCCACACTTAGGTAGAGGCAGGCCTGCCCAAAGAATTGGCTGGGCCCCTGAAGAACAACAGCTCATTTTGAGCTTAAGGGGTGTAAAGCTATTATTGGGTTCTGATGTTTAAATTACTGATTCGTGCCACTTTTGAAACCCTTTTTCATCACCATTTCTGCCCATTTTTGCCACATTTGACTCTTTTAACCAAATTTAGCTACTTTTTACCCCTTTATCACTACTTCAGCCATCCATCTTTGCCACTTTTTTGCTATTTTTTAACCAATTTTGGCACTTTTGTTGCCCATTGTTGCCACATTTAAACAATTTTTGTGATTTAGTTCCCAATTTCACAGCTTGGACCCATTTTTGCTACTTTTTAGCCGCTTTTCACCACTGTTTCCACTCATTCTTTTCACCAAATTTGACCCATTTCACCTCTTTTAACACACTTTTTGCCACTTTAAACCTATTTTTGCTACTTTTTAAACCCTTTACAGTACCTAATCCTCCCACTTTTGACACTTTCTGCCCTGTTAACTTTGTGCCACTTTTTTCCTCTGTAATCCACTGATGCCACTTTAAAACCACCTTTTGCTGTGTTTTGCCCATTTTTGAAACCTTTTATGTTCTTAACATTTTTTACCAGCTTTTCACATTTTTTAATGACTGTTCCTGCCCTTTTGTGCCAAATTTGACCAATTTTTGCCTCTTTTAAACCTTTGCTACTTTTTAACCCATCTTCACTATTTTAGCCATTTATCTTTGCCACTATTTCTAACCCATTGTTGCAACTTTTAACATATTTTTGCAACTTATTTTTAATTAATGCCACTTCTTAGATGCTTTTCAACACTTTTTCTGACCATTTTTGCTGCCTTTAAACCCATTTTTGATCTATTTTGCCTTTCTTAACACATTTGTTTATTCTAACCCATTTCCTCTCACTTTTTAACAAATTTTTGTCACTCTATGACCACTTTTCACTACTTTTTTTGCCAATTTTAACACATTTTTGTCAATTTTCACTCTATTTGCAATCATTTATTATCATCCCATTAAAGTTATTTGTTTCATCTACTTTTTCTCTGGCATCCCGGCTTATCGCACATCATGGCTTAGCTATAAAGTCTAACATTAATTCCAAATGTGCCCAATCCCATGTGCAGACATTGCCAAAAAAGAGAATTCTGTTTTAAGAAAGGGGGGTTACATTTAGAAAAAGGCTATATTGTACTACAGCATGAATAAATAAAATTGAATTTTTATTTTTTGACACAAGTGGTTATCATTTAGCATAAATAAAATATGGTAATCACAGATTAACTTTACAATGGACCATGATTTTCCTGACCCCCATCAGCCCCCAGTTTGGCTGGGCCCCAGAAAGCTCTCCCCTTCCTCCTGCCTTATGGGCAGCCCTGTGTAGATTAAAAGAATATATTCTGGAGAAAAAAATGAGTGTGTATTGTCTTTCCAGATCTGAATGAGTGCGGACTGAAACCGCGACCCTGCGAGCATCGCTGCATGAACAGCCACGGAAGTTACAAGTGCTACTGTCTCAATGGTTACACACTCATGCCAGATGGATCTTGTGCAAGTAAGGATTCTTGTCCTGCTTCCATCCATAAAAGTTGCATGCTTGACTCTTAACAAATGTGTTTTTTGTGTTTGCAGATTCCAGGACGTGCTCTCTGGCTCACTGTCAGTACGGTTGTGAGGAAGTTCAGGGGGAGATTCGCTGCCTCTGCCCATCTGCAGGGCTGCAACTGGGTCAAGATGAGAGGACGTGTGTAGGTGAGCAACCGCAATCACAGATGAATGAATCATGAAGTGTTAACACATTTTCAGCATGAACTGTACTGCAAAGAAAAGCTATTCTAAAAAGAAAGCCAGGCCTACGAAAGAAGGAGAAGGAGTGCAGACTGAAAAGAGATCAACTCTGACTTGTTTCCATCTCAAGGATTTTGTATAGCAGAACAATTCTGTGATGACTCCATTATGTGGCTTTAAAATGCTTGGCCTGGAAATCTGATGGATGCAATTAAGTTATATTTCCTTCCACAAAACCCTTTAAGCTCAGTCAGAGCCAATCTGAAATGGTGATCACACAAGGGGAGGTAATACTGTAGTTCTGGAGCATTAAACTCAGGATTGAGACAGATCCAGCAGTCAGTCAGCTTTTCCTGTAAAAACAATTGATTGGTGCCTTAACTTAAACCTTAAGGAGACGGAAGAATCTTCTTTATCCCTCACAGAAGTCAAGTAGGATCTAATACTGAACCTGATCTAAACATAGAGCAATGTTTATGTCTGAACTGGATACATAGACTCCTCTCTGGCTGACCGACTTAAAGTCACTGACAAAAAATAGAGACACCGAAGGCATGCAACGCTAGAGAAGGGCTGCACACTAAATTGTACTTCTATTTTGATCACAATATGAGCATTTGCAATAAATGCATTGCAAAAGTTTGAATTTATCACTATAAATAATAAGAAATACTTCTGTAATAAAAAAAATGCTTTTTCGCTTACTGAGTATACATTTATACTATATACTATATATTTATATGTTGGTGAAGGTCTGAGTATTGCTGCTATGCTCTCACACGTTTTGATGCAGTCAGATGAAACTTCTATCAGTTAACCTCAAATGTATTATCACCAGTTAAGTTGTAAAAAAGAAGCCATTTGAGCATACTTTGATTTCAGCAGAAAAACGCTGCAAATGGCCAAAGCTAACTCTGATTCTTCAGCGCTCATGTTTTTATCCCACTTCATCACAATACTGATCTGTATTACTGCACATTTTGGATAAAGCCAGGTTTAAACTATAGTTAATTAATTGTAAGTTAATTTTTAAGATGATCGGGCTGCATTTCCCTGCTGTCAAAGTAATGTAAAATAAGTCCACCTCTGCTCCTAAATGTCTCATTTCACCCTGAAAAACTTAGAAACACCTAACTGGACAAGTCAAAAGTCAAGGTGTGTTATCAAAGATTTCACTTTTTACACTTTTCTTATTTCTATTTTCATCCAGAAGTTCATTTTCCCATGGTTAATTAAATTTCATAATCTTTGATTCAACCAAAATTCTTCATTTTCTTCAAAAATAAAAGCAAATATCCAAACAGGAATTCAAATACCGAAGAGGGGTCTGGCTGCAGACCGCACATCTCAGACAAACAACCGCAGACCACTACTGTGAGACACAGCATCTGTCAGGACAGAAATACATGCTACCACTTTCAAAATCAAACTGGATTAAGCTTTCAGTTAGTTTAGGATAATGGTGAGGATGAGGATAGCAGAAGTTAAAAATTATGCTCCTGATAGTGCTGTCCAAATTTTGACCAATTCTGATGAATTAATCACAGAGGCGAAGAATGCCAATAAAAATGTATGCTGATTAATGGCACTCTGATACCATCACACACCCAGCTAAAGTACCTTTGTAACCTTGACTGGAGCAAAAATCAATTCTCAGTGCTTTTCATTATATCTGATTATATTATATTATATTATATTATATTATATTATATCTATGATCCATATGTATGGATCAATTTCCACTTCTCCTTTTCCTCCTCAAAAGCTAAAAGAAAGTTTGCCATTCAGAAGCATGTCCTCTCTGATTGTTTTGCTAGTGTTATCTTTAAATCTACCAGTAATGTAATCTTTCTCAAGTTATTAACATATGGGATTAATTCATTAAAAAGCCTAAAATTAATTAGATTATTTTTTAATAGACTGACAGCACTAGTTCCTTTTAAAGGGGGCATTTTATGCAAAATCACTTTTTCAGGCTTTTCTAACAAAAAAATGTGCCCCTGGCCTGTCCACAATCCCCTTAAATACCAGAAAAATCCACTCTCTTCCACTTTCTCTTTCTCCACCTTTCAGAAAATGTGTGCTGAAACAAGTCGTTCTCAGATTTTCCCCTCATGATGTCATGTGAGGAGTAAGCACCACCCCCCGGTTTGGTTGGCCTTCCCCACTTGGAGGAAAGTTCCACCCTCCTCTCGTGATCGTCCTCTCAGCTGCCAGCTGACATGCTGGATAGCTCAGTGGGTTACCCTGCTGGGAGACTGATGGTTCAAATCCCAGTCAGGTCCTTAACTTTGGATAAAAGTGTTTGTAAAATTGTAACATCAGGAGTGCCACATCCATTTTCTAAGAGGGATGTGGTCAGGGGTGGAGTAAGACAGCTTATTACCATTTAAAGCCACAGACACAGAAACAGCTTGTTCTGAGAAGGGCTGAAACAGAGGGGTTTTTAGAAATGCAAAAATCCTATACTAGAGTGTTTTTTCAGCAACAACCTTCATAGGCATGTTTTGGGGACCTCTGAGAATAAGAGAATGAGAACTTATCTTGAAAGGGTAAAATATGTCCCTTTTAAATATGTCAAATCAGACAAGTAATCAGGGGTGGTTTGAATGTAACTACACAGTAACAGTCTATTGGCATGTTTGTGTCTCTTTCTACCACTTCAACAACATTATATGTCTAAAGTATAATATGAAGGTAAATTATATGATTTCTCATTAAAAATAGGCTGACTTTTTGGCACTGCATCACCTTCAAAAGCATTTGTCACCATGGAACAACAGACTGGTGTTAGATAAACACTTAAACACATCAGGGATTGTTCAAGGGTCGACATGAACAGGTTGAAAATAATGAAGCAGTTATACTTTGTTCAAATTAAAGAAGATTGGAGTTTTCTGTGATTGAAGTTAATGTGTACAACTTCCCAAGAATTGCTTTAAACAAACTCTTTTTCATTCAGAAAGTGCTCTTCGATCACCTGTTAAAGCATGATATAAAGTAAGATGTTTATGGTCAGCATGACGATGAATCATGAAATGCATTCAGTTTATCAAAGACTGTACGGATGTTGTTGATGTTAAAAACAGCTGGTAACCCCATGTGAATAAATAAAGACCAAGGTTATGGACACTAAACCCAGGAAATATGGTTGGCAGGAAGAAATGAAGACTCGAAAACAACCATCATAAAATATACTACATCTGTAATATCAGAGTGATGCTTGGTTCTTTGGCTCTATCATGAAGGTTTAACATTCACTACAACTCCGCTTGTGCTTTCCCGTGTGCCTATTTAAAACCTTCACATATAAAAATTAGATTTTCTCTGTTTTGTTTCTCCTCAGATATTGATGAATGTGTCACTGGAAAGAATCTCTGCCCATACAACAGACAATGTGTGAACACGTTCGGCAGCTACTACTGCAAATGCCAAGACGGCTACGACCTGAAATATGTTGACGGCAAATATGACTGTGTAGGTAAGGTATACCAGTTTATTATGAGCTGGCAATTCTGATTAAGTCTGCTCCTGAAGCTACAAATAGGCTTCTTCCAATTCCAGACCTTGATGAGTGTGCAAGTGCCACCCATAAGTGCAGCCACCATGCTGTCTGTCTGAACACTCCTGGATCCTACAAGTGCAGGTGCAAGTCTGGCTTCAGAGGCAATGGCTTTGAATGCTCTGGTGAGGTCCAAGCACTGCGACACAGAAATAATCATTTAAGAGAGGTTTACAGGATGCCTTTAGCCATTCACAACAGACTCTAAACACTCATGTTTAGGCCTTTCTCCAGATGAAAGTAGCAGCCACATGTCAACAGCAGTCCTGCCAAGGCCAGTTTCCTGCCATCACACTCCACTTCTTTTCACAGATGTTACATAGAGAGGCACAGATTGAAAACACACCTGTGCATGTATGACACTGTGTGGTAGCCAACAATCTGGCACAGAGGGAATTGGACAGGTTGTTTTGTACTCTTTGAACAAGGCCCAGACCAACAGGTGAAGCCTCACGTAGCCAAAAGGCATAAAAAGAATAGGCCTTGGGTTTCTGCGTGAATGAAGATGCTTTTATTTTTCTGTAGTCAAGCCCTTTTATCAGAGGTCATGGGATGGAGACAAGGGAAGTGCAGATGATTTCCTCAATGGTGAGATTGTGTGGAATCCAAGTTTCTGCTTCTGCTATCGCTACCTTCCCTGCAACCCCTTTCTTTCCTTCTCCTCTTAGCCTCTTTCAGATCACCTTCCTAATCTCTCTCCCACGCTCATGGCTGGAAAAGTTGTGCGTCCACATCTTGATAGAAGACCTGGAATCCTCAGCATGACCTTCACAATATATTCAATAAAAATGCTTGAGCTATATATGTGCATCGAATGTCGCTGTCATGCCTCATCTGCATGGAGTAGAACAAGACCAGTGGCTGCAAAACACATGAAAACAAATGCAACCAAATCCCGGTAATATACTCTACTTCCTGTTCATGATTGTGTTTCCACATGTCTTCTCTGGTTCCCCTTCCTGCCTGCAGCCATCCCAGACTCTCCTGTGAGGCCCAAGCTGGACAATGAGGACATCAAAAACGTAATTCCTGAACCAGTCGCTACACTGCCTCCTAGGATCCGTCAGCAGCCGTTCGACTATGATGGAGAGGTCTATATTGGTGCACCTGAGGAGAGACCAGAGGAGGAATTTCCTGAGGAAGAAGAGGAGGAGGAAGGGGAAGACAACCAGCTAAATCCTAGAGGAGATGTTTTCAGTAAGTGCACCTCTGTTTGGCTTGTTTGCAGTGAGTCTGTGGCATTCATGGTGGTCCTCGATGTATTAACCATGCACAGAACAAAAAACTCAGAAGGTTGTAACTGCACAGCACCTGAATATAATCATTTATATTACAGAAGGAAGTTGAGTCCTGCAGAGATGACTAGGGTGGGTTTAGGAGACTGATAAGGAAGTTGTCATGACTCTGCTAACTTCCTGGTCAGACAACAGGGTATTTCATTACAGCTTGGATTATTGCAGTAAAAAACTCACTAACAAGTTCTGTTCTGCAGGATAAATGAAAAGATGACTCAGATTTTGGCATCCAGGTGGAAGAAAATGATTACAGTTATTGTAAACTGACTACATCATGACTGTATGATTTAGCTGTCTGCACCACAAAGTTTCCCACTTCTGACATTTTCTTTACATTTAACCATGGGAAAAAAATTTGAGTTTGTCCAATTGGTGATCTTTTTCATCCAATAAAAAAACCTCTTATTTAAAAAGGCAGCTAAGCTGAGGTCGGACTTCACGTTTTCAGCACTATAGCCTGATCCAACAGTTGTCCGGTTTCAGGGCCGACAGATTCTGTTGTTTAATCTTGAGTTGTGCGTCAAAGTGATAAACAATCAAGAGCTCGTCTGAAAAATCTCACAACCTCCTGACAGAAAATCTAGCATGTTTGATTTTTGTCCTACCTCCTACACTTTGATCCATGGCATAAGTAGCATTTACAGATAGATGTAAACAAACTAAAAAGCAAAAGGAAAGAAGAGTGATGAAGGTCATGGAACTACGAGACAAAGGAAAAGGTTTTTAAGCTCTGACAACATCATCCATGCTTTGACTAGGCGTGGGAATCACAGGGTACCTCACAATACGATACGCGATACATGGTCCATGATACCAATATTATCACGATACAGCGATATATTGCAAGAAAATTGTATATCTAACTAGAGAATACAAAATAGTTTTTAAAAGGTCAAGTGCAGGATTTCTCAATTTATTTACTGCAATTTAGTGTCAGTTTCACAGATATAAAACAGAATTACGTTATTTAAAAAGAATATGTAGTCCTGCATCATCTCGCATTTTAACTATCTTTGTGTAATCCAAAGCCGAGGATTTTCCCCATTTGCTGCACTGAATTAAAATGCTCTTTGTTTTTTTAAGGGGAATAGATTGATATAGAGTGAATGTACTCCAATCTCTTATATTTCACGTTATATCAGTTTTTATGTCATCATGTAACGACAAGGTATTTTTGGAGGGAGACTATGGGAGACGAGCTGATCATCATGTCCAGCTTTAAGGACTAATGGACTGTGTTTTGAGGCCGCCAACTAGCAGCCAGGGGGTGAAATTACACCGCAAACTACCGCACCAACAAAGTCAATTATTAATTAATAAAATATTTAAACTGCTTAAAAAAAATTGATATAGTATCGCACCATGAAATATCATGATATGTTAGTGTATTGATTTTTTTCGTCCTACCCTAGCCTTGACAGTGTGTTGTCGAGAGACCATGACGGACCAAAAAAGAGATAAATCTTGACGAGAAATAGCAACTTGAGAGTAACGGCAGTTAGCATTAGTGTCAAGCTAGCTAATCATTCATTTAACAATTTGACAGACAAACAAATACAGTAAAGTACAGTAAATACAGTATGTCTGTTTACAGCCATGTTTCCGGATGTTTCTGGCCCCACCCCTCTTCCTCCCAATGCCATATGTGTAGTCTGTCATGACTGTCAGATTTATGCCTCTGCAATCACCTAATCTCACATGGACATTCATAAGAGATAAAAAAAAAAACATGTCGTATGAACTTTACTTAAGAGCATTTGGCATAACTGACACACTCTAGTACGATGCTGTATAAGGGCCACTCTAAAAAATAAACTATTTTTATTTTTGAGGTTATGAAGTTGCAAATTTGCTAATGATGACAGGTGATGATTCTGGGCTTAACCCATAAGTATTTCCTTATCACTCAGTCCCACTAAAAAGTATAATTTCATTAGGATCTCAACTGCAGTAATTGCACAAGGCAAACAGATTCACCTGGTGTGATTTTCTTAGAGGCAATAGGTCATTTTTTTTTTTTTTAAGGAGTCTTGTGTTTCTGCCCCTCCACTGGTTGAGGCCAGTGCTCACACAAAGGACCAGTAATGTAAAGATGTTTCAAGGAATTCTTTGACTCTGATGAAGAAAAGGCTGAACGATTTTGGAAAATAATGTGATTGCGATTTTTTCCCCTATATTGCAATTGCGATTTATTATGCTATTATTCCTTAACTTTCTTTTATTCCTAAACAAGGGTTGAACAGTTCTTTGAAAGTGTCTAATTCTGATAAATTTGACTCGTATTGCAAACTGGATATGAATTATTGCATTGAAGCGTTTTTGTCATTCTTATATTTAATAAGAAATAGTACAAAAATTAAGAAGGTAGGATTTTTTTGTAGACTATTCTAAAAAAATAGCACGTGAATGATTGCATGATATGTCATGCATAACATCTCTGTTACAAAAAAAAAATTTAAAACTGGTATTTTGACACAAATTTTAGGTAAAAGAAATATTACTCCTTTTGTGATTTGAAAATTGTAGCAGGCCAAATTGCGATTTAATCCAATTTTCCATTAATTGCCCAGCCCTGATGTAGATGCAGGGTGTGTCGAAAAAATGGACCCTGATTCAAGTGCAAAAAGTGACTTTTGTGCTCCAGTTTCATCTCTGGATTGGCCTGTGAGAAGGAATCCATAGAAACATTTTTGAAGGTTATAGTTGACCTTACAACCTGAAAAAGTCAAAGTTTTGGTTCCTGTTGATCTATGACTTTTTTCCTTGAAAATTTAGATTTTTTTAATGTGTATTCCCGACTGAAACACTTGAAAATCTCAAGTTTCTTTTCTTGTAAATTTCCTAACTCTTTAAAAGAGTGGTTTTTTTTTCATTACTTTACAATTTAATAAATCAATACTACAATACTTCTGATAGTGCGCTCATTAGACAGTATCTACCTGTATGTTAAGATGTTATATATGCACATCTCTTTTAGCAATTCCTTTTTTCACACACATAGCATCTAAATTTGGCGGTAATTATTGATGTATTTGACACTACAATTTAAAAAATAACCAAAGGCCATTCTTCAATTGTGTCTCACTTCATCTTGGTACAATTTCAAATTCTATTAGCCAGGCATCCAGCAAAAACCAACTGATACATTTTCCGCTTTTAAAGTTAACCCCTGCTGCACTCTTAAGGTATAAAATTGCAGGTCAGGTCAAAGACAATGACCAGAGAAGAACAGACGGCGTGTCCCTACATGTCCACCTGTTGACCTCTAGACCCTCTAAGACCTTCATAAGTCCTTTTCTTGAGGTTTAGTGTTGTTTGGGATTGGGCTAGAACATGTTCGGCAATTAGAGATGTCCAAGTCATGCTGAATATTTGGACAAATAGAAATAACATTGATCATGATGTTATGTATTTCACCACCATAAAAATTTAAGTCAGTGTAATCAGATTATATCAGTTGTTGTATTCATAGTGGTGTGTTTATTCAGCATGGAAACAGATTCAGATCTTTTCATGGTGTGTTCATGCAGAGGTATGCAGCTCATTGAGAAAACCCCCATAAATGAGGTTACCTTTCACCACTAATCTCCATCTTTATGGAAACACCCGAGTGTGTGTAAGAACTCAGATAGCAAGAGGAGACAGGCCCCAAGACATCCATCACCTCCGGGAAGGAATTTTACTCTGTCGGCATGTGAGAGCCTAGGGATAAAACTCATCCTGGGTCTGCTTCCCACCTCCTGGGACAAGGGGGGGTGAGGAAGGGTGGGAGGTTACAAAGCCTTCAAGCCTTTTATTATGTTTTCCCCAAAACAGCTGTTGCGCAAACAGACTTGACTCCTTGTAGGAAAGTCTGTCATCAGCACTCCAGACCCCTCTAACACAAGACCCACTCTGGCTGGGCAGGTTCAATAACCCCAGCTGTCACTCTTCTGGCTGTCTATGGCTGCTTGTCATGGGGGTGGCTAGCTGCAAAGAGCTTTAAAATACTTGCAAGGCTGAAGTCTTAAGCTGTAGTTTCATCTTGAGACATGAGTGACAGCAGGGCAGGTCTGTGCATGCTGGGTAAAAAGGCTTTTTCTGGCTTTGTTTCACTCAAGCTAATCTCATTGGAGGATATTTTTGGGAATGTTTGGGGATCAAATATTCAAAGAGAAATTAAAAAAGGCAGAAGTTATTTAATTGTCCGGTTTACTGGATTGTGTAAGGGCATAAACTGCGATACAATCTACATTTACTTGTAACATTTAAATATTATATGCACAGTTTTTATCTTTATAGAAACCCTGAGCTAAAAATAATGTAATTTTATACAGTTGCCAGGAAGTTACGATGAGTTTGGAAATTTAAACTTCAGTATGATACTACTCAGGTCAAACAGTATCGATACCTGCTCCAATACTTCTGCAAAAAAGTCCTGGGCACCCCATACTGTCTAAATGGAACTGCCAATGTATTTTTGCAATTTAAACCTCACACAAAAAACACAAACATTCGTGTTCGGTAGATTATTTCTATGTTGCAAAAATGCTTCTTGGCAATATTCTTATACCAATGGAAAGCCTCTTTATTTCCCCTCCACAAATGTTCAGTGGGGTTGAGGGCGAGCAATGTCATCTTGGAGGACAGAGTTTGGTCCCAGACTGTGGAGATATGAGATTTCCATAACCTTGCAAAGCAGATGGATATGCCCGTTTCTGTGTTTCTCACTGGCGAATCCATCTTGCAAAGCTCCCATCATGACGTAAGCAAGCAGCGACAAGAGGTCGGTGCAGATATGGTGGAAGACATTAGCATGGATGCTGTTAAAGCGTCAATTTTATCAGAACTTGACGACATTTCTTTGTTTAAAGAAGAAAAAAAGAACAGCATTGAGTTGTTTTCTTTTAAAAAATGACAAAAGTCATGTACTGACTGTCTAAAGGGGAGGGCCCATGCTCATAGGTGCTGGCAATCAGGTGCCAATCAAAACAAGAGCAAATAGCAACAGCAAAATAAGCTGTTTGACATTGCCAGAAAAGTTATGCTTTTTTTTATGGGTGAACCCACATAATCAGCTCTGCTGCTCATCCTACAAACACATGTTCATTTTGAATGTGGCACCATTTTAATAGGGAAATAAACAGGCTCCCCCCAGCAGTGATTTATTTCCAAGAAGCATTGTTACAACAAAACCTCACTTTTTGTTCTAAGTTCAGATGGTGAGCAGGATTTTGCCAGTAATAACTGATAGATGCATTTGTACTTTGCAATACTTTTAATTATCAAAGCAAGAGACTGTATCATTTTTAGAAATATGGTATGAAAATATATTGCAGTGTCTTTTTTAAAGTAATATTTAAAGTAATATTTGTCATGTTTGTTGATTTACAATGCAACAGCTGAAACATCTTTGCCTTGTTTTTGAGAAATGAAGCATTTTCATTTGACTAAAATTAATGCATTTATTCTCTTTTATTCCCTGACATAGTTTCAGAGGACTTTGAGTCTGTTTTTGGTCCGGCAACAGAGGTAAAAGAAATAGAACTGGCACCAGCTCAGGAAGGTAATCATATGTCTTTTTATGCCATTGCATGCATAATGATCATCCATATTACTGTTTCTGATGTGTTCTCATGACTCTACTAGAGTTTATCATGGATTGCAACTTTGATCAGGGAGCATGCGAGTGGGTCCAAGACAAGGATGATGACATGGACTGGAGTGTAGCCTACCATAATGAAGGTAAAAGGTTTTTGGTAAATGGTTTGTTGGTTAAGATTAATTCATTGTCATTCATGTAGATGTACTCACTCATTCTGCAAACTCTCAGGTGCTGGTGCTGAGTACTATATGGCCATGAGTGGGCTGGTAGGAGAGCAGGATGATGTAGCCAAGCTGAAGCTGCTCTTAAGTGACCGGACCCAGCAGGGCAGCTTCTGCCTCACCTTTGACTATCGGGTTGTAGGCCGCAACGTGGGAACTCTCAGGGTGCTGCTGGATAACATTGCTTACCCAGTGTGGGAGCAGAGTCAAAGCAGAGACCAGGCCTGGCAGACAGAGCTCCTCACTGTGACCTGGAAAGAGGTGGCCCCAGAATCTGTGAGTCATTTTCCTTCTTAAAATCCAAAGAATACAAAAAAAAAAAAAAAATACACAAGTGTTTAAAAACATACTACAACCTCAGGGTGTAATGCTACCATTGACTGTCTTTTAGATTGTCTTTGAAGCTCAGCGTGGGAACGGTGTTGGAGGAGAGATTGGCCTGGACAATGTTGTTTTGACCTCAGGGCCCTGTCAAGAGGACGTCGGCCCCTTGTTTTAAGAGTCTCCACACAAGGTTTAGAATTTGAAAACCTGCTCTTAGTATCACAAGTCAGAGATTCAAGTGTCCTGTCTCTTCCTTTGGAAGATGTTTTTTCATTTGCCATATTTTCTAAAGGATATCCTCATAATCTTAGCGACATGGTCCAAAAGACATACAAAGTACAATTTACATTTTACTATATGGAGCATGTGGGTATATCTACACATCATGTGATAATAAAGTGTGTTCTGTAATGGTCAAAACTGTCCCTGATGACACGGAAAACACAGATCTCAGGAAAGAGTGTCCGTTTGCTTGGCTGAACAGTTCTGTGCTTAGGATTCTTGCGTATGTGATTTGAAAAAGTTAACTGAACATAATCTTTGATGTGTAATGTGAATTCTTATTGAATTATAGTTGAGATTCAATCGTTTTTTTGAAGGCTGGCTAGTTAAGTTAGTATCAGTGCATACCTGCTGTAAATTTTGCTTTCATATCATACTGTAACATTACAATAAATCTGTTTTTTCTACCTTTGTATACTGTCTTTTTTGCACCCACAAATTACATTACATGACTAATATGCTGACAAAGGCATATCTGTTGACCAATGCTGCTGATTCAAGATAATTTGACTGACTTAATAAAGGGGTAATTTTAGAAAATTGAGTCTACTAACCAAAGAAACTGTAACAATATGTTTATGGATACTGGGCTGGTAATTTGTGGCAGAAGTGTCATTTTACAATATGAAGGAGATAAGTATACTTAATGATAGCAGAATTACCTATTTGGAGGAAAAATGTTAAAGGCAGGCTTGGATACCAAAGAGACGCCTTTTAAAGGACTGCCAGTGCACGTTTAGATATGACAGGTTTTTCCTCCAGATTTTTGGGGCTTTTTGGGGCCCTGCCAAACTGGGGGTCCATGACTGAATAGAAACACAATCCACTGTAAAGTTGAACTGTGAATACCATATCTATATTTACCCGAGATAATAACCACACGTATTAAAGAAAAAAAATCTTTTTTAGTTTATTCATGCTGTAGTAAAATGTAGCCTTTTTAAAATGTAAACCCCTTTCTTTAAACAGAAATATTTTCGGTATTGTTTGCAGTGTGGATTGGACACTTTTGGAAGTAATGCTAGCCTTCATAGCTAAGCCATGATGTGCACAAATGTTCAGATATGCCAAAGTAAAAAGCAGTAGGAACTGAAATAACTTTGAGTGGAAGATATTAGATTGCAAAAAAAATGGAGAAAAAAAACTGTGAAATTTGACAAAAATGTGTTGAAACTGTCAAATATTCATGGGAAAAAAAGCGGTGAAAGTGGTTACAGGGACCTGTTTTCTCAGTGGATGAAGGCTGTTCTGTATAACATACTTACAGGCAGTGCTTAATTTGTAAATCTTCAGGTCCTGGGACGCAGACCGGGTGTTGTTCCGGCAGTAAGGGGGAAACAAAAACGTCACCTAACCTAAATGATTAAAAAAAGAATCAGCTGCAGAGAAGCACGTACAATTGCCCATCGAAGGAGAGCGTCTCTCTCCCTCACTCTCTCTCTCTCTCTGAGCGGCAGCTGTCAGTCAAATCTGCCGTGTTTCAGCACCAAGGACAGCGCAAAATCAACACCAGCTCATTTTATTTCATTTAAATGCATTATTATGCAGGTACAGTGGGGTCACATATTCTGATGGCTACAATACTGCTATCAGAATCTGTGACCCCTGTGTTTCTGTCTCACGTGATGATCCATGATAGGAATACCTGAGTCCAGACCAATGTGAGAGGATGACAAAGACCCACAGAGCAGTTATTTAGGTGTTTAAATGCATTATTATGCAGGTACAGTGGGGTCACATATTCTGATGGCTACACTGCAGTCTCTTTACATTGGGTTTTGAAATGACACTTCATTCATCCAAATGATTGACAGAGCACTAATGCTTATATTTACTGAAAAAAAAGTAAATAAACATCATAGATTATGACATTTATTACCCCAAAAATCGCTTGATATAACTTAGGTCAGTGGTTTTCAAAGCATGAGGCAGGCCTCCCCTTGGGGGCCCCACAGAGCTTCAGGGGAAAAAACTTGGAAAAAAAAGGGGATTTGCTTTGCTCTGCTGTGCATTGAGCAAAATGGATAGGCTTATAGTTACTATAGGGAATATGCTATAGAGCACATTTCTCAACCCTCAACCAAAGAGCCAAATTGTTGAAAAATACCTTTGCAAGAGCCACAATCTAAGAGGTGAAAGTGGCAAAAACAGCTTGAAGTAGCAATAAAAATAGGTTAAAGGAGGCAAAATGGTCAAAAAGCAGCGAAAAATGGATGAAAAGGGGCAAAAATGTGGAGAAAAGTGGAAAAATTGTCAGAAAGTAGCTGAAATGGGTGACAAGTGACCAAAAAAATGAGCGGAAAGTGACTAAAATGGGCAAAAAGCAGTCAAGAGTGGAAAAAAATGGGCAAAAAAGAGGAAACAAGTGGTATTTAGTGGCAAAAGGTAGCTGAAATGGTTGAAAAGTGACAAAAACATGGTGAAAAAAGGCAAAAATGGGATAAAAGAGGCAAAAAGAAGTGGCTAAAATGGGCAAAAACTAGGGAAAAAAGTGGTATTTAACGATAAAACATAGCTTAAATGGGAGAAAATTAGGAGAAAATGGTGAAAAGGGGCAAAAATGGGATAAAAGTGGCAAAAACAAGTGTCAAAATGGGCAAAAAAGTGGGAGAAAGTGTTATTTAACTGCAAAAGATAGCTTAAATGGGTGAAAAGTGGCAAAAAGAAGTGGCAAAAATGGGCAATAAAAGATGAAACAAGTGGTATTTAATGGCAAAATGTAGTTTAAATGGACAAAGAATGGCAAAAAATGTGAAAAGGGGCAAAATGGCAAAAAAATGGAAAACAAGTGGTATTTAATGGTAAAAGGTAGCTTAAATGGACAAAAAGTGGCAAAAAAGATGTAGCAAAAGTGCTTTAGTGAAAGGAGAGCTGATTATGATCATATTGGTGAGGGAAGGTAGAGCACGTGTGTCATATCATACCCTTTGTACCAAATTTGGCATATGGCTCACAGTTACCAAACACTAAAGTTGTGGCTGGTGGAAATACTGAGTGGCGAGTAAGTCTGCAGAACCACTAGCCACAGTGGCTGGTGAGCAAAAAAGTTAATGTCAAGCCCTGCCTGATTTAGGTTATCCAGTTGCCATTGACACACCGCGTTACGATTATGGGATGGTTTCTTATTTATCAGTAAGAAGCCATGACAAACGGCGCTTATTCGTGGATCACAGACAAAGCAACGGCAATCAAACGCTTTGGAGAAGTTACAGACGTTTTCGAAAGAATTTGCAAATGTTTACCCCGATGAAGCTTTACGTACGCCGTTAACGTAACTACTCTCTTTCTCTACTTTTGTCGACCACGCACATGCAGACAATGCCCACCATCGCCCCCTGCGGTCACAGATTACGATGGTCACAGATTTCGGTGCAACACCTGTTGAAATTGAGCCCTGCGCGTAGTACTCACCCTACCATGCAGACAGAGTTCGCTGCCAGGACGGAGTTTTCAGTCTTGTTTGGTATCACCCAAGCCGTATACATCGTGTCTTTGTCTTAGTAGGACTTCTGACTCCAGAACACATAATGTATGGTCTACATCGCGGTACTTAGTATTTTCAACATGACCACAGATAACGTACTCATACGCATCACGTGACTCGTAGCTCTGTTTCTAGATCAAATCTGTTTGTATGTCCAACTACTGTCTATTTGTTGTACGGATGATGCTGTACGAATCTGGGAGCACTTTTCCACCAGTTAGTGTAAGAAAATGCCAGCTTTTGTAGGTAATTCTCTCACTTTGCTCGACACCATTATTGAGCTCCGCCATACTTCCGTTGCCAAGATGCGCGCGCACCCATACATACGTCATTACTGTTTACAAACACTGCGACTGGAGTTTTGTGACGTCACAGATCAAAGGACAAAATTCTACAATAGGCCTCTGACTTCAGTAGGATAGAATATAGACTGAGGAACTCCGGACTAGTTCTTTATAGAGGACATAGTGTGGCATAAGGTGTTCAACATTTTCTTCAAGTTCATTTATGTTGTTTTTTTTTAGAAACATTGACCAGTAAAATGTCAAACACAAACGACTTCGTGGGCATGGAGGAGACGGTGGCAGTAGTGGATAAAGAAACACTGCGCCCCATAATCAGTGACTTTCTCGAGCGGCTGACGGCTGCTCAGTGGACCAATCTAAAGATGGGAGCCTTTGATTGCGAAACAAGAAACGTTTTGATGAACATGTGCGTTGAAGTTGTTGACATTGTTGTCAGACATACTATTATGTTTTTTCAAGCACAAAATGAGCGAGAAAGTGACTCCCGAGTGACAGGATCTGAAGGACCAGAGACAGACATGGCTGTGTCAGGAGAACAGCTGCTGCAGTGTCTGGGAGACATGGGCACTGCAGTCGCTGAGACTGTGGTTGAGGTGATGGGAGTCCAGGGTCAAATCTATTTCCCCAACACTGAGCTGGTGACAGAGCTTATGTTCGACGAGGTAGTTGAAAAGCTGTCAGAGCTCTCTAAAAGCGAGGGGAGTAGTGGTGGCAGTGCAGGGAACAAGGGATGTAGGGTGTTTACTGACAAAATTAAGAATTTGGCCAAACACATTGGGAAATTTATCAGAAGATGTGCCAAAAAAGTATCGTCCAGGGTTGTGGAAAGGAAATCTCGGCAAGATGAGGCAGCGCCCACATCAGAGCAAGAAACCGAGGTTGACATAACAGATTCTGATCAGGGGGAGGTCAGTGAAACGTCTCAGACCTCCTTTAGTCTTCATCAAGATGAGCCGCAAGTTAAAAGTCAGTCTGTGGATTTAGGAAAATTGGAAGAAGCAGTCAAGTCAATCCTTGAGGAAAAGGCTACCAATGTTACAGTTTATTATGATGACAATTCTTGCAAGGAATATGACATGCATATTCAGAGATCCTCAAAGGTGTCAGAGAAGTTGGCGTCAGAGTTTGCTGAGGCTGTATTCAATGACCTCCAAGAGGACTTGGACTACTTACCTGATGGGGAGCTCAGATTGGCAACAGAATCTAATGGATTAATCAAATCATCACTCAAGGAGAGATTTGAAAGAAAAAGTAAAGCGTTCTTTGTTTGCCATTATGTTCGGGAGTCAGTCTTGAACATGGTGTCAAAATTAAAGCGCAAGTTTAAGTGCTGTCAAACAAAGACAGATGAAGAATCAACCCTGAGGCTCCTTGATAGTGTTGATGAGCTGGTGCAAAAGATGATCGCCGAGGGTGAAGACCAGGACACAGGGATTAGTACAGAGGAGGTCTGCCTGTACAAGGAGATTGCCAGCAACATTTCCAGCGACCAGCACAGCAGTCTTGCTATGGAGCTGAGTGATATTGTGTACAATCACCTGAAATCATCCATAGAAGAAGCTGATGAGTTCACTCATATTGACATACAGGCAGAGATCAAGCCTGAAGTGGACTCTTTTATGAAGCGGGTGAGGACCTGGCTGAAAAGGGAGGCACAAAGATATTTTAAAAAGAAAGACAACGTTAGCGATGTGATGAGGGAGGTTGAAGAAGTTGTAGCCTCTCTTCCAGTCACCTCGGACAAAGGCTGCCAAACAAATGAGGAAGAATTTCAGACAATTCAAGTGTTTCCAGACAAGATTCTTGGTGCTGGTGATAATGACTATTCTTACGATACCAGCAAGCAGGATTTGACTTCAACCACCTTTGATGAAACTAAGGAAACTCTGCAAACTACTGAAGCTGATGATGTTGTGGATGCAACTGTGCTATCTGTCAAATCAGATGGGAAAGATAATGATGGCTGTGTTGACAGGGACGATGTAGGTGATGCTGATATTGTTGATGACGATGATGGCTCACCTATAACTGCAACTGACTGTCAAAGAGTTGATCATCCTGAGCGTTGCGATGACAGTTCGGCAGTGGGGATGTTGGATGAAATATCTTGTGAAATAATTGTGCATGAGCTAATGCTCACAGTTATCAAAGATATTTGCATTGATCAGTCCCATGATACTGTCAAAGCTACCGAAAAAATTTTAAAAGCCATGCTTCTTGAATGGGTAACAGCATCAGGCATTGAGATTGACTTAAGACATAAGAGTGTTATGAAGATATGCAGAAAGGTGCTCAAGGACCTGAGAGACGAATACGGTGGGATGTTTTGGAGGAAGATGCTGATCCAGTCTCCATCAGTCAATGAGTTTGTGTTGGAGTCTCTGAAAAAGCACCTGGGACCCAAAAAAATCAGCTGCTTCAGAAAGTTCATCAACTTCATCACAGGAAGATAATCTGCGACAGTCTCAGGGCGGGTGGGTGGGACAGACCCTTCTTATAGCCGTCATTTTGTGTGCTGGGTGTCTTTTGGCTCTTGGCTCACAGAGTGTCAGCTGTGAGGAGGGTCTTCTGGGCCTGTCGTCAAACCTCACGTCCAGGATATTCTTTTGCCTTTTAGCACAGAGAGTATAACCAGGATATGAAAGCAGACTTCAGGACCCTACAAGGCCACATAGGAGTTACATGTGAACCCTTGCATGGACTTCTGAGTGGTTTTCTCCGAGTGCTTCGGTTCCCCTAATTAAAAAAAAAAAAAAAAAAAAAAAAAAAAAAAATTTAAATAAAATTAAATTAAATTAAAAAGACACAATATCTGTTCTGAAATTATTACTGTTTTTAGAATATATAGCACCTATAAAGAATATTCACCTCCTTGGATGTTTTACCATTTTATTGATTTTATTCATCAATAATGGTCAAAAAAATTGGGCCTTTTTAACAAAACAGTTCTACCAAAAAAAAAAAAAAAATAAAGTCTTTAACATAAAAGTGAAAACAGATTTCTACAAAGCAATGTCAATTACCTAAAAATATGTAAGGTAAAATAATCAACTGCATGAACATTGACTCCCTTTAAGGTGGCTAACCTACAGTGCTGTGAAAAAAAGTATTTTCCCCCTTTCTGATTCCTGATATTTTTGCATGTTTATCACACTTAAATGTTTCGGATCATCAAACCAATTTTAATATTTACAAAGACAACCCAAGTAGATGCACAATGCAGTTTTCAAATGTGACCAAGTGAGACTGTCCAACACACAAAATCTTGAATCAATCAGAACAAAAGACTGAAATTAAGGAAAATACAAAAGATTTTAAGATTCTGTGAGACTAGGTATTTACAACATTATTTTATGCAAGGGGTAGATGAGTTGACTTGCCCTTTAAGTCTTGTATTGTATATGTCATATTGTCAGATAAACATTCACCATTGGACCAGTCTGCAGTGGGAGGGAGAGGTTTAAAGCTTGAAGCACGATTGTGCACACCAAAGAGCTAGCAAAGAAATGCAAATAATAGAGAGATTACCACTACAAATAATTAAAGCCAAATCAAAGTTGTTGAATTTGCTCACAACAGATCAAAATGGTTCACAACACTCAATAAAACACACACATTCAAAATGGCTGCTCTTAGGCCCTCTCTCCCAACACAGCAATAAGTCCAGCAGAAAATATACTAATAAAGGGGAAAAACAGTGGTTGGCTCCTCTGGTAATGTCTGTACAAACTAAAACAAACAAACATATTAAAATACAAGAAAAGGCTTTTACAACTAATATCTGCACAACATGTGATTTTTTAAATGTACATATACCTTGAAAGACTGGGTTATATTTCCTCCCAAACTAGTTGCTGCCAGGCAGGTGGCTGGAGTCTATTAATTTAAAAGAGACTGTGTTAATTTTTATCAAAAGGGACTGATACTAGAACTGGACTGAAATGTGTTGTATCTGCTACAAAATGCCTTCTTTCTTGACTAATTAGCCTAAGCAATCATTCACAAGAGGATGTCCCTCACTAAACATGGAAAGCCTGACAAAAAATGTTTTACAAAGCTTTATTTAATTTAGCATTATAGTTTAAAAGATATATTTCATGAGGCAACAATTTCAGCATTTAGATCATGATTTAAAACATACTTTTAAACAAAATTGAGCCTACCAAATCAATGGCAGACAGACAAAGGCTGGCCTCAGCTGCCCACTCAGGTGTGTTCAGGTCTGAATGCAGGAAGAGAGACTCAGGTGAGCTTCAGCCTCTAATTATAGACTCTGCCTCCTTTTGTGGGTTCTAGTGCTTTACTTCCTGTTACCCTTTCACATAAATGATGATTTTATTTATTAAGGGAAAAAAATCAAAACTTATCTGGCCCTATGTGAAAAAGTAATTGCCCCCCTTAACCTAAAAACTGGTTGTGCCACCCTTGGGAGCAATACCTAAAATCAATTGTTTGTGATAACTGGTGATGAGTCTATCAAATCACTGTGGAGAAATTTTGGCCCATGCTTCTTTGCATATTTGTTTTTACTCAGCCATATTGGAGGGTTTTTGAACTTGTGAGGAAAAAGTCAGAATTCTGACCTTAATGTCAGAATTCAGAGAAAAAATTCAGAATTCTGAGATTAAAGTCAGAATTCTGAGATTAAAGTCAGAATTCTGAGATTACAGTCAGAATTCTGAGAATAAAGTCAGAATTCTAGGGAAAAAAAGTCAGAATTCTGAGATTAAAGTCAGAATTCTGAGAAAAAAAGGCAGAATTCTGAGTTTAGAGTCTGAGATTAAAGTCTGAATTCTGAGATTATAGTCAGAATTCTGAGTTTAAAGTCAGAATTCTGAGTTAAAAGTCAGAATTCTGAGAAAAAAGTCAGAATTCTGAGAATAAAGTCAGAATTCTGAGGAAAAAAAGTCAGAATTCTGAGATTAAAGTCAGAATTCTGACATTAAAGTCAGAATTCTGAGATTAAAGCCAGAATTCTCAGATTATAGTCAGAATTCTGAGTTTAAAGTCCGAATTCTGAGAATAAAGTCAGAATTCTGACATTAGAGTCAGAATTCTGAGATTAAAGCCAGAATTCTCAGATTATAGTCAGAATTCTGAGTTTAAAGTCCGAATTCTGAGAATAAAGTCCGAATTCTGAGAATAAAGTCAGAATTCTGAGAAAAAAAAGTCAGATTCTGAGATTAAAGTCAGAATTCTGAAAAAAAGTCAGAATTCTGAGATTACAGTCAGAATTCTGAAAAAAAGCCAGAATTCTGAGATTAAAGTCAGAATTCTGAGATTAAAATCAGAATTCTGAGATTTAAGTCAGAATTCTGAGTTTGAAGTCAGTATTCTTAGATTAAAGTCAGAATTCTGAGATTAAAATCAGAATTCTGAGATTAAAATCTGAATTCTTAGATTAAAGTCAGAATTCTGAGTTTGAAGTCAGTATTCTTAAAATTAAAGTCAGAATTCTGAGATTACAGTCAGAATTCTGAAAAAAAGTCAGAATTCTGAGATTACAGTCAGAATTCTGAAAAAAAGCCAGAATTCTGAGATTAAAGCCAGAATTCTGAGTTTAAAGCCAGAATTCTGAGATTAAAGTCAGAATTCTGAGATTAAAGCCAGAATTCTGAGTTTAAAGCCAGAATTCTGAGATTAAAGTCAGAATTCTGAGTTTAAAGTCAGAATTCTGAGATTACAGTCAGAATTCTGAAAAAAAGTCAGAATTCTGAGTTTAAAGTCAGAATTCTGAGATTAAAGCCAGAATTCTGAGTTTAAAGCCAGAATTCTGAGATTAAAGTCAGAATTCTGAGTTTAAAGTCAGAATTCTGAGTTTAAAGTCAGAATTCTGAGATTACAGTCAGAATTCTGAAAAAAAGTCAGAATTCTGAGTTTAAAGTCAGAATTCTGAGATTAAAGCCAGAATTCTGAGATTAAAATCAGAATTCTGAAAAAAAAATGTGAGACTTTTTTTTTCACTTGAAGAATAAAGTCAGAATTCTGACTTTAATCTCTGAATTCTGACTTTAATCTCAGAATTCTGACTTTAATCTCAGAATTCTGACTTTTTCTCACAAGTGAAAAAAAATTTCGTCTCAAAAATTTTTTTTAAGTGGCCCTAATACTTTTCCCTACTGAACTCAACTGAATTTGAGCGTTTTTTTTCTTAGCTAAATGTCGCCATCTGGTGGCTAGGCACCGACGGTACAGAGGTTCCTGATATGTTAGCAAACGATGGAGACGATGAGGGGCAGCTAGTCCGCTAACAGGTTTTTATGAATATTTATCTAGAGAGAGCCTCTCTAGTTCAAATATCAGTGTTGTTTGACCCTATTAAAATTATTATTCGCACTATTGCTGTATAAGAAAGTTCTGAGGAGCCGAAATGTTACCTCTGCGCACGTTTGTTTCTGCCCAACAAGATCACATGACACGACACTGTCCATGTACCGTCAGCTAGCCTGTTAGCAGCTAGCAGCGTTAGCACCAGGGCTCACCAGGAAGAGGTGCGACCTGACGTGTCGAGCCACATCAAGACGACCAGCTGTCAAACATCAACATTTCACTTATTTATTTCATTGTTCATTCCATGCAGACCCAGCAGCGCTCAGGCTAAACGTAAGGTACGTTGCTAGCATTATTGCTTGCAAACAAACACGAGCTAGCGAATTTAGCATGTCTTTTTAACCTAACCACAGCCGTGTTCCCTTGTTTTCTCTTTCATGTTGGCCTAGCTTAGCCATCACTTTTGCTAGCAGCTGGAACTATTACTAACTATTCTAGGACTAGCATAATATAGCTATTCATTTAATATCGTCTATGGGTCATTTAGGTAATGCTAAGTCTTTGTGCCAGTGTTTAGTGCATTGAATGTGTAGCAACAGCTTTTAACCAGTGCTTCTTTACTACAACTGTTGTTTATTGGCCATTTGTTAATAGGGAAACTGATATCTTGTTTCTGTGTCACAGCTGGTTAAACGTTAGCTACATGTCTACTCAGATCATCATAAAATAAACGAGCATGTGACCAAGGAGGACCAGAGAAAACAGCACATGATCTGGACAAGTGGAGGAGGCAATAATCAATCAGGGGTGAGACAACACGGTTCAAAGCATTCGGCTGAATGATCTGAGGCAAAAAAAATGTGAAGTTGATATAGCAAAAAAATACTCGACAGTAATCCAGTTTTGTTATTTTCTAACAATGAAATTCTCTTCCTTAGATAAACTGTTTCAAAGGGGTCCACTGGGAGTGAAAAGCCATGACATCAAAAACCTCTCTGCTTAAAGTCATCCTGCTGGGTGATGGTGGTGTAGGAAAAAGCTCCATTATGAATCGCTATGTCACTAACAAGTTTGACGCACACCTTTTCCACACTATTGGGGTTGAGTTCCTGAACAAGGAACTGGAGGTAGACGGGCACCAGGTCACCCTACAGATCTGGGATACTGCTGGTCAGGAGCGTTTCCGCAGCCTGAGGACTCCTTTCTATCGTGGCTCAGACTGCTGCTTGCTCACCTTCAGTGTAGACGACAACCAGAGTTTTCTCAACTTAGGCAACTGGAAGAAGGAGTTCATCTACTACGCAGATGTCAAAGAGCCGGAGAAGTTCCCGTTTGTTGTCTTGGGTAACAAAGTGGACGTGACGGAGAGGCAGGTGACTTCAGAGGAGGCTCAGCAATGGTGCCAGGAAAATGGGGAATACCCCTATTACGAGACCAGTGCGAAGGATGCCACCAATGTAGCGGTGGCCTTTGAGGAGGCTGTGCGTAGAGTGTTGGCACTGGATGAAAGACCGGACCACCTCATCCCCACGGACACTGTCAAGCTCCACAGAAAGCCTCGCTCTGCTGGTGCTTGCTGTTCATAACATCCAGAAGTTATCACTAACATTATTTTGCTGTATCTGCCTGTTATGTGATGAGGCTGTAGGTGTACAATGCTGTCGTAACATCTTATTTTTAAAACATGATGCTACTGGCTTTATGATTTTTTTCTGTTGAAGGTATAAAGGCTAATTGTTGGACTTCTGTTTGAAGAGGAGAACACTAAATTCAGTAAGGTCGACAAAAATATGCAATCAATGAAACCTTGGTCAGTTCAGCCCACAAACATTTAAGCTCCAGCCTTGGAGGAACAAATGATAAGATTTCCCAGTGGTAACCTATTTGGTTCATATTTTGAAAGAAAGGAAGTCATTTTGGAAATGTCCCTGTCCCTTTTGAATAGTTAATTGTTGCAGTGTTTCATGAAGGTAAATTACAGGATGACTCTAAACATGTGCACTACCTTGGGAGTACTACTTTTGATCTTCATTCCAACACACAATAATACAGAGTGATTGTTTGAGAATAACTGCATAATTGCATATTTATTCAGCCCATTAACATTATTTCTGAGAATAATGAAGTAGCTATGAACAATGTTGTATAACTAACAAATTGAGGCTTGTTGTGATTTTCGCACCTTTAGGTATTGTTTGTGCACACTCTGCATAGTGAATAGTTTGTGGCTACATGCTGGAAGCACTGAGGGACATGATCCCTACTGGAAGTTTATATTAAAGCAAACATAACATGCATGGCATATGGTGTACTTAAGTTTCTGAAAACTTTTATATTTTGTAAACTGTTTTTATCTAAAGATTCATAGGATAAGCAAATAGCAGTCATTATGGAAATAATGCTGTTCAAACAGTTGGGTTTGTTTTAGCTAGATGAATTTGATCTTTTTAGCATTAACACTTTTCAATAACAGTTTACAATCTTTCCCCACCTTTAATATTTAACATGATGAATGATTTCTTTACCTTGACTGCTTCTCATGCAGATTTCATATCGATTCAAAACTGTACTACTGGTATGCCAAATGATGAATAAACCCTGAGAATGGCCTCCTTAAAGCTTTTCATGTGTGAATGCTATTTTTTTTATTATCCTGATTCAGCTGAGCTGAAGGTTACTCTACTTGTTTTTCTAATCACCACCATAACTGAATGCAAAGAAGTAAATTATCCAATAAAACTTATGAAGTCAAGACAATAGTGCTGATAGGATTTGTTATCAAACTAAAGCTTTCTTTGGGATGCTAGTCATGCTAACATTAACAGTCTCTGTGCTACTATTACACTAGGGTAAAAGCTTCACTGCAAAGCTGCTTTTCATTTGCAAAATCCTGTCAAATGTTAGTATCAGAAAACTTGCATTAACCTGTCATCTATATACACACATTACTCAGTCATATAGTAAATTTGCTAGCTAGGTAGTAGGGACACAACAGAGCTTTAAGGCTGCACTGATAGCTCAATGGGCCAGAACAAACAAGTATGCAGAACAATACCATACCAGAACAATATCTGGTAGAGTTCCATCACTATCATTTTGCAAAACAAAAGCAGAAAAACCTCTCTTGAAACACATAAAAATGTATTTGAAAGCTTTAATTTTGGCTAAACTGATTTATCAACTTCATATACTTTTAAAGACCCTGCAGACACCCTGTGTGTCTGTTAATTTAAATGTTTTTTATTGTCATGTTTTTGTGCCTTGTACTTAAAGCATTTAAGCCTTATGTTCAGATCAACATAAACAAAATTCATGCAATGAACAAAGAAACAAATATCACTTCAAACCAAAGACAATGCATGCTTTTAATAGAAAATTCACATCCGTGTTAAATATTTACAACATTTATCAAAGAAGAAAGACAAACATATAGACCTCAAGCTGGTAAAGTTACATACTCAACAGACAGGTTTGAAATTTTTGCGTTAAGACGATAGATCAATTCAGGAGATGTTTCTTTCCAAGAAATTGTACTTTCCTCTCAAAAGCTGTTGAGCGGATTGGGGCATTGATTTCGTAGAATGGATTCATTGCAAACTGGAAGACAGAACAAATGGTTTAATCAAGGGGGAAAGAGGAAGGAGAAAAAACAAAATATTCTTTTATCACATAAAAGACTCACCTTTATGTATAAATCATATACATCATTAAAGAAATTTTTGATTCCATCTTCTTGCCGTACATCATGCAGCATGATGAATCTTATATGTATGGTGAAGAATTAAAGAAAATTTGGAAATGACATGGAGTTCCCTGACTACAGAAAGGCACAACGTAAAATGCTTATTAAGACTTAACATTACACTGATAAGGAGTCTGAAATAGCAGTACAGCAGCAAAACTGTTTTAATAACTTGCTAATTTATATATCTGGTTACATTTGTAACCATATTAAGCCACAAAAATTACAATCACAATCACAATGAGTTGAAATCCAAGGAATTTGTTAAGGAAAAAAGAAACACTGCCCCCCCTCAACATTGCAATATGTGATTCTTTTTAAAGTTCCTCATCTTGTGTTTATTTTTTAACAAACACAGGCAATAAATCAGTTTTTATTACAACTAAAAGAGTATTAGATGGATTAAACTAGGGATTAAAAATAATAATGAAAAAAACAGTTGTGATTACTTTGAATCATACTACAAATTCAATATGAATTGTTGATCGCACTCACTTTGATTATGAATTTTTTTCTTAAATGAGAAAAGTAGGATTTTTTGTAAACTATTTTTTAAATGACACTTCAATGTTTGTATGACACTTAGAGCATTACATCTCTGCTGCTGCTGCAAAAAAGTATTAAACTAGTATTTTGACACACATTTTAGGTTGAAGATATAGGCTTATTGCAGCAGGCCACATTGCTTTTAATCTAAATTTATATTAATTGTCAAGCCCTACTTTAAACTCAGTTTATTTTTTTCTCTGAATTTTGACTTTTAACTCAAAATTACAGCTTCAAAATCAGAATTTGCACCACATTTTTACCAGTGGACCTAATCCTCCTCTAGACAAATCTAATACATTGTGTTTGTTTCAACCAGTCAAGAAATTAAACTGCTTTTTATTTTTAGAAATCTAAATCAATCAGTGTTTCCCCAGATTTATTACATCATTTAAAGTGACATACCTGTGAACCATATCACGTGGATTTATCATTTAAGTCATCTTGCATTACAACTTACTTTTATTTGTGTAGTTAAAATGGTGATTTCATCATGTTTACCTATTTTCTACTTTGTTTGCAATGAACACATAATGTAAGAGAAATTAGACATAAGAGGTACAGTGTGTAATATTAAGCCTAGTGGCATTTAGCAAATCAAACTTGGTAAAAAATGATACATAGTATGTATAAGTAGGCCTCTCTAAATTAGTGTTTAATCACCTGTATTATTTTAATTCACTTAGAAAAAGCCTTTTGAATATATGGTGAGGGTCCCCTGCCTTGGAGTTTTGCATCTTTTTCATCTAATAAAAACATTTTGTATATATTCTAGTGATTAAACACTGTCTACTTTTACATAGTATATTTAATTTTTTACCAGTTTTGTTGCACTCAATTCTACTAGTAAATAATACAAAATGCCCCTTTCAGAGTTGGAGGGAGTGGGGAAAAAGGATATGTCCTGCAGTGACAAAGGCAGACACAAACCACTCGTTGAACTTGTCCACAGTTTTCAGGTACATATTGTTGGACAGCCACATGTTTTCATCCACCAAATCCAGAGCTGCATGAGCAATAAACTGGTTGAGGTGGCGATGGTCATCCTGTGGTCAGAGAGTCATTGTTAACAAGCAAGGAAATACTGACACCATTTCCAATAAAACGCAATAAATGTAGATTTGCTTTAAACAACGACGGTCTGGATAATATCGTTCATTGTTTAACTGGAATAAGCCATGTTACCTTTGACTCAGGCTTCCCAGACGGCAGAAACTCCATCTCAAATACAGGATTGTCATGATGGCCAACCATGACAAAATAAAAACTCCCGGACATCGTTTCTCCTTCTTCTTAGCAGAGCCAAAATTTCCTGAGGACAATTATACCAAAGTAAAAGAAACATTAATCTTGTCTCTTGTCAGTTTCAACCAGATGACAGCGAGCCTTTAGGCTAGCAAGCTAATGTTAGCCTCAGTGCTGCATAGACGATTAACGTAGATTAATGATGAAGGTTTATGACAAAAGTAATATATTGCGAATTTAAAGACTGTCGGAAAACAGTGAAACAGCTTAAAACAATTGAATAAAACCGATTTACTCTTACCGTTTAATTTTGCTTCCTGGAGTAGAAAGAGATTAGTCGCGTGCAGATGACGACACTGTTAAAGAAGTATATCACAATACAATTTTTTTTATCTCAAATATCTTTCAGGAATTTAATAACGTATTTTGTTTGCATACAATTAGAAAACCCCGAAAAAAACTACGCCGAAAAAAAAACAACAACCTGTTTTCTTATTAGTTTTTCTTTGTACGTCATCACCGTGCGCCACCCTGGCAAAACATTTCCGTTGACGGATTTAAATGTAACTGGCACAACTCTAAAGGGACGCCACAACGCTTTCTGGTCGCTAGGTGGGTAACTAGAGGAAAATTTGTCATTTTTCGACGCTAGTTGTTTAGGAAAATACGTAATAATGATGTAAAACCAAGTAAGATACTTTCAAAGCCACTGAATTGTGATTTTTTGTAAGTTTTACCTGGCTGTCGTCAGGCTTCTGTTCTTCTGCTGTTAGGTTCAACAAAACAACACTGAATAGTTATGTCCTCGACGAGGGAGGATACGTTATCTGGAGATGAGCTGAGGAAACGACTCTATCAAACTTTTAAAAACAAAGGAGTGCTAGATACACTCAAAGTAAGACATTTCAGCTGCCACTGATAATTGTCGTCGTAGGCTAAAACACTGACCTGGGACAGTTTTGTCATCATTCGTTCTGCCCTCTTCTGATTTGATTCAGACTCAGCTGCGGAATCAGCTCATCCAGGAGCTAAGACACCCACCTCTGACAGGAGGAGAACCAGTTCCCAGACCGGTACCAGTTAAATCTGACCCCTTTTTGGTGTCAGCCTGCAACAACATAGTGGCAGATCATCTGTTTACCTCTGGATATGAGTATACGCTTTCTGTGTTCTTCCCTGAAAGTGGATTATGCAAAGACAAGGTGAGGAGAGCAACATTAATTTTTCCTTTAGTCTTTATTTATTGAACACATTAAAACATTACCCACAACATTATAACAGCACAAACAGTACAACAATATGTATGACAGTATGACAAATGAGAACACCACAGAAAAAACAATGGTAACAATACATTTTAAATGGCGCTAATGAAGGCAAGATAAATACAATGACATATTTAAATATATCAAAACAAAGAACCCCACAATAGGTAAGTCATTCTAAGAAGGATGCAAAACAACAAACTCATTTTATACATAGCTGGTAAAGGTGAATCCAGGGATTTGTATTACTCCTCTCCTCACTAGAGCAAATTTCTTCAAATTTCAAACTATTTTGTGTTTGCTATATATTTTTTCAAAAGGCTTTTGTCCCAAATTGTATTTTCCTTAAGGACTTTGCAAAAGTTTTAAGAAAGGTTATCTTAAGAATGGGTCCTGCTTAACCTCTGAGACTTGAGTTGTGAAACCTGGATCTTAAAGGTACTAAACCTTCATCAGGGTCTAGTATGAAACGTTGCTATTAAATACTCCTCTTCTTTGCAAGTTGGACGGTGTGCAGGTATTTGTCTTTGAAATTTTTTGCTGGATACCTTGACCTCCAACGCAGCTGTCCTGAGAAATAGATGTGCGAAGTAACCTTTCCATATAAAAATGTCCCAAAACTCCATGTCAATTCCTTAAAATTTCCTAGCAAACTCCTCTCCATTTTTTTTAATATTCCCCAAAAGTGTATGGATACCTTCTCCAAAATTCCGTGAAAATTGTGGAAAATTCCCCCAAACAAATTCTATAATATTTCTATGCATTTAAAAAAATGTAAAGGACACCACCCTGCCAAAATTCACACCGAAATTCCCAAACAGTAGCAAATAAATTTCCTTGAAAATACCTTAAAATCTAGAGAAATTTCCCCTAAACATTCCAATCAAATTCCCTGAAATTTTTACAAAATTCTTGGAAATTTCAAAACACCACACACAAAAATCCCAGTCAAATTCCCAGAGATTTACAAACTAAATGGCAGGCAAGTTCCCTTTAATTTCTATTAAAATTCATTATTCAAGGGACCCCCCCATCTAATAAAATACAAATACATTTTAAACATTTCTATGAAAATACATAAAAAATGTCAAAGCAAGTTCCCTCAAATGTTCAAACTTCCCAGATTTCCATGAAAATGCCAATAAATTTCAAAGCTAAATTTCCCCAAAACTTCCAATGCCCTTCTCCAAAAAAAACAAATACAACCCCCAAGTTTTCATGAAAATACTTAAAAAATGCAAGCATATTCCCCAAACTATCCAAATAAATTCCTTTAAATTTCCATAAAATGCCTGCAATATTTTTGTTTTGCATATTGCAGATTAAAGTGTAAAAAAATGAACATTAAAAAAAAAAAAAGATTTTGATATGGAATTTATTTTGACAGGTGTCCACCAGTGATGAACTCCTTCAGCTTCTTAGAATAAGTCCTGAATCAACCCTTTACAGGTCTTTGGTAAGTAAAAATAAGATTTAATTGGTAAAAAGTTTAAAATAATAACAGTAGTAATAGTGTTTTTTGTTTGTGATATTTTACAGTCTTCAAACAAAGAGAACAACGATAAAGGTATGTGTACTCTTCTTTTCTAATTTTGTAAAATGCCCTGCAAAAACTCAAAGCAAGGGACTTTTGTCTCATTTCTGGACAAAAATATTTAATTACACTTTTTAAAGCTACATTCAATTGCAAAGCCAAAATAAACATCTCATTTCAAGATACAAAACAAAGCATTAAGCCCATATCAATTTGCACTATTGAGACTGAAATCTTGACTGTGAAACGGCTTGATTTCCTTTTCTTTATCTTTATTTTTGCATCTTAACAAGTCAGGGTTTTCAGACTACCTGTGTGAATTTTACGTCTTACACGACTGCTACACACATCTCATGCATGAAGAATCTAGAGAATAGAGAGTTTGTTTATTTTTTGTGCATGGTTCTTGGCCAAAATAGACAGGAAAATGACAAATAGAGAGCCATGTCTACCTTTTTGCAGCAAATGTCTCTCTTATGGACACAGAGACACTTTTACAAATAACAAAAGTGCCCGATATTGACATGATTTCTCTTTTCTTGCAGGGTTCCTCATCCGCCTTGTCACACAGCTAACTCACCCCCATGCTCGAAGCCTCTGCCATGATGCTGACACTCAGACAAGCAGCATAGGAATTTATGGAGAGTCACTGGGTATGATGAAATATATCACACATTGTTTTCCCCTCACATGTCTTTCAGCAATTTTAAAAACATTTTCTCCCTTCCATTCCCAGTTGAGAAGATGAAAATGATTGATAAGGAATATGAAAACATCAGTTACAGTGGGGAGAAGTTTTTTTCTTTCCAAACTAAACTGGATGCATACAGAAGAGAAGCTGAAGCACAAATGCAAGCTGAAATGAGCACAAAGGTACTTATGATTTTATGTTGTTAATGATTTGACAGAAATGAATGAGTGGGTTTAGAGCACAGATGCATATCCCCATAAATGTGTGGTTGATGCATTTTCATGCAGACTCACATAGTATTTTTTTTTGTTTGTTTGTTTGTTTTACCAAAGATGCAGCATTTTAAAGATGTTGAAACTGCCAAGGTGAGGATGGAAGAAAAAGCAAAATTTCATAAAGAATTTGATATACTGAAGCAAGACCTGGAGAGGACGTATGAAATGAAGGCCAAGGCATTGATGGAGCGGGAGAAGAATGCAATTGAGCGGTTACAAACCCAACAAAAGGTAGACTGATACTTGTTTTCTTTATTTCTCAAGATTAAACAGCTTTTTTTCATGCACACTCAACCCAAAGATATTTAGTTGCATGATGTAATTCCAAGGAAACATAAAAGAAATAAACCAGCCATGTCTTTTTTCATTTCTTTTTATGCAGATTGAAGAGAAAAATGTTTATATGCAGAGACAATCAGTCCTGAAAGAAATTGAAACACAGCGGGACAGAGAAAATGAGCTGAGGATGAGAACAGAGGCTTTTGAAAAGTAAGAGCTTGTTTGTTGGCATTGATGTCAGTAAAATGTAGGTTTGCTCCCTATTTGTGACCACTTGTTTACAGATAATTTGTTCCATTATTTTTTGATTTCAGGACTTGTCAAATTCATGAGGAGAAGGTCAAGACCACTGAAGAGCTGCTGAGGAGGAGAGAGCTGGCAGTGAAGACTATGGAAGACACATATGACCAGAGGCTGAAGAATGAGCTTTCCAGGTATTTTCATAAATCATAAACACCAAGGTTATAATCGTTGTGGGTTTTTCATTAGTTTTTATTTTTATTTTGTTTATTACTTGTAATTTATTTTTTTTATTATTTAATTTTTCCCAATAGGTTGCTAGTTTAATTTAGTTGTAATTTTGCAAAAATGCTTTGTTTTAGTTTGGTTTTATTAGTTTTAGTTTTAGACCAAAAATTGCCATTATGTGAAGCCTTTACCATTCAAATCAGGGGATTGTACTCTCTCTTTCTAAGCACAGAATTTAGTTTTGGTTAGTTTTCATTATTTTTTAAAGCTGGGTTTTTATTTAGTTTCAGTTAACTTAAATGCTATTTACATTTCAGTTAATTAGTTAGTTTCAGTGAACTATAATAACTTTGGTGTTGGCACGTGTTGATCTTGTCTCTGCTCCTCCTTCAGCCCTGGGTTGTGACACACTGGGGCCAATGATGAATCTTTAGCACCCTACATGCCTAAAATTTATGCACATGACTGTTTATCATTTATCAATCGACACAACTTAAGGATTACTGCATATACAAACAATAAACAAGTATTAAACACATATTGAGATCAAATGTGCTTTGGTTTATAATTCTGTACTTTTCTGTTGTAGGAAAGGACACAAGGCTTTGAGAACTATTTCCAGAGTGCTTTTTTGTTTCTTAATCTTATGTTTTCATTCAATCAGGTTTCAGCTTGAATTGAAGGAGGACTTTATTAAAAGAACAGAAAAACTCACTGAAAATGAAAACAGAAACAAAGGTAAGCATTTAAATTACTAAAAGCTAACAGACCGGTTTACTTTAGCTCATGTTTTGATTGTTTTTAATTTCTTTTGAACTCAGTGGAAACGGCTCGCATCCAAAAGGAGTCAGCTGTCATTGATTCTAAACTAGAGGAACACAACAGAGCATGCTCAGAGCTAAAGCGCCTGCAGGTAAATCTCATAAAGTGATGCACACCACACCCTTTTCAGTGGGAAATAAGCCTTTTATTTCTAGCACTTGTTTTCAGACAGAACTTTCAGTGATTTTGCTCTTTTTACACCTCCCCTGCTGTCTTTTACAGGCTGAGCTCGACACAGCACAGCAACAGATTTCCCTGCTGACCCAACAGAATGAGTTGTTAAGGGAAAGACTTGATAACATGAGTGACTACCCCACTTTAAAAAGAGAGAAAGCAGAGCTGCAGGGCCAATTGCGGCTGCTTCAGAAACAGTTGGAGGAAGCCCAAGAGGAGAACCGGCTTCTTCATGCAGGTAAAGATTTTTCCTCTGAACCTCCCTGGAGGCTTAGCATGCTGCAGCTTTTGTTTGTAGATGGTGTGATTAATACATTAGGAGTTCTTGCTGACAACTGTCAACCTAGGAAGTCAGTACCCCAGATTACATGTATTGTTTTATAACAAGTTTCTTTGTTGCATTCAGAGTCTGGGCTCATTGTAAGCCGTGGGAGATGCAGTGTTCTGTGAAGCATTCATGTTAGTCGGCCCCACTGCTTCTGGCTTCACTCAGTCTTTTTGAATGTGTCTTGCCTGCCAATGTGCGGCCTCTGTGTTGTCTGTAGCCCCACAGACAACTCTTCCTTAAAGGGACCAGTGAGGGGAAAAGAGGATGAGGGCTCCCTTTACCCATGGCACATAACCAAAGTTTAACCTCTCCCTGAGGGATACAGGATTCTTCCTGTTTGAGGATGAGGAGGGGAGCTGTGGGCCTCTCTTTCCTCAGTGCAAACAAAAGGCAGAGACATGGTGTAAAGCCAGAAGTCCTCATGCTGGTCAGATCAATACAGTGAAATATCAAGACCTGAATTTCTTCAAGATCAGAGCTTCTGTATCAACTGCAGAAAAATGTTGTACTTTTAACTCTGAAAACCTGTCTGTTAGATTTAGGCAAGCCGTCCAAAGAGCAGCTGTCCTTGCAGATGGAGCTACGAAGGCTGCAGAGCGCTCGCAGACTGGATGAGGAAGAATTTGACAACCAGAAACAGGTGCTGCAGGCACAGCTCCAGAGTGAGGTCAGTCCAGTCACTGCCTTTCACTGAATGTGGGAAACTATGTGATCAGTAGTTTTGTCTCACCTCTGAGAATTTCTTGGGCTTTCCCCTTAATCCAAGTTTCTACTGACTTACACTTTTCATATATATGCTGCACAGAAGGAACTGTTCCCACATTACTTTAACTTAGAGCGTGATTTTCTGTTCTCTGCAGGTGGAGCGCAGCGCTCAGCTCAAGGCTCAGTTGACTCAGTGCGAGGAGAGGTCACAGAAGATGAGTAACCACATTGAGGACATAACGATGCAGCTTCGCCAAACTCAACAAGGTATCTCATGACTGGACATGCATGTCTCCCATGTTTTAGAGGGATTAGATCATGCAGGTTTCTGTATGTAGTTATGCATTAATGCACAACTTGTGTAGTAAACTTTCCTTTCCTGCACCGTGTCATTCTTTTCCCCTTTTAAATCCTGTAATAGATAGAATTTTTGAGCATGAAAACAAAAAAGAAAGCCAGCTGACAGTAGAAACTAGTAGGGGTGTATAAGCATGGAAAGTTCTTTGAACATTAGTTGTGACAAACTATCCTGATCTGGGGGTCTCATTAATAAAAGTGTGCCCAAAGGATGGGGCCAAAGTTGGTGTACCACACTTCGAGAGGTGGAAAGTAATT